>NC_083332.1:34881159-35202065 GCF_963455315.2 Globicephala melas | reverse complement strand
CTGATTCATACCCTTATGATATCGGTTTTTTTTGTTTTTTTTTTTAAACAACCCGATTTTTCTCACAGAATACTGAAAGTATCCTTGTATGTGTGAAAATAGTAATACAATGAATGTTCAGGTAAATGAATGGTTTTTAATTTGATGTTATGTCCCAAATTTTCACATTTCCCCCACCCCCACTCCCACCCCTAAAATTTAGCCATTTGCAGTGAAACTCTGTTATGCATTTTCCTGCATTCTCACACATTGTGAATGTTGGCCTGCTCTGTGCCAGGCCATCTGCTCTATGCCCAGGGGATGGGATAGAGAAGAAGGAGCCCTTGTCCTCCAGAGACTTACAGTCTGAGGAGAATATGGATAAGGAGAAGATAGCCATTAGGACTGTCAGTCTTCTACAGCCTTCCTGGCTATAATACAGGGATTACAGAGGTAAGAGGGGCTGGTCCTTCTGAATTGAATGTCCTAGGATACTCTTTGAATTGTGGCATTTGGCTTTCTTAACAGTTGTCTAAATAGGTAGTTATATGTACCTAATAGTAAATTGAAAAGGGACACAAGAGTGTGGAATAAAAAGTTAAGTTTTCCCTGGTCCTCAGCCACTCAGTTGCTCTCCCCAGAGCAGCCACTGTTACCAGTTTTTAATGTATTTTTTCATACATTATCATGCATATTTAATGTCCCCCCCCAGATTATAACTTGTACTCACCCTTGCCTTTTTCATTTAACACATGGTATCTTAGAGATCATTCAATACCATTACACACAGAGATGCTTTATTCTTCTTAATGGCTGAATACTAGTCCATTACACTGGTCCTCTATTAATGAACCTTTTGGTTTCTACTGTCAACAGTGCTGCATGAACATCATTTAAGTGTGAAGGACTTAGCCGAATTATCCTACATTCCCTCAGCAACATATATAGATGCCTACTCCTCCTTATATTGTTTATTCTTCTATGTTTAAAAGTCATTTGTTTCTTTTTCTGTGAACTATTCGTGTCTTCTGTCTACTTTTCTGTTCAGTTGTTGGTTTGTTATTGGTTTTGGAAGAACTCTTTACATCGTAAAGAAATTAGCTTTTGTGATACTTATTGTAAATATTTGCCTGTTTTCTTGTAGCCTTGTTACCTCTTGTAGCCTCTGCAATCATTGTGAGCTCTCACTTTCCTACATCTCCATGTTTTCACATTACTTATCTATAGCAGCTTCCTTCCCTTATTAGTACTTCCTGTATAAGCAAATGAACTACGTATACTGGCTGTTGGAGATCTCTCTTTGCTTCTCAGTGATATTTTTTGCTTACTCCTGATTTCATGTACTTGGAACCATGTATCCTTTTCACATTTACATGAAGTGTTAGGGGTTTGTTAAGGCAAAACCCTAGAAGGTAATATGCTTGTCAGCCTGATACAGTGTTTGAACTCCAACCCTTACTCTGCGGTGAGCTCTGGGATCATTTTAATACATTATCTTTTGATTCAAATTTAGTTTAATGTTTTCTACTCTAAGTGGCCTTTAACCTTAGCTGGGTTTTGGACCTCCCTCATCAGCAAAATGGGGGATATCTATATACCAGGTTGTTGTAGTGATTAAATGAGGCTGGAAACAGGGAAGAAAAAGGGGTGGAGGAGAGTTCTTAACTTTTCCTCTAACCTTCAAGTCCTGTGTTTTCTAGGTTGAGGCTTTCTGCATGGAGGTGCTGCTGTGACTCTGGGTTTTCTGGGGCAAAAAGAGCCCCAGCTACTTGGTGATATTCTGCATGGTCTTAAAATGTTCTCTGCTGTGGCTTCAGTTTTCTCAGTTGTAAACGAGGAACATTAATATGAGGATGGCAGGGCTTCCCTGATGGCACAGTGGTTGAGAGTCCGCCTGCCCATGCAGGGGACACGGGTTCGTGCCCCGGTCTGGGAAGATCCCACGTGCCCCGGAGCGGCTGGGCCCGTGAGCCATGGCCGCTAAGCCTGCGTGTCCGGAGCCTGTGCTCCACAACGGGAGAGGCCACAGCAGTGAGAGGCCCGCGTACCACAAAAAAAAAAAAAAAAAATGAGAATGGCGATAGTGTTGACTACATAGGGTTGTTTTGAGGCTTCCAACATAAAGCCCTCTACACATGGAAAGCACACCATCACCTTTGGAAAAGGGTGATGAAGTAACAGTCCTGCCTCCTTTTTTGCAGAAGCCCCTTCCTGCGTGTCTCTTGGAAGCACATCTCTGAGTGGTCCCTCCATCCACTGCCCCTCCGCTGCCGTCTGTATCGGCATCCTCCCAGGTTTGGGTGCCTACTCTGGGAGCAGCGACTCTGAGTCCAGCTCAGACAGCGAAGGCACCATCAACGCCACTGGCAAGATCGTCTCCTCCATCTTCCGAACCAACACCTTCCTCGAGGCCCCCTAGTTCCTCTGTTCTTACCGCAGGGAGCTCCTCCCCAAGAATAGACTGGACAGTTTATTCTGCCTACAGGCATTACCTCCCACAGAAAAGTCCTTTGCCTGCTCCCTGTGCACACCGTGACATTTTTAACCTCATCTAAAAATGTGCCAGAATCCACTTGTGGCCCGACTTGTGTTTGTTTTCTCTTTCTACTCCAGTATGGATGCCCAAACCTGTCCCACAGCCTCTGTCCTCACTGTTGTAGTAGGGCAGAGGTCAGGGCCCAGCAGAAATTCCACTAAGAATGCCCTGGGAAGATAGGTACCAAGCGGCTTGCAAAGGGTTTGGGTTCTGTTGCTTTCTTGTTTTTTGTTTCTTTTTTTTTTTCTTTCCCAATGCCACAAAGAAGCAAGGACAGTTATTGAACAGGTATCATTTAAAACATTCTATTCTAGACGAAGGCGCCGTTTGACTATACTGTGTTGTGGAGTGTGCAGGGGGGAGAGAAGGTCCCAGGTGATGGAATGGCGCACTGCCCTGGAACTAACCTATTCTTGATGTTGTGTGACTAAGTAAAGGTTCTAAACTACATCTGCAGGGGGTGTCACTTAACACTCATGGTTCATTGTGAAGTTTTCCCTTACCCTTGGCTATTCCATCTCCCTCCACCTAATCCCATTTAAGACTCTAAACCTTAGAGAAACAAACATAGGCCTTATTTTGTTGTAGCCAGAGATCAGAAGTGCTGGTAGGTGTGTGGATGAGGTGACTTATTTCTGGCAGCTCCTGGAATTCTAATATGGCAAGCCAGGGGGACCCACCTGCATATTCTGGCTCTAACCTGTTGAGGCCCCTCTCTGTTGGCTACATTTCTAGTTGTGGCCTCTAACTATGGAAGCTGTTTCTAGACTAAAGGTGCTACGCTTGTCCTTTCCTCTGCTTTGACCTGCTGCCCTTCCTGCTCTTCCCTTCCCATACAGAGCAGCCAAGACCCAGACATGCTGCTCCACCTCCATCCCCTAAAGGGAGGCAGGGAAGGGCAGGGGGAGACAAGGTGTGGAGGCCCTGAGGACAGAGGTAGGCCATGAGCTTTTAACAACAACAAAAAGCTGTAGGCTCCCCTGCTTCAGAAGAGTGAGCCTGTACGGTTCTTTCCTCCGCTGGGTTCCTACGTCAATTGTTTCTACTTCCTTGGGTGTGAGACGGAGAGACACACACAGAATGTGTTGACACTGTGATGCTGGCAGGCAGAGAAGCTACTCAGTTTTAACGTGGGCACAGAGGCCCCTGGATCTCCTCCAAACCCACTCCTTTTCCCTCCCAAAGCAGTGACACTCTGGTGCCCGCTGGCAGATGGTGACTTCCCTTCACCCATAACCGATGACTTGTGAATTCTTTTTCCTTTTCAGAGCTACTCTGTGCTAATTGTTCCTGGCTGTCAGTACAGGCACATCAGCTCCATCCTTACAAACAAGACGTTGAGGTAAAACTGTGTAGGCACCTTCTGCTCCTCTGCTTCGTTGTTCTGCAATTGTGCTGTTGCTATTACAGCCCGTACCCAGAGCAACGTCAGATCATTTCAGGAGGCAGACCGAGGAACCAAAGTCACCATCTTTATGTGGTTTGACTTTTGGGTTTCTTTTGGCCGCACCATACAGCATGCGGGATCTTAGTTCCCTGACCCCAGGGATCGAACTCATGCCCCCTGCAGTGGGAGCACAGAGTCTTAACAACTGGGCCGCCAGGGAAGTCGCTGGTTTGACTTTTAAGAGGCCATTACTATACCTCATTGCCTCTGTCGATGTTGGGGGAAGTTGACAAAGGGTTGCAGGGATTAAAAACCTATATTAATTTGAAAGCTAATAAACCTGTCAGAGAATAAGATCTTGCTTTTCTTATACGGGATCTTGTGCTCCCACCTCCGTCCCCATCTACTGTAACAGCTAGATTGTGTCAAGGAGGTTGAGACTCATCAGACTGAGATTTCTGCTCTTGGTATCTCAGAAAAAGTTGAGAATCACCAGTGATCATTTCATCTTTCACCGTACCTGTTAGCAGAGAGCCCTAGAGCTGAGGCACAGGTTCTGTAGAAACCATGAACAGCAAAGCAGGTCTCCCAGTGGAGGAAGTCTGGTCTCCCAGTAGAAGAAGTCACCTTGGAAAACATCTAGTGTAGACTGTGTGTTTCAAACCCAAAGAAGAATAGGAAAACCTGGGATGGAAGGAAACACTGCTTTAAATCACAAGATGCAGCTCTCCTGCCTTAATAGATAATTGGGATTTTATAACTAGGTAATAAGGGATAAAAACAAGGTTTGGGGTGGTTTCTTAAAACCTGCTTGCGTTGTCCTGAGTGGTAGTCTTCTTACAACTTTGAACCGTGTGAGGGAGAAAGCTTGTCTCTGAGGAATCCTATTGCCAGCTCTATCTGGATTATCTAGCTTGTGTCATACCACGGCCTCTCTCTCAAGCACTTCCTGCTAGCATCTACCTTTGGCCCTGTCACCCACCTGGGTGGGGAGGAAGGGAGCATGAAATCCACAGCATCTGTTTTTCCATCTATAAAAAGCAGGGAGGGCAATGTGACTGGACCCACAGAGCTGGCTGGTGACCTGTTTATGTCTGCCTTCCCTGGGCCCAGACCCAGCAGGAGAGAAAGCTGGCTTCTCAAACACAGAGTTGGGAAGGCATTCTAGACTTTTTCAGGAGCATTCTAGACTGAAAGCCCCTAACTAGGAGTGGTTTAGGCTAGTCTCTTGGGTCCTCATTTCTTTCTATCTCGTGGGTTCTTCCCTTCTGGCTACCCCTCAGGAATCTCAACTCGGTTCCCCCTTCTGTGGCTACACCACAGTGGCTATGAGCTTGGAGCCAGACATTTACTAGCTGGATCACTTGGGCAAAGTCCTTAACCTCTCCAGGCCTCTGTTTCCTCCTCAGTAGATAGGAATCAGGACACCAACTTCCTAGTGAGGGTGAAAGAGGATCTGTAAGAGCTACTTGATGTGGTATCTGATGCTCAGAAAATGGTAACCATTCTCATTAGTACTGTTACCCTCAGCCTCCCCCATTTCTGGGTAGATCGTCTAGAGCTTCTGTGGTGTTTATGGCAGGTTTATCCATCCTACTGGCATTTCTCAGTTGCAGGTAGAACACTGACATGATGATGGGTTGGATCTGGTCATCAGAGCTCCAACCACCAGCTTCTGCTGTGTGCTTCCCTCTTAGCTAAATGTTAATTGCTCAGGCACACCCAGTTCCTTGGCTCGGGTGTCCTAACCGTGGGTATGTAGCTCAGCTGTCGTCTTAAGCCCCTCCAGAAAAACAAAAAGGAGAGAGAGCTCAGCGGCAGTGCACCATCACTTGGACTTGGATCTTTCTTGATTTCTTGGCGTGCCCAGCCCACTTACACGTAACAGTATGGAATGCAAGTTCTGCTTGGTGGGAGGCTAGATCTTGGCAACACTTTCATAGTGTTGAACACAAGAAGCCAGTTGCCCATTTATGCCTTAGTGATGCTGGCAAGGGCTGATATTTTGCTCCCTTACCTGCTGGAGCAATGGTTTAGGGAAAGAAGGAGCGTCATAGCACTAATAGGCAGAAGGTGGCCCAGCATCAGTTTCACAGAGCCGTGGGCAGCACAACCCAGAGACAACCTCCACTGTGAGCTTTAGCCATCAGCTGGGCATCTACCTCACTGTTTCAGACATGGTCATGCACATCATTATCCCTTATGTCGGTTTGTTTATCGGTGAGCATTTACTGAGGGCCCACTATGGACGAGCCAGGCACTGTTTGAGATGTTTGCAGACTGTAGTGTCTTTCATCCTGAAAAAAAGTCCTGTGAAACAGCCCTTCTCTACATTTTATAGAGGAAACCGAAATTCACAGTGATTCACTGACTTGCCCAAGGTCACACAGGTAAGTATCAGAACCATAATTTTAATTTGAGCCTTTATTTCTAAGTCGGGTTTTCTGTGGTTTCAATGAAACTTTAAAACAAATGCCGGTGCCCACGCCTCAGTGGAGGTGATTCACGGGTAAAGGAGCCTTTTAGTCAGATTTCCAAGTTCACTTTTCATCCTACTGTCCATGTGCAAGAACCAAATAGCAGCACCAAGGCTTGGTTTGTTTTTATTGAAATACAGTTGACATATAACGTTAGTTTCAGGTGTACAATGTAATTATTAAATAATTGTATATATTGTGAAATGATCCATCACCACACATAGTTACCAAAACATATTTTTCTTATGAAAATTTTTGAGATCTACTCAGCAACTTTCAAATATACAATCTGCTATTATTAACTATAGTCACCATGCTGCACATTACATCCCCAGGATTTAACTTATCTTGGTTTGTTTTTTAAGTGGTGGTTTGCCTGGTCAGGAGTTCAGGACATTCCTTTCCCTGGTGAACTCAAACCAGCTGGGAGTAGAAGGCTTGTTTGACTGATCCACCCAACCTCAGGCAGAGAAGGGGGAAGAAAGATGGCTGGGTCTGCTCCCTCATGCAGCTGTGAAGTGGGGGCTGCCGGCACCACACTGAGGTAGGTGGTCCATAGGAGTTGGAGCATTTATGATGGGCCCTGATGCAAGGCAGGGAGTCTACCTTAACCCGGCCCAGTAGATGTCAGTCTCCATAGCTTCACCAATCTGGTAAATTATTCCCATGGGGGGGTGTAAGGGAGAGGTCTGCATCAGGTGTTGCCCCAATACACCCATCCCCTGAGGGGCTAAGGAGGGGATGTGGGGCTGGGAGGAGAAGGCTGTTCCACTATAGAGGCCTCTGGTCGATCAGAACTTGACAGATTCCCCCAGGCTGAGTTGGATACAAACTTCCCTGGATCTGACATCCAGCTAGACACTTCAGCTACGAAACGGGAGGGTAAAGGAAGCAGTCACGTGTTATTTCAACCATCACGCAGTCTTGCAGCTATCCTGAGCAAGGGCTGGGTGTGAACCAGAGGAGGCAGACGCGCTGGTCCTGGGTTTCTACCCACAGTGCCGAGCTGGCCTCTGGGCTTCTGTGCTGTGATTTCCCAAAGGTCCCTGAGGAAATCACGGCTCCCTGCAGTCCTGCAGCCCTCTCAGGAGAAGTGAAGGTGTCCCTCGAGGATATTTCAGCTGGCTTTTGGTGGCCACGGAATCAGAAGAGGATTGGAAGCCTAGGATACAGATGTCCCTCGCTTGCTCCCACCAGATAAACACCGACTCCTGAGCTTACCAGGCACCTGGAGCTAGGAACTTCCCTGGCGCACCAGCCAGGTCTAGCAGACCACTGGTAAGAATTGCTGACCTGGGAGAGTAGGTCGAGATGTCTGACTGCCCAGTTTCATTGGAGGGGAAGGACAAAGTCAGCAGCAGCTTGAGCAGAAGACTCCCCCATAGTCACGGGAAGACATTCAGTGCAGTGGAACAAGTGTGGGCTCTGTGGAGTTGGCCAGACATGGAGCTGAGTTCTGGCTCTGCCTCTAATAGATTCAGTTAGCCTCTCTGCTTGTTTCCTCATCTCTGAAATGGTCACAGGCAGGGGCTGGTGGAAAGGTTCAAGATTATGCCTGTAATGTGCTTATTAATATGAATGTGAGTTGTTGGTTGCACATGAGCCTGTGGCAAAGGGGCTGACTGGAGCTCTAAGGAGGAAGTAGACAAAAGAGAAAGATGTGTTCTTTGGAGGAGAGAAGGGAACAGGCCAGACGGCTGGGGTTTCAGAGATACGTCACCTAGCTGGTTTCGTGAGGTTGGGCCCAAGCCCAGGGTGGGGTGTGTGATAGAAACCAACGGCTGCTGCAGCAGGGACAGAAGCAGCCCTGTTTAGCATCCTAAAGCCAAAGAGGCTTTCACATGCTGCAGACCACAGGGTGTACTCCAGTGCCTGAGAGACCTGCAGGAGGAGCACATGGGTGGCAGCGACTGCCACTGCTGTGGTGGAGTGGGGTACATAAGACAGCGTGGACCACGAGGAAGAAGGGTGGGGCACCCTGTGCTGTTGGCTGGGCCAGCATGGGCTCTGCTGGGGCCTAGAAGGCTGGGGAGGGACCGTGCATTTCATTGCCCCACAGATATTTATTGAGCAAGTATGATGTGCCAAATTCTGTGCCAGTTTAACAGCTGCATTACTGTTTGTGTGGAATGCATGTCCCCAAGTAGAAGTGATTATACCAATTTCACAGGCTTGCTGGGGGGAAGGGGTTTTCATGTTTCCTTTCCCAGATCAGTGAGCCCATCAGGTCCCAGCTGAGGAAGGAGCTGACACAGGGACATCTGAAACTCCTTTATTACCCTGAGTATAACAAGTAGAACACGATCACAGTATTAAAAAACAGAGTAGGAATTAGGTGCAGGCTACCACACAGCATGCACCAGGGGGACACATTCCTTTGAGTCTGCAGCTAGTTACTTGGAAAAAGCCAGTTATGATTGTAAAAATTTTATTCTCTTTAATAACAATTCCACTAAAATTATACAAAGTACATTCAATACTTAAGAGTGGCAAGGGTGGGGAGAGGAGGAGAGGAAGGCGGTTTGGCCTGGAAGTATCATCAATCGACTCCAATAAAGGAAGCCCAGCTGGGCTGCAGGAAGTTGGGGGTGTGGAGGTCCAGTTGTAGAAAATAAAAATGTGGATCAGTTTAAAAGAAAAAAAAAAAAGGCCACCCACAAGGAAGCAGGGTGAGCGTGCATGTTCCTGGGGAGGGTGGGAGGCCCAGCCGGCATGCTGCTGCTGGGTGGGGGCTGGCACTCAGGCAGGCTCCGAGTTGGTGGGGGGCAGGTTTTTATGCTTGAAATACTGAACAACTTGTTGGGGCAGCTCTGCCAGCACAGCTTTCGCCAAGGTCTCTTTTGCCGCCTGCAGGGTAGGGTGGAGAGAGGAGAGAGAAAGGATCACTGGATGAAGTGGTGAGGGGCACCATGCCCAGGGAGCTGGTATAGAAGGTGTCCCTGGAGGACAAAACCAGAGCAGAGGACCAGAGCTGTCTAAAACTAGCGTTCCTCAGCCCAGCCCAGGCCTAAAATCCCACCCTTAGCAGTGCTCTCCTTCACATTAAGTGCAGCTCTTACCTGAGCACTCGAGGTGCCTAGGAGTAACGTTTCAGGATGAATCTGTCTATGGGAGGCTTTTGGGGGAAAGAGATGGTGGAGGTGAGCTGCACGGCCTACTCATCCGGCAAACATTTCCTGAGCACCTTCTTGGCTGGTATTAAGGGGTTGTGACTATCTGATTCACTGCTCGGCACCCAGTCACAGGCTGGGCACACCAGGAGCTCGTTCAGTGTCCATGCAGTGCCTGGGTGGCCAACACCCAGCATTTGTCCTCAGGAAGCTCACGTTCGAGAGGAAGGAACTGAACTAGCTCAGGCAAACCCAGAGGGTACTGGGCAGAGATGTGAGCACCAGTGGTTACAAATCGGAGTGGCCAGTTCTTGCTGGGACTGGCTCCCAGGACCTGAGCCACAGCACCCTGAGGCTTACAGCTGAGGCAGCCGAGGCCAGGAGGAAAGGTCACGGACTTGCCCGAGGCTATACAGTGTGCCTCTGGTCAAATGAAAGCTAGGCGCCAGGCTGGCATCTGACAGACTGATCCCTCTGGGGCTGCCTGCGGGCCCAGCTGCAAGGACAGCAACCAGGGAGCTAATGCCAGCCTCCTTGTAAGCAGACCTGGGTCACCTGCAGATAGGACCAGAGCCACCTCCAGGAGCAAGGGAGGCCACCAGTTCCTCCTAGAGCGGCCCTCAGGGAGAGGAGGCCATCCTAAGATGGGCCCTGTTTTCCACCTGAAGAGAGGCGGCTGGCGAGGTTTGATTTCCTGGAAAGCCCCTCACGCCTCTGGGCCTTACTCTCATCTCTTTCTACTGGAGTGCTTTCCCCCGCATGGATGACGCCGACTTCTGATTCAGGTTTAGAGGGCAGGTCCTCCGGGAACCCCTGTCCTGGAGCCCCAGTCTGGACTGGGCACTACTCCCTTGAGTTCTGTCAGCTTGCTGAAGCAAGTGCTCATGCAACTGTCATATGGCCTCACCTGGGGGCAGGGCCTTGCATGGTGCCAGGCGGGTAGTAGGCTCTCAGGAGGTACGTAGTCAACAGAGCTGAGGGTAGAGGAGCCTAGGATTGGGCAGACAATCCCAGCGCCTTCATTCTGGATTATTAACTATGGTTGCTGGGGTCCTGTAACCGCCTCCTCCCCAGCCCGGGCCCACACTCACGTTGCGGAATTCTCGAAAGGGCACGAACTGCACGATATCGCGAGCTGCCTCCTCCCCTGTGTGGGAGCGCAGCGTGCGGTTGTCCCCGTCCAGGAACTCCATGGCAGCGAAGTCGGCGTTACCCACACCCACGATGATGATGGACATGGGCAGCTTGGAGGCCTGCACCACGGCGTGCCGCGTCTCCTCCATGTCGCTGATGACACCGTCCGTGATGATAAGGAGGATGAAGTATTGCTGTGGAGGGGGTCAACAGGCGCTCAGCACAGCCCTCGGCCCCTGGCCACCCTTCCCCTCCGTCCTTTCCCAATCTCCCCAAACCCTCTGACCCCTGGGAGGAAGGTGGCTCGTCTCCCCGAGCTGTTGCTGAACCCTAGCCACCTCCCTAGGCAGCCACCTCTCAGTGCTTGGGCCCTGTAGGCCTCTCCTCCGTCACAGCTGGAAGCACAAACTGCTCTCTTCCTCCTGCCCTGTGTAATGTCAGACTCCCCAGCTTGGGGGTTTGAGAGCCCCAGACTCCAGGCCTGGCTCTGACAGTGGCTACACCGTGGGACTCTGGGCAACTGACTCAACTCGCCGTGCCTCAGTTCCTTCGTCTGCAAAGTGGGAATTCCTGCACCTCTCAGAGAGACCACGCTGGCTCGGTAATCAACAGCTGCATCTGTGGCAGAGTGAGGCCCACGGCTGGTGAGGGATATGCATTCTGGCTTGTGGACTCTGGGAGCAGCCTCCCCTTCTCTGCTCCACCTTCACGTGAACACCTGTGATGCTGCTCGTTCCCCATTACCACAGCCGGCCTCAGAGACCCCTTGCAGGAGCTAAGCAGATCATCTAGGTCAGTGCTTCTGGGATTGTGGGACTCTGCTGGCAACAAGCAGACCTGGAGGCACACCCCAGACACAGCATCAGTCACAGTGGAAAGGGTATTGGTTTTTTTTTTTTTTTAAAGAAGATGTTGGGGCTAGGAGTTTATTTACTTATTTATTTTTGCTGTGTTGGGTCTTCGTTTCTGTGCGAGAGCTTTCTCTAGTTGCAGCGAGCGGGGGCCACTCACTGTCGCGGCCTCTCTTGTTGCAGAGCACAGGCTCCAGATGCGCAAGTTCAGTAATTGTGGCTCACGGGCCCAGCTGCTCCATGGCATGTGGGGTCTTCCCGGACCAGGGCTCGAACCCGTGTCCCCTGCATTAGCAGGCAGATTCTCAAACACTACGCCACCAGGGAAGCCCAGGGTATTGGTTTTGCAGTGGTCTTTGAATTCTACAAACTGCACCCAGGAGGCAGTCTCAGTTTGGTGCTTATGTGTCCCTCTTGCTAACCTTCCTTATTAAAAAAAGAGAGAAAAGGCAGGAAGCTCAGAGCTCCAGGGACAGCAGTCTCTAGGTAGACTTTGACACCACTCTGCAGCCTGGTGTATTTATTTTTACTGTTACTCTCTATGGCAAGTGGTAAGTAACTTTTCCCTTAGAGTGGGTTATAGTTTCTTTATAAAATTATTTACATGAAAAAAATATGAATAATTAGTGTAGGTGACAGGTGGCCATAGCATAGACTGGAGGTGGGGAGTGAGTGAATGAAGTTCAGGAAATCTCACTGGATGATCTCACTGGAAGCCCCAGCATTCCTAGCTGCCTAAGACCTCATTTTCAACTCGGCTCTGTGCTTAGCATCCTCTGGCCCCTTTTGGGGAACTCAGTTTTCCCCATACATAAGATGAACAGAAAAGCCCTTGTGGCCCTAATGTTCTCTGTTTGGGGCTTCTGCCTTCTCTTCTGACCCTTCTGATTCTCAGGAGAGGAAACGGGGACCCAGACTAGTCAAGGTCATGGAGCTAAAAAGGGCAGAACCAAGCTAGCCCCCAAGTCATCATTTGGCCACCTTCTCACCCAGCAAAGCCATTTGCTCCCTGGGAAACATACAGAGACCACATGTTCAGCCATCGAGGATGCCTAGCTCTCCTGCCTATCCCCCAAGCACAACCTGAAAGGAATGAACCATGTGGAGGTACGAATGCCACCATCCTAACCCCCAACCCTCGACAGCAGTAGTCCAACTCCTCCTGAACAGTACCTTTAAGAGGCCGAAAGCTTGGCTGGGGATGGATACCTGTTGCTATGGAGATGGCAGCCCGAATTCCTGTAGTGGAGGGCTGCTGCTGCCAGTCCCCATTCCTGGGGTTGAGGGGCACCTCATAAGCTCATCCAGACCCTTGTCCCCTCATAGCCCACCATCATTCTAGCCAGCACCCCTTCCTTAAGTGGCCCTCTAACCCCACTTCCATCCCACCAAAAATAGTCCATGGCAGTATTTCTGGGGCACCTAGGCTGGCAGGAGGGAAGAAGGCATTGAGAGGCCTAGCAATGAGGACAGAAAAGAATACTTGGCCTTGGGTGACAGGCCTCACCACTCGGGGTGGGACTGGTCTCCAAGCCCCCTCCAGCTCCGATGGCTGTCTCCCACCCTCCTCCCCACATGGCCCTCTTGGCTCTCCCTTTCCACCAGCTACGTGTCTACATTAGGAGACTTGGAGCACGCAGGCCGAGGCCTCCCTCACAGCCTTGGAGCCTTCTTCCCCACGGCCTGGGTTCCTGCAGAACAGTAGGCACCAGCTGAAAAGGTGAGTCACGGTGGTGGTGACTACACATGCTCCGTGTCATCCTCACGCTGGGATTCTCCTTTTGGAGGTTGGGGAGACAGGCTTAGGCTGAGAGAGGTTCAGTGACTTGCTCAAGGACTCACAGCCAGGAATGGCACAGCTGAGATTCAAGCCCAAGCCTTAACTCCAAAGTTAGGGCTCTTTCCACAATGGCAGCAGTGGCCAGTAGCTGTCTCTCCAATAGTGGGGCCTGGCAGGGAGAAGCGAAGTGCCACTGACAAGTCCTAGGCTTCATGCCCATCCCAGGCAAAAATGAGGTTGTCCAGTAGCCTCTAAGGTCTACTGCAACCCTAGGGGTCCATGATCCCATCCCCAAGACAGAGGGGAGGTGGCGGTGGGGGGGGGCTGTGGAAGGGGAGAAAAAGGTGGAATCAGGCAGGAGGAGGTGGGAAGAGCCTCTGCTGTCCCCATGCATAGTCCTGGTCTACTCTACCCCAAGCTTTCCCACCTCCATGCCTTTCCTGGTTTACTTTCTTCTGCCTGGCGTACCCTCCCCAGCCACAGCTCCAAGACCTCTCTGAGCGTCTACTCCTCCATCCCGAGTGGATGTGAGGGCTCCCCCAAGCCCTGAGCTCTGCTTTCGCTGCCAGCGATTACCCCTTGGGGCAGGCTTCTCTGGATACTCCTCTCCCCCCATGCCCTTAGAGCTCCTCAGGGCAGCCCCTCCCCTCACACCTCTACATCTCAGGGGCCTGGCACCCTGTGCGGGCTCCATAAACACAGCCAACTGCTGCCAGGTCGAACCCAAACCCCAAATTTCCAACACATTTCAAGGACAGAGTATCTCTAGCATTTACCCAAGAGGTTCTTCAGGCTTCCAGAGCTGTAAATAGCCACTTCCCCTAATGCATTTAACATGTGATTTGATTTATAAGAAACTGACTTGACCACAACAGTTCCAGGCAGAGTCCGGGGAAGCTGCACTCATCCCTAGCTTACTTCTGAGAAGTTGGCTGCTGAGGGCCTTGGGGAGTGGAGGGAAATTTCCAGGGTGCTGGCTGCTTCCCAGTTCCCCCTCCACTATGGCACCAGGTGCCTAGGTAGCCAACTATCAATGGGCCATGGATGGGAAGGCCCAAGTCACATGGGTCAGAGCAGAGGGAAGGATGAGGCCCCACAGTAGGAGTCCCCTGGTACCACCCAACCTCTTAATACCTTTCAGTGACTCCCCACTGCCCTTAAGAGAAAATCCAGATTCCTTACTGGCTTCAAAGGCATTTGTGGGAGCTGGCCTACCTTCTCAACCTCATCTACCCCCACCCACCCCTCTTATATCACACTCCTTCCCTTAGTTACACCACACACCATGCCTTCAAGCCTTTGCCTATGCTGTTCCCTCTGCCCGGGACACTCCACACATGCACACGCACACACATACACACCCTTTATGAGACTAACTCTTAAGCATCCTCCAAGTCTCAGCTTGGACATCACTTTTCCAGGAAGCCTGCCCTGAGCCCTCTGTCGGGTTAGATGCCACCTTCATAATCCTATAATTCTGTCATCACAGTTTTAATTGGCTGGCATCACAGCTGCTGTTCCTGGCCTGGCTCCCCACAAGACCACAGGTCCTGGAAGGGCAGAGGCTCTGGCTTGTGCATCATGGTCTCCCCAGTGCCGCAGAGAAACATACGCGGTAGAGATGAGCTGCGTGAATGAATGGGAGAACACAGGCCTGCCTAGAGAGATGCTTCCACCATCTGCTCTTGATTTCCTGTGCGTGGGTGTGCATGCATGCTCGTGTGTGGGGGACAGGGAGGATGAAGCCACACAAGCAGCTGTATGAAAGCATCAGGTAATGCACAATTTCCTTTTGCCTTAGGCCTACATGGGCTCAGCATCACCAAATGCCGGCCCAAGAGGTGTCCTAAGAAGATTCATCCGCTCACGTTTATTAGGTGCTATTGTGTGCCAGGCACTGTGCTGAGCAATTTGGATGCTGAGCTGGTTGAATCCTTGCAATGCTTCTATTAGGCAGGTACTGTGTTCCATCATCCTCATTGTACAGGTGAGAAAACTGAAGTTCAGAGAGCTTAATAAGCAACCTGCTCTGGGTCACACAGGAAGTGCGGGAGCTGGGTCTGAACCAGGTCGATGGGCCTCCAAACCTTGAGGCATCCCCACCTTCAGTGCACGGTGAGATGGACGGAGTAAAGGCAGGAGGTAGAGAATTATCTGTATCTTCTTGGACATCAGAGTAGGAGAGGCTAGTAGAGACCCCTGGCTCGCCTCCTGCAGCCCAGAGATGCTGGCCGAAAGTCACACAGCTGGGGTGGGTAACAGTGCTTCCCCAGTGTGAGGGAGCCAGGGAAGGCTGCCTCCTCAGGTTGGGAGGACCTGGTCATGACGAAAGCGGCTGGGGTACTGTGAGGATTAGGACTTGTTCACAGAAAGGGCCCAGTTCTTCCCTCTAGAGGGCCCTCAGCAGCTGTTCCCCAGAATGCAAAGACACCTTTCTGGTGGTCCCCAGGGCCCAAGCCCCTCCCCTAGGATCCAGCAGACACAGGCCCCTTCTCCCCAGGACCTCATCTCCTGCCCAGTCCTGCCCCTGCCTGGCAGGTGAAAGAGCCTGAGAGGAACACTGGCCTTCATTCCTGCTCCGCCCCTTTTTTTTCCCTTAAACAAGAATGCAGGCCTTTCTTCCATCCCTCTGAAAGCTGGTTCAGGCAGATAAGTCTGGGCGGGACAATGGCCTGGCTGGCTTAGGCATCCAAAGGGTGTGCAAGCTGAGGGGCTACCCCTCACTCTGCCCCCTCCATCCAGCTCTAGCCCAGCACCCCAGGAATTTAAAAACACCACTCCCAGGTCCTCCCCACTTGTCCCAGTTCATAAAGGAAATAGGCTCAGGGCAGGAAGGGACTTGTCTCAGGCCCTCAGCTGCCATCACCAAGACCAGGACTAGAGCAAGTCACACTCCCTGAAGCAGAAACGACCAGGACCATCTTCAGTCTGACATCGTGCACTGACCTCCATCACTAGCATCTGCCATCCCCTCTGCCTGGAGGGCTCTTCCCAGAATGCTCTGCCACCTGTCCTTCCTCATCCTCAGGTCTCTTTGGGTGCCAGCTGTTGTGTTATCACATTTAATCCTAACACCACCTCCTTAAGGTAGGTCCTATTAGTATTCCTATGGTACAAACAAGGCTCAGAGAGGGTAAGTTTACCCAGGTCACCCAGTGAGGGATGGGCAGGGGCTGGATTCAAACCCTGGCAGGCTGACCCCAGGACCCCCTTTCCCACAGACCCTCTGCTGCCTCCCAGACAGACCACACATACTGCTGTCCTGCCCTCCCCAGGCTGGCCCTGGTGTCCTCCTCTCTTTCTCATAACCTCCCCTTCTTTTATCTTTGCCTCCATCTTCGGGAAGGCAACCTCTACCTCAGTGACTGAGCAGGTGCCTCCCTCCTCTGGGCAGTCCCAATGGGACCAGGTTCCTTTCCTTCTGAGAGAGGCCCTGGCTGAGTCACCTCTTCCCAGCTCCTCGCACAGTGCACAGCACACAAAAGGGGCCAACTTAAATCCATCCGTTCCCAGAACACGAGCGTCTGCCACAGCATGGGCCACCAAGTAGATGATGGACAACACTGTGGGGCTGAGAGGCCAACCAGGGAGACACCCAGTAGACAGAAACGTGGAGTATGTGAAGGAGATGTTGCCACCGTCATCAGAGTCCAGACGGGAATAAACAGAGAAGGCAGGAGATAGGTTTCAGGTGGGTGGGCAAGGAAGGCTGCAGGGAGGTGGCGTTTGAGGGACACTGAGGGATGGGACAGAGCAAGCCAGGGAGAGAGGAGAAGAACCTCCAAGCAGAAGAGACGGCAGAACAAAGGATCTGCTGGGAGACAAGCTTGGTGTCTCTGAGGAATAGGAACAAGGTCAGTGGTGGAATGGTCACAAGTAAAGGAAGGGGTGTGGGGTTGCGGGAAGGAGAGGCCAGGAGGGGGTAGGATCTGATGTGCACGGTTAAAGGACCCTCTAGCAGGAGCATGGATAGGAGGGCCAAGAGGGGTGAGGGGACGGCCGTGGTGTCCAATGAGAGATGACAGTGGCCGTGGTAATGGGGAAGCGAGCGAGTTGAGGATAGTATTTTGGAGGCAGAGTGAAAAGGACAGTCAGGAAAGGACTTCAGCACTTGTGCAGCAACCCTTTCCTTCCAGGGGAGGAGGAAGCCCACACAGGGGCAGAGGCTGTGGCGGTGGCTCAGGGGCCTGGTCAGGTGGTAGTTGGACCCACGTCCCAGCCCGGGCTCCACCACCCTAGGGCCGGGTGCTGGGTTCCCAGACTTGGCTCAGCTCCTCGGGGCCGTAGCCCTGGGGCAGGGGCTGGTGGATGGCAGGCGAGGTGGGCAAGGTGACCCTTGGTGACTCCAGCACTGGGCCTGGAGCTAGGTGCAGGGAGAGGACCTGGGATGCAGCTGCCCAGGATGGCCGTTTGCCATATATTCCAGATGCCACACAGCAGCCCTGGCAGCCTCAGGCTTGAGCCTCGTCACTGAGCGCCGGACCTGGGCCAGACGGTTCCAAACCCTTCAGCGTGAGGTGGCGGCTGCTCTAATGGGAACTGGGTGGCCCAGAGGGTCAGCCTGAGGGCTGCAGGGACTACAGTCTCCGGGTTTCCCTCTGCCTGGAGGCACTTCCCATTAATCACAGCCCCTATTTCCTACTAAGCACCGAACGGATGGAATTGCTGTCTGTCCTGGAGTCTGTGCTCCAGGAATCCAGAACCAGTCAAGTTGAGCTGCTTTCAACCCCCTTCCCATCCCTGCTAGTAAACTAAGGTGGAGAGGCCGGGGCTCACCTAGGATTTTAGAACAAGGGGAGGCAGAACATCCAGCTCGCCAGCCAGCCCCACGGGTGGGTAGGGTAGGAAGGACAGACCTCCATCTGGCAGGGAAGGCCCAGCCTGTGCCAGCCCTATCCTGCACGTCCACGCCAGTGATCACCTACTCACCATGGCTGTCTGCTGCTGCGTGGCTTGGGCCGCAAACCGGGCCACGTGGTTGACGATAGGAGAGAAATTGGTGGGACCGTAGAAGCGGATGTGGGGCAGGCAAGCCGAATATGCCTGGGCGATGCCGTCCACGCCTGCCTCGGGGAAAAGACTCTGGATCAGCCAGGTCCTCCCTGACCCTGCACCCACTCTCATCCCAATTGCTGCCCACCCCAAATGCCCCCTGCCGTGGCCAGTCTGGGCCCTGTGGTACTGGAAGCTCCGGAGGGCAGGGCCAGAGTGGTGTAAAGAGCCCTGAACGTGGAGTCTGACCTTAGTTCCAATTCCTGCCTTTACCACTTCTTAGCTGTGGGATCTGGGGGAAGTTATTTAAGCCTGTTTCCTTGTCTGTCAAGGAGACTAGTAATCTACACCCTCGGGAAGCTGGCAGGAGAGTGTCCAGCAGGCTCCTCCCAGCGAAGGCACGGGCAGAACCTGCGGTAATACTTTGGGGTCACAGGGAGCCACCTGGAGGTCCATTCTGGACACGCTATGGCTTCTCAGGGTTGCTGGGGGAACTGAGATGCTTGCACAGCTCTGCAGACAGTAGGTGCTCTGTAAATAGCCACCGTTACAAGGCTAAGAATACCCCCCTGCTCTGCTGTCCTGTCCAGAAGGCCTCTGGCCAGAGATGAGGTTGACCAATCTGAACTTGGATAAAACATCTCGGCAGACCTACTCCAAACCAGACAGGCCCCAGCAGGAGGACAGGGCCACGCTTTCAGCCAACAGAGGCCCATGGCTTCTGAGTTACAGCATCATCCCCATCGTGGTGACTTGATGCATTTCCCTTCCAAGTACAAACCTGACCCAGCTTCAGGGATTCCCAGGGGAGGTAGATGCTACGCCCAAGGCAAGTCCTAGGCTGAAAGCTCTCATGGTGTCAGGAACCACCCTCTTCCATACCCACCTGGGAGCCCCTTCTCTTTCACTGTTTCTTAACTGACTCTGGGAGGCTCAGAAGTCCTCTTAGGCCTGGGGCAGGGAGAGCACAGACACCACGTACGCTGCCTGCCCCTCCCTCTTGCCCAGCACCCCCGCCCAGGCCATGCTCAATCCTTAGGTGCCAAGGCTCCCTGTGGAAGGTGGGGAAACGGTGGGGCAGGACAAGAATGGGCCCTCCCAGTGAGGGCAGAAGGGAGGTGAGAGGCAGGTGTGTCATTTGCTGCTCTCACCTCCTCCTGGTCTACACAGGGCTTTATGCCAGCACTTCCCTTAATTCTCACCTGACCACCCAGTGAGGTGAGCTACCCTGGTATCACACCTCCTTGAGGGAGGTGAGGAGGCAGAGGCCCAGTGGGGTGCAGTGATCTCTCCGAGGTCACACAGCCAGAAAAGGGCAGCAGCTGGCCTTGAATCCAGGGCCACCTGACTCCAAATTCCAGCTTCTCCCCATCTGCCACACTGAGCAAGTGCAAGGGGAGGGGAGAGAAAAGAACAGAAACCACTACTCCTCCCCCGCATCTGCCCAGGGAGATGGCCAGGCCTGGCGTAAACCCAGGGCAGATGCAGGTGGGCTTGACACTCACCTGAGCAGAAGGGGTTGGTGGGGTTAAAGTTGATGGCAAACTCATGGGAGACCTGAAATGCAGAGAAAATGATGATGAGCTGAAAGCCTCCTGGCCCAAACCTGGGCCCAGGCCCACCTGCTGCCAGGCAAGGCTCCCTCTGAGGGAACCTGGCTCTTTGCCACCCTGACCCCAGGTCAAGGCTACTGATACCCCTGCATCTGCTTTCACCTCCACTGCTGGGTCTGACCCACAGACAGGCCTAACCACCCTCAGTAACAGAAGAAACAGAAACTTCCACACCACCCCAATCTCTTCCGGGGGGTCAGGGCTGTCTATGCCTCCTCGCCCCCACTATAAGAGTCCCTAGGGACTTCCCTGGTGGTGCGGTGGTTGAGAATCCGCCTGCCAATGCAGGGGACTCGGGTTCAAGCCCTGGTCCGGGAAGATCCCACATTCCGCGGAGCAACTAAGCCCCTGAGCCACAACTACTGAGCCTGCGCTCTAGAGCCCGAAAGCCACAACTATTGAGCCCACGTGCCACAACTACTGAAGCCCGCACGCCTAGAGCTCAACAAGAGAAGCCACTGCAACGAGAAGCATGCGCACTGCAACAAAGAGTAGTCCCCACTCACCGCAACTAGAGAAAGCCCACAGGCAGCAACGAAGACCCAAAGCAGCCAGGGGGAAAAGAAAGAGTCCTTGAGTAGGGTGGAGATGCATCTGAGGGTGGCGGGTTCAAGGAGCAGTTGGAGTGCTCCCTCATCACCTGCTTTTACTGTGGTGGGGCTATAACTAGAGTTCCACTTCTTCAGGCTTTGAGTGCTTTCCCCCACCCTACTAATAAGCACGAGTGCTTGGAAGGGAGCCCACCTTATGCCAGCGAGCCAAACTGGGGCTTAGCTGACAACCCACTTACAGCTGGACTGGGGGATCAGGAAGCATAATGGGGCCAGAAGGGCAGGGAATAGAGAGCCCTGTCCCAGTTCCTACAGACCCAGCCCCTAGCCCGGGGGCATCATCAGAGGCTGACCCTGCACACTCCCGGATGCCGCTGGCCTACAGAGGGACTGATAACTAGACCCCATTCAGGACTGTGGGTCAGACTTCAGTGGCTGCAGAACCCAGGGCCTCAGGAGAGGCCAGAGCTCAGATGGTAGGACCATCCTCCCTCCCTCCCCTGCTGCCTCCGTCAAAACCCCCACTCGGCCCCTTCCCTGTGAACCGTGTGCCACAGTCTACGTTCAGGGCTTTGCTAGCATCCCCTCACTCCTTCCTTGCAACAATCCAACAGACAAAGGCCTGGTATTACTCCCTTTTTCTGATGTAAAACCAAGACAGAATGGACCAGAATGTTCCCCCATTTACTGAAGGGGAGAGTTGGGACTAGAACTGAAATCAGGCTGCCTCCTGAGCTCACAATCCATAAACCCACTAACCCGAGAAGGTGTTCCTCCCCTGAGGAGTTTAAATGGGAGGGTCAAGAGATGTCCAGGGGGGAGGGACCCCCACCCTCGGAGGCTGGAGGAGCGCTCCAGTCCAGGCGCAAATCCCAGGCAGACGCTCTAGCTCCGAGACACTGCAGAGGGGTGCTGGGAGGCCCTACCGAGCCCGACATCCGCATTTTACAAGTAAACTGACTGAGGCCCAGAGAGGGGAAGTCAGGTGCTGAGGCCACACAGAAGAACAGACCTGAGGCCCAGGTCCCTCAAACCTGGTAAAGGGGTTGGGCCGCTGACCTTGGGGAGCCCTTCTGGGCCAAGACGGGAAGGACTCAGCAGAGGAATTCACCCCATCACTGCCCTGTGCCTGGCAGCCTGAGGAGAAGACCCCTACCTGTTCAGGGGAATGGGCTTTTCTGTTCTTTGCTCCCTCAGCCCTAAGTGCTTGACATGGAGCCATTCCCCTGATGCCCCTTCTTGGGCCCTGTTCCTACCCAGGGGCCCTCTTCACCCTGTCCCCAGCCCAGGCTCCAGGTGTGGGGGCTGGAGGTCCTTGTTGCCATGGAAACTTCATGAGCCTCTATAGTGACTAAGAGGGGGGCTTGTACAGAGGGGGCTGAGAGAGGAAAATGGTTGCCAGGGAAACAGGCCTCCCTTGGGCCAACAACTTCCTGCAAAATCAGATTTTAGGAGATTTTACAGACCAAGGGGGAAAAGCCCCCTCCTGATAGGGATGGATTAATATTCTGTTTTCTCAGCCACCCAAATTCTAACTTCTCCATTTTTTTTCCTCTATTAAGGGGAGAGTGGGGCCTGGTGGTCAAGTGGGTGGGGCTGTGGGAGGTCACCCATCTACCCTGGAGGCCTCCCAAGTCATCTACTCCACCCAGCAGCTCCACTTCACAGGTGGAAAAACTGAGGTTCAGAGGGGGCCAAGGAATGCCCAGGTCACTCGAGTGAGCCACAGCAGAGCCGGGACCAGATCTGGGGGACAGGAGTTCACGTTGTCTGTAGCAGCCCAGCCCCCTCCCACACTTGCTGCCCTAGTTTGCCCGAGAAATGCCAGCAAACACGACAAGCTTCCTGGAGGCCACCCCAAGCCGATTAGGGGCCCCTGGGGACTGGCCAGCCACAGGTCTTTGCCCTGGGACTCCCTGCTGCCTTCTGACGATCAATGGTCCCGTTCACCCCACCTGGCCAGGCCCAGCCCATGGTCTTGAGTTACTTAAGAGGCTGTTCCCTCTGGTCCTGGCAGGGCAGTAGATGGTGGCATGGAGAGAGTCGAAGGGATCTCAGAGTGACCATCCTCTCTGAGCCTCAGTTTTCCCATCTATAAAGTGGGGAGAGTCATAAACTGTGCTCCTCTCCACCCCAGACCTTGTGCAGGCCTGTCCTTCAGCCTGATCCCTCTCTTCATCTGACCAACTCTGGCTCATTTTGAAAGGCTAATGTTTCCTGAGTCCCTCAGCCACTACCCAGGTCAGGGGTCCTCTTTGGGCTCACCTGGACCAGGCCCAGGGAGGGACTGAGGTCCTGAGGGCAGGCAGCTGAGTGGCACGCTCCTTCCAACTTCCCACACTCAGAGAAACAACACCTCTGCCTGCTCAGGCCCCTGGGCCCCAAATTTACTGTCAACAATCACGTACTGCATGCCTGGAGCCAGACACAGCAAGAAGGAGACCAAGTGCCCTCCCTGAGACAATGAGCAAATCAACACATACAAAGTGACCACAAAATTCCGAGGCAGGGAGGAGGGGCCCCACGTGCGCACGCTCAAGGTAGTCCTTCTAGAGGAAATGATCTCTCGGCTAAGCAGCAGCAATGGGAAGTCAGTGAAAGGGGGCAAAAGGCCAGGGGAAGACCACATGCAAAGACCCTGAGGTAGGAACGAACAGAAGAAGGTTCATGTGGCACGGCAAGGTGAGTTAGAATGAGAGGGAAGGTGAGGGGCCAAGTCTGGCCAGCTCCAGCAGCAGGGGGAGGTGGGATAGAGCATCTGCCCTTTCCAAGCCTCGTTCCAGCATCCCTCCTGGCACCACCGGGCACTCCAGCCTGGCCAAGCCCCAGCCTCCCCAGAATTGCCCTGTGACATTTCCAAGGAGGCTTTTGCACAAGAAAACATCTCATTCAGCCAGAGTTCTTTGGAAGCTGGCTGGTGTCCTAGCAACGAGATAGTGCTGGGCCTGGCTGCACCAGCCCGCCCTGCCCCCAGTGGCATCACCGTGTCTGCCCAGAGGCCCAGCTGTGGTCCCATAGGGTCCTGCCCCCTACCATACAATGGCCAGCAGGCCACAGAGCCACTCCCTGAAATTCTAGGTGAAAACTGCCCTCTCCGGAGAGGATGTGAGGGGAACGCTCACTCTGGAAACAGCATGTGGTACAGCAGGGCAGACAAGAGGGGCCGCTGGCTGACATACATGTAGATTGAGGAGTCCTCTATGCCCACAGCCCCAGGCTTCTCATCAGAAGGGTAGCACATTCTGAGAACAGACATGGGAGTCCACCTGCCCAGATGGAATTCAGGCTCCCTGTTTTGAACGTAACCTTGGACAAGTCATTGAGCCTCTGTTTCTTCACCTGTAATGGACATTGTCCCTTCTCTCCATCCCTCCATCTTGCCCACCATCACCCCAGCCAGTCCCCACTCAGCAGCCAGAGTGAGCCTTCAAAAATGCCAATAACACCCCATGTAGACCCACCCACTGCTTGCTGCACGGCTGGCTCCCCACCTCTCCAGCCACATCTCTCCCCATCCCGCCCATCTTTCATGGAGAGTTCTTCACGCCCACCTTCTTTCAGTTCTTCCAAATACCCTGCTCCCTCTGCCTCCCAGACTTTGCACAGGCTATTCTCTCTGCCCTGAACTCTACCTGCCACATCACCACCTCAAGTCACTCTGCGAACTCCTACTCTCCTTTACCCTCTTGGCTTAGACCTGACCTCCTCCAGGAAGCCTTCCTGATACCCCCAGGCCAGGTTGGGGCCCTCCTCTAGGGACTGCTGCCCCGTTCAGCACTGATGACACTGCCTGTCTTTAGGGCTGCCAGACAGTATACAGGATGCCCAGTTAAATTTGAATTTCAGATAAATAATGGATAATTTTTTAGTTTAAGTATGTCCCAGGCAATATTTAGGACATACTTAAACAACTTGTTTATATGAAATTCAAACTTAACTGGGTATCCTGTATTTTTATTTGCTAAATCTAGCATCTTCCCCACCTGACTGGGGTACCAGGGGACAGATATCATAACTTATTCCTTGTTCTAGCCCCACTGCCTGCACGAGGTTCAGGCTGAGAAATGCGTGTGGGTTTGGGGTAAACGCAGAGAAGGCAGGGCAGCTGGGCCATAGCCCAACCTTTCCAAAGCAGATCCCAGAGAGGCCATACATGCAAATCCCATCTCAGCCAAAAGGAAAACAGTCTGGCTTCACTTACCTTCCAGTCTGGGGGTAACTGCGCCCCAAAGCCAAGAGCTGGAAACATCTTATCACTAATCAGAGAAAGGAGAAAAAAATACTATGAGACAACCAGATGGGGCCTCATCTACCCACGCTCACCCTCCCAACCCCCTACCCAGGGCTGGGCCCACTCTGCCTTGCATACCTCCACAGACAAAAAAAAAAGCTCACCACCTCTAGAAAAAGCTCTGTTTGAATGATCTATTGAGCCCAAACCCACTTCTGGGTATCTGGTGAATAAAAGGCTTGACACCTATGGCAGACATTGCTAATCAACCACAGCACTCCTAACCATGGGCCTGAGTACAGCTTCTAGATCCTTCTCAAACGGGGACCTTGGCAATCACTAAACCACAGTCATGATGCAAGTGAAATGTACTGGCTGTTTCTTGACGTCCCTTTTATGGCTGGGAAAAATTCTAAAATGAGAACACTGGCTTGGCGTTCAAGACCCTTCATCATCTAGCCCAAGAGCCTAGTCTCATTTTCTACCTGCCCTCCCTCATTCCCCACTCCCCCAGCCCTGGCCACTGGCTACTCACTGTTCCCCAAACACACAGGGCATCTTCACGCTCCAACTTCAATCCTACTGCACCCCTTCTTGAACTACCTCTCCCAATCTGTTCCCTGTGGCAAACTCCTACTCATCCTCTAAGGCCCAATTCAAATGGCCCATTCTCTGTGGGTTTCCCTGAGACCCCAGGATGCCTCTCTCTTTGGTCCTCCCATAGCTCCTGTCTCACATGTAAACTGGTCTGAATGCCCATGAGAAGGCTCAGCAAAGGGGCTGAGTGGGTAGCTGGATACAAGGGTCTCTGGAGCAGCAACAGCAGGCTCCTCCACCCGACCACGCAGGTGGGGACTTCCACCTCCCCTGCTCTGCATGCCGTACCTCTCTTAATGTGGCCTGGGGTCACAGCCACCCCTTAGGCCCTGAGCCCCCTGGGAGTCAGAAGCTGCACCTTAGGCTGCCTCTCTCAAGGAGGCTGAAGTGCACACAGGATTCCTGAGCCTGCTCTTGTTCCTACCAAATTTGTGGGACCTGCTCCTTTCTCCCCTGCTCCCCATGTGTCCTCCTGGTCATTCCACACTCTAATCTGCAGGTCCAAACAAGCATCATCTGTGACAATGACATCACAACCCTCATGTGACTTCTGGATCCTCCAAGGCCCTCTTGACTTTGCATCTGGCCCAGCCTGTTGGTGGCCACACCCTCTACACAGCTTTCCCTGACTCTCCACTGTCCCCACCCCACCCAAAGATCTCCAGGAAGCGTGGTCATGGGAAGAGGATCCACACATGCTGGCTGCTCCTCTGAAGTTCCCAACAGGAGTGAGACTGTTAGACCATTAGGTGGCGGGTACAGGAATCAAAATGTCTGAGTTCCAGTTCCTTGATCTGGGTGACTTTGGATAAATTCTCTATCTACATCCTAGGCCTGTTTTCCCCCAGCTCTAACAGTGGAGGTTGCAGCAATAGCAAACAAATTTCATTTTCTATCCTGACTCATTTTCTTACTCGGTGTACCGTGTGGAGAAGGATCTCAGTATGGATCTGGGCTCAGTAAGTCAGAGATCAGCAGTTGATTAGCAATGTCTGCCACAGGTATGCACAGGTAACTGCATGCATGTCCTATGCTACTCATTCCTAGGTTTGATGATCTCTGGGTCCCTTCTAGCTTTGAAAAGCTGAACTTCCCAGGATGGATGGAGCCCAAGCTGACTAGTCAGAGTCCCTCCCCAAGCTTACCTGTCATAGTCCTGAATGATCTGCCCAACAGCCCAGATGGCTGACAAATATTCATTGGTGCCCATGGGGTTGATATAGTGCAAAGAGGAAGGGTCGAGGGGATTTCCATTGGAGGCTGTGAAGTCTATCCCAACCTGCAGAGTGGGGGAAAAGGCCACCCAGTGTGGTCAGAGACTCCAGCTCCCTATCTCACCTCCAGGGAACAGACAGGCTGATGGGACACAGGAAGCCCACTTCATCTCCCAGCCCTGGCCCACCCTTCCAAAAGATGGTCCAAAACCTGGAAACTGTCTGACTGTATTACTCCTCTGGCTCTAATGCCGTCTGTGGCTCCCTGTTGCCCAAGCATAGTCTATTGCCCAGATGTGACACAAAGCCAACTTACAGCCCCAAATTCCTTTTCCCCCCTCACTGTCCCAACCCACACACTCATCTACTCCCATTTCGAGGCATTTTTTCACTCTCTGCAGGGGAGGGGGGCTGTGGTGACCAGTGGGGTTACAGGTCAACAAGGCCAATCCTCTGCACCTCCTTATAGTCCTGCAGATGACTTCCAGCCCCCATGGGATCAGAAGCAGTGATAGACAGCAGGGAGGCTAGGTGGGAGGTGGGCAGAGTATGGGACCCTGGCAGGAGTTCTCCTCTGGGCTTGAGGCCCCCCTTCGGGTTAGGAACGGGAGAAGTCTATGGGGCATACACTCCAGGCCACCGGCAGAGTGACAATTCATTCTTCCAATGAGCATATACTGAGCAGGTGCTATGTGCCGGGCACTGAGTGATACACCGAGGGTGGAGGGAAAAAAAAAAACAGTGGCCCCGCACTCAGGACACTCACAGTCACTAGTTGCTAGTGGGACAGGGACAAGTGAAAAATACTTAAGAAGATTCAGAGTGGCGAGTGCCCTGAAGATAATAAAACAGGAGAAGTGACGAGGAACAGGAGGCATCAGGGGGAGATGACCTCTGTGTCACAGCCTGCAGGATGGCAGGGCAGCATCCGAGAAGGTTCTGGGGAAGAGCATTCCAGGCAGTGGGAACAGCAAATGCAAAGCCCCAAGACAGAGCAGAGCTTAGTGTGTTGGGGGAGGATCAGTGTGGACGGAGCTGAGTGAGCAAGGATGAGGGCATAGCAGATGAGGCAGGAAGGGAAGTGGGGAGGAATTTGGCTTTTTTTCCTTCTGAGGAAGTGTAACCAGTGACATTCTGAGGGCTGGGCAGCCAGGCCCTGACCTGCAGCTAAGCCCTGACTCAGGCCCATCCACCTATACCCTCTCCTCTGGCCAGACACACCCCTTGCCCTGGGGAGGATCCTTCCTGAAGTTTATCCCAAGTCCCTCCTGCTGCAATCATGGCCCAAGCCCTTAGGGAGGATCCTCACTGGGGTGGGCTGGGATGGGGGAGAGCCTTACAGTGAACATGAGCTGGCAGCCTCCCAGGATGTAGTCCAGGAAGGAGTAGTCCCGGTTTATCTGGAAGAAATCAGAGGCGTGAGTGGGCCCCTGCCCTGTACCTGAGGGCTCGCCTTCACTTGGCCACACTCCACAGATGACCTTTGGGGAGTTGTTGCTCTGTGCCCTGACAGGGGTCAAGGAGGCGGAAAAAGGCAGATGGACCTGATCTGATTACAACAAAACCCAAATCCCTCTATAACAAAGCACTCAGAGCAATGGTTACCAATAGGTGGGACACACACACACACACACACGCATGATGAGTCCAGGCAGTGTCTCTCTCACACACACACACGCATGATGAGTCCAGGCAGTGTCTCTCTCTCTCTCTCACACACACACACACGCATGAGTCCAGGCAGTCTCACACACACTCACACACACACACACACACACACACGCATGATGAGTCCAGGCAGTGTCTCTCTCTCTCTCACACACACACACACACACACACACACATACATGCATGATGAGTCCAGGCAGTGTCTCTCTCACACACACACACGCATGATGAGTCCAGGCAGTGTGTCTCTCTCACACACACACACACACACACACACACACACGATGAGTCCAGGCAGTGTCTCACACACACACGCATGATGAGTCCAGGCAGTGTCTCTCTCTCTCTCACATACACACACACGCATGATGAGTCCAGGCAGTGTCTCTCTCACACACACACACACACACACACGATGAGTCCAGGCAGTGTCTCTCACACTCACACACACACACACACACACACACACACACACACACACACACACGCGCGCGATGAGTCCAGGCAGTGTCCCAGGGCCCAGTGTAGCCCTTACCAACCTCAACTTTGAACAGAGAGATGCCAGGCCTCTGGCTCAAGGCCTTCTGCTGTAAATTAATAATTAATAAAGCTGCTGAAACATGGTTTGTTTGGATGGTCTTTGCCTCCTTTTGGCAAAGGATACTGGCCTTCCAATTTTGGTGGCGTTAGAAAGGTTCCTTTCAAAATAAATGTATTTAAGTAAAAAAAGACACCAAAATGGGGGGAGGAGGGGCTGAATACAAAACATAATAAGGCAGGTGGAAAAAATCATGAAGAGGGATGTGAATGACCCAAGTTTCAGAAATAAGGACCCGAAATCATGATGCTGCAACCTGCCAGCTTAACTTCTACAGGGCACTGCTACGTTGTGACCTCACTGAATGCTCACGTAAATCCTAGTCTCCAGACAAGGAAACTGAGGCCTGGGGTTGGCCAGCTGGTAGAGAGAGTGCCAGGACTTGGAACCTTCAGGCCCAGCATCCAGGGTCCTTGCTGCTCTGGCCTGGGCTGCCTTCCTTAACGTTCTACCTGATTCCAGCAGATACGTGGCCACCAGATATCCAGGGGGGCCTGGCCCCTGACCTCAGCCTGGCCACTGCCGGTGCAAACTTCATTGTCTTTGTGGACTTCAGTGGCCCCAGTTACACCACGGGCCAGTAACCTCAGCCCTCACTAGTGTCACTGCCAGAGCACAGGTCACCCTGGCCTGATATCCTCTGCCCCTCTGATGCTGAACATGCAATGGGCAAGCCTGGGAAGCAGTAACTCCCTATAGTTACGCTCCAACAAGGAAACCCTGGAAGGTCATCGCATGCCCTCCTTGACTTCCACAAAGGAATGTGATATGAGACTAACACTTTACATGCTTATCTTGTTAACCTTCCCATTCTATAGATGAGGAGACTGAGGCCCAGAGAGGTTAAGCTCAGGTCACAGTGCCAGGACATGGCAGAACCAGGATTTGAACCCAGGCCTTGCCGGCTCCAAACCCAACGCCCTGTCTCTTGTGCAGCGATATACCTCTGTGTGACCCCCAAACCGGGACTGTGCCCCATGCCCACCCATGCTGGCTCACCTTGCAGGAACGCAGGATAATGATGCCCGAGTTTTTATAGTTCTTCTTCTTCTTCTGCTTCTTGGGGTTGATACACTCAAACTCCCGCTGGGCAACACAGAAGAAAGAGGAGCTCAGCTTGGGGCTTCTGTGGGGACTGACCCTCTCCTGGGCCCCAGAATCTACTCCACAGGGGCAGCATGCCTCCTCCAGGAAGCCCCCCACCCCAGAAATGTTTCCTGCCACCTTAGGCTCATGCCAAGCTATATCTGCCCAAGGTCAGAAGATGTGCATCTGCCCTCCATCCCCAGACAACTCATCCATGTCATGTCCACTCATGCACCCAGAACTGTTGCCCAGAGCCTGGCTTCTCAGAGTTAAATAGACAGCTCCCCCAAGTACTCACTATGCACTAGGTACTTTACCTGTTTAATCTCATTTAATTCCCACTCTACTCTTCTGCCTCCACTTGACAGATGGGGAAACTGAGGCTCAGAGAGATTAAATGTCTTGCTCAAGGTCATAAGGCAGAGAGGTGGGATCTGGGCCCCAGTCTGCCTGATTCAAAAACCTGTGCCCCTTCCCCATCCCCTGCCGAGGTCCTGGGGTCACGCACATGTGCACATCTTACCGGGATGCCGTCACGAGCCTCACACATCTGTGACACCGAGGTCTGGAACTCACCGATGAAGTCATGGCCCCCGTCGTTGTCATAGTCATAGCACATAACCTGGAGTGGGTCCAGCGAGTCACCCCAGAGCTGCCCCACAGGAGGCACTCGCCAGCTCCTCTCAGCTCCCTGAGCAAATCCCATGCCTTTTTTGGGGGGTGGTACCTCCCTCTCCCCTCCAGATCTGACTAGCTGGCTTGGGATGATGCCGGTAGCTCCTGAACCGCCTCCTGCAGGAAGCCTTCCATGATTGCCGGGAAAAGGAGAAAGGGTGCCCGCTCTAGTAATGGAGGCCATTCCCTCTGGAGCAGGAAGCTGCACACCTCACACACCTGACACTGGGCTGCTAATCTATCTTGGGTGGTGGCCCACCTGGCCTCATGGGCCATGGTCTGGAGTCCTCCCTAGACTGCTATTTTTTTCCTGAGATGGGCACAAAAAGTCCCAGCTTGATATGCTCTCTAACTTAGCTGCCATGACACTCCTAGAAGGAAGGCAGGAATTGTTGTACCCATTGTACTGATGGGTAAACTGAGGCCTTGAGTGGGAAGCACTTGCCCAAAGTCTCACAGTGGCAGTAGTAGACCCAGAACTAGACCCCAAGTTTCCTGGTGCCCTGCCTGGGGATCCCTACATGGTCTCAGGGCCTCGCCCCACCTCGTCTGCTCTCAGACACGGCCCCTGAGGACTTAGGGCTTTCAGAGACTAGTAATCATCACCTTCATCACAGCAACAACACTTGGCTGTTTCCAAGGTGATTCTGCATTCATTATCCTAGCTAGCAGCACACAGCCCTCCGGAAAAAAAGAGCAGTCACTCTGTTCCCATTTGAGACAAGGGAATCACAGAGATGAGGGCCCTGCCCAGATCACTCAGAGGGTCAGGCAGACCTGGGACAAGGACTCAGGTCTCCTGCCCCTCCCCCCACAAGGGTTCTTTTTCCAGAGCTTTGCCAAGGCACCCCCAGGAAGCCTCAGGTAACCAGGAGGCCAGAGCTGGTAGGGTGGGCAGCAGGGTTCCCATAGCCCCCCTCACCTGAATGGGCTTCTCCACGTCCCCATCACACAGGGACACCAATGGCACAGTGAATGGCTTCCACACGGGGTCCAGAGTGTACTTGATCACCTGCAGGACAGTGAGAGGCAAGGGTGAACTCAGGCCCAGGGCCAGTACAGCTCTGGGGTGGGGCCAGCCCAATGGGACAGGGAGTGGCAAGGTGGAGAGACCCACAGCCATGCCTCTGGGGATGGAAGTGAGCATCCCTGTGATGGGGAGGGAACAAGTCCTTTAGGGGCCAGTTTGGGTTTTCCTGTGTACCGCAGGGCTGTGACTGCCTAGCCCCGTCCTGAGCTGTTGGGTGTGGCTGGACTACAGACCCACTGGCTCAGAGACCCCTGGAGCCCCACACACCCACCTCAGTCCTGTGGACCAGCATCCACTTGCCATCACCTCCTGGTTTATAAAACTCGAGAAATGGGTCTGACTTCCCAAAGAGGTCCTGGAGGAAGCGGGAGGATGTGGGTGAGGAAGGCATAATTCCACCGGATTCAGATGGGGTGGGGGTGTGGCCCCACTGCCTCCCACACCTGGCGTCAGGAGTGAGGGCTGTGGGCGGAGCCAGCCTGGCCCCTCTCCCCTCAGCCTCTGCAGGGCTCAGCAGACGCCCAGGGCAGTTGCAGCCCCCTGGGACCAAGCAGCAGCCCCGGGAGAAACTGCCCCATCCTGGGGTTACCAGAGCTTGGGCTCAGAGACCCTAAGACCTGGAGCCTGTAGACGTTACAATTCCAGCATCTTCAGTGGGGCAGGACGTCAAGAGGGAGATTGTTCCCAGGGCAGAGGGAGGCACCCAGCAGGATGGGATTTTAATTCATTTTAGTGGGATTCTGAAAAACTGAAACTATCCTAGCAGAAGAGTCCTTTAAAACTCCATTTATTTAAGCAAACATGGACTCTAAAGAGGCTATATTCAAGAGGGGGAGACATAAAATAAATGAGTAATACACATGAGGCAGCAATTAGTGTTAAGGAGACAAATAAAGGAGGAGGGGGCGGGATATCAGGGACCACTGCAATTTCAGGGAAGGCCTCACTAGGAGGTGACATGGAGGTGAGAGAGGGGCCTGCCATGAGAATATTCAGGGTAAAGAACATCCCAGGCAGAAAAGACAGCAAGTGCAAAGGTCCTGAGGCAGGACGGTGCCTGGTTTAATCCTAGGACAATGAAGAGGCTGATTTGGCTAAAACAGAATGAAAGTAGGGAATGCAGAAGGGGTGAGGTCAGGGAGTCGGGGGGAGCTGAGGACACATCAGGTGGGGTCCTGTAGGTTACTGTAAGGACCCTAGCATTTACACTACGTGGGATGGGGAGCCCCAACGAGTGGGTTTCCAGCCATGTCTTGAATATCTCTAAGTGATAGGAAACTCACTACCTCAGTGGTGAAGCAGTCCTAATTTGGGGTGGCAGGAGGGCCGTGTGCTATGGACTTGTCCCTGGAGGGGCAATGAAGGTGGTGGCCAGAACCCCCAGGCCACACAACCCCAGGGCTGGGGGAGGGTTCCTGCTCCTTGATGGAAAGCCCCCTCCCTTGCCTGCCTCACCTTCTTGTCCAGCTTCCTGCCCACCAGGCTCAGCGTGATGACCCGATTGTCTGAGAGCTCCTGGGCAGCAATCTGTAAGGCCAGAGGAACGCCGGGGGTCGGGTCTGTCCTGAGGCTCCCTCTGGCCTCCGTTCAGGCAGGCTGGACACAGGCTGCCCCAGGAGTCAACTCTCCAGGGCTAGGAGGGGAGTGGTGGGGAAGAGTGGTGCCAGGTGACCTGGGACGAGTCTCTCGTCTTCCTCAAACCTCAGTTTCCATCTTCTGGAAGATGGGGGTAATAACCCTTCTGGATATGAGGAATCAGAAAGTGACCCCAATGTGGCTCAAGAGATGGGCCATGAGATGGTGGGGGGGGGGGGATGAAGCAGGGACCAAACATGGAGGGTGGTCTTGAGCCCTAGAGAGAGGCTCTGGGCCAGCGAGCAGCCTGACAGACCCTCTCATGTCCCCACTGCAGATCCAGGGAGCACACACAACCACCTCAAAACACCAAGGTGTCGGAAATTCTAACAACTGCACTGTGCAGCCAGGGAAACTGAGGCCCAGGGCAGGCAAGGGACCACCCGAGCTCTTCTCTGCTGTCTCATCAGCTCACACCACTCATCTATCCTCCATGCCCTCCCCATCAGCCATGGCCCTCTGCCCCAGGCCAGCCAGTGATGCACCACCTGGGTGACCTCGAGGCTGCCATCTACCCTCTCTGGGCCTCTTCCTCTCACCTCCCCAGAGTGGCAGGGAAGGCCCTCTGGCCAACAGCAACCCAAGTGGGCAGGGCTCTCCCTCGGCTAGGACTTCCTCTGCTCCCACACCTCTGGGATGGCCTCACCTAACGAACTATTTGACCCTGAGAACCACAGACAGAGGCCAGGCTAGAGGCCCCTTCTCCCCTTCCCCTTCCCCCCCTCCAGCTGAGACCTGCTCAACAACCCCATAGGGTAGGCCCTATTACTGCCCCCATTTCACAGGAGGACAGAACCCAGGTCTGGAGGCAAACTGCTGGAAATGCTGGAGGTTGGCATACCCACTGGGTTGGGTCCTTCTGGGCTGGCTTCCACGTGGAGGGCAGCTGGCTTGTGAAGGCATTTAGATGGGGAGGTTTTAAACCCCAAGAGATGGGGGAGGCTGGGAGGGGACATTCCAGGTGGCAGGAACAGTGGATGAGGGCCTGGGGTAAGTGCAGGGTATGCTAAGAATTCAGTTTGCCTTGAACACAGGCCATGGACATGAACGGGGTAAAAAACAGCTGCGACTGCTGGGTCCCTCCCAGCCTGGAATGCATGGCTCCACAGGCAGTGGGAAGCCAGGAAGGCTCCAGGGCAGGGGAGTAAGGCCTGTGAACACACACAGGTACAGCCCTCCTCCCTCCAGAACCCCTGGCGTCACACAGGCTCTGAAGAGGGACAATCTAGGAGCGAACCTCACTAGCTGAACCGCCCAAGGGCACTTCCTCTCTGGGATTCAGTTCCCTCATCTGTAAAACCAGGTTTCCCCGCCTTCCGGAATTCTAATGACCGAAGAGCTCAGCCGCTCGAAGGGCCTGCGCATCGCAAGAATCACTGCGCTTCACAGGGATCACTGCGCATCGCAGGTATCATTGCGCATTGCAGCCACAAGCAGAGTTCCGGTGGGCAAGGCTCTGAAACGCCTGAAAGTCGCCCAAGAGGCCAGTGCCGGAAGTGGATGCAGGGAGGGCTCTGGAGGCCTCCAGGGAGGAGGAGTAGGGCCCCTGCCTGGGGAGCCACCGTGGGCACCCCTGGCAGTGCCCCCCACTCCCTGGTTTGGCAGCCCCAACACATCATATGTGGAGCCAGGAGCCCGTTGCTAAGAGACCTGTTGCTAAGTTGTAAGTTGGGCCTTTTTACTCCAAACAAAGCTGGTGATTATCTGCCAGTGAAGTGGCCCATTGATGGGGGAGGGCAGTGGGCAGTGTGGGGGGGGCCTGCAGAGAGCAGAGAGCGGGGAGCGGGGCTGGTACCGTAATCAAGCCCTTCCCCGCAGGCTTGTCATTCATCAGCAGCAGAGGCTGAGTGATCTTCTTGCTGGAGACGATCTGGAGGGAGAGAGGAGAGGCACTCACTCTGAGGGCTGGGGAAGAGACCCAGGGAGGAAAAAATCCTCAACAGGCACTGCTCACAGCACGATGCTCCATGCCAGGCGCTGGCTAAACCTCCCCCTGCGTGATCCCCGCCATGGGAGGCAGACAGCAACCACTGCTAACCCCACCGGGCAGCTGAGGAAACTGAGGCCCAGAGAGGTTAAGACACTTGCCCGAGGTCCCACAGCTGGGACAGAATCCCAGCAGTCGGATTCTGCTGACCTGGATGTCCCCAGGAAAAGGCTCTTGTAAGGCTCACTTTCTGGAGACTGCTGAAGGGAGGTTAGCCACGTAACTGCCTCCTCCAGAGTCATCCAGAGACCCCCACCCTCCCTCACGGTGTGACCCCTGATGGAGAGGATCAAACCCTGACGACTCCTATGTATTTTCATTGCTTTGAATAGTGAATACATTCACACAGAGTTCAAGGATCAATACAATATAGAAAGGACAAGTGGAACACATTGTAAGTCTCCCTCCCACCCGTCTCTGTACACCCCATTCCCACACCCTCCTTGTGCCACCACAGTTCTGTTTCTTGGGGAAAAGGCCAGTGTTTCTTTGTGCCAATGTGAGCATGTTCCTAGTCTCCCTGTGCTACTTTTTCTCCCTAGGTCCACTCTCTGCCCTTCTCCACCTTCTCTATGCCACTGCGGACTGCATCACCTGGCTCCCCTGTCTTACAGCTTGTTGGGGTCCAGCCAACGGGGGTGCCTGCAGGAGCTAGGAGAGCAGGAGGGGAGAAGGGCTGGGCGGAGCCTTGGCGGAAGGTTTGTTGCTCTTCATCGGCCTCGGCTCCAGTCCAGAGGCCTCCCCGTGGTGGCCACAGCTCTCCCCAGGACCTGGCGACACCACTTCCTGCCCCGCCCCTCCCTCCAGGCTAGGGGTGGCTGGGCTTCTGACAGGTGTCAGCCCTGTAAAGGTTTCCTCACCCCTTGTCGGTTCCTGCCCCTGCCCACTGGTCCTAAAGCTCTCTCCTCGGTTACCCTTTGAGGGTGTAGACACATGGCGGGGACCCTGAGAGACACACCCCACTTCTTACGTAACTGCTGGGCCCTTGCTTTTTTCATTGAACATCATCTCCTGGAAGGCCCAGGGCCTTTCAGTCTCCACTAGAACCTCTCGAAGCATTTTTCGTTTTATTCACCCACCATCCCTATAGACTGGGCAGAGAGCTCATCACTATCCCCAAGTAAAATATGGGGAAAGTGAGGCTCAGAAGGGTGTGGGGCTCGCTCTAGGGCACACAGCCATTAACAATGATCGGAACTTGTATCAGGAGCTCTTAGCCCTGCAACCTCCATAAGCTCACCAAGGAGTGAGCTGGAGGGGGAAATGTGGCCCACAGAGGGAAAGGAAGATGCCCAAGGTCACACAGTGAGCCAGCCATCAAGTGGGACTATCGTGGGTGTCTTGGTTGCTGGTCAGATGCTCCCATCCCAGGAAGTCAAGACCACACTTGCTTACTTCTACCACTGAGCAGCTCTGGCCACAGGGCGCCCCACTCCTGTGTGGCACTGTGCTCAGTGTCTTCCGAGGGGAACACTTCAGCCTGGCCCCAACCGCACCTGCCTACTTCCCCCTTTCTGTGCCTGCTGGCCCCCAAGGCTGTCCACATTTGTGATGCCACCTCGGGAGCCAGGCGGGAAAACAGGACCAGGGAAAGCAGGCAGCAGCAGACTCTCCAGGGGGCTGCCCCATCCTTGGGAGCCAGGTGACTTATGGCGGCACTGCACTGACCCCGCCCTCCTGGAGGAGCCCGGCTCACCGTGCCCAGGCTGCAGGAGAACTGGCCCAGGAAATCATGCTCCTCGAGCTGCGTGCTGGACTTGTCCTGGTCAAACAGGGCAAACTTGAGCTTCTGCACCTCCTCAAAATGGTAGTCAAGGACGAACTTCTTGGAGAAAGCGGGGTTGAGGTTGTTGACTGCAGTTTCTGTCCTGTCATACTGGCAGAGGGCAGGGAAACAGTTGTCAGAGTCAAGTAGCTGTTTCAACCCTTCTTGGGCTACAGGGAATCATGGTGCTTACTTGCTAAACACCCAATTCTGTGCCAGGCACTCATGGCCAGTTACCCAGATGGCTGAAACAATCATTACTCCCAGCTCACAGATAAGGACACTGAAGCACAGAGAGGTTAAGTGACTCACCCAAGGTCGAACAGCTAGAGGGCAGGGCCAAGATTTGAACCCAGTCCTGACTCTACCATTCACACTTTTTTTTTTTTTTTTTTTGCAGTATGTGGGCCTGTCACTGTGTGGCCTCTCCCATTGTGGAGCACAGGCTCCGGACGCACAGGCTCAGTGGCCATGGCTCACGGGCCCAGCCGCTCTGCAGCATGTGGGATCTTCTCGGACTGGGGCACGAACCCGTGTCCCCTGCATCAGCAGGCGGACTCTCAACCACTGCGTCACCAGGGAAGCCCACCATTCATACTTTTAACACACTGGTCCTGACTCCATACCCAGGTTCCAAGGTAAGAGGTCGGACCCTGTCCCTGCCTAGGTTAAGTGACAGAGGGAGTCCCTTTTCCCATCTGGACCTCAGTTTCCCCTTCTGTAAAATGAAAGGATTTGACACCTGTGGCTTTCATCCTTTATATTTGGGGAGAACCCTTTTTTCAAACCACATTTTACATGGAAGCTGAGAGAAGAAACAGAGAGAAGGAGGGGTACTTAGTGGGGAGGTGAGGTCAGGGGTTCCCCATCTCCCCGGAGGCAGGTGTCTGTACCTTCCTCAAACCATGGAATGTCAAAACCAGGAACCGAGCGTCCCCTACCTAGTGTGGAGACCGAGGCCTGGGGAAGGGCAGGGCCTTGCACTGTGGGTCTCTGGTGGGGCTGGGACAGGAACCCCGCCTCCCGGCCTCTCTGCACTGAGGCCCCAAACCACGGAATCTGGGTGACAGTCTATTTTAGGGCCTGGGCTGTGTTGATTTTTCCTCCCACCCATCCCATTTCCAAGGGCCAGAGAGCAGCAGGGACGGAAGAGGTCTTGGCCCTGAGTTATTTTTAGCCAGGGTGTCTGGCCTGGGTGGGAGCGAGATTGTCAGGGAGGGTGGGGGGCATGTCATGAGTGGGGGTGGGTGCAGTGGGGGAGGACATCACTCCCCGAGGGGCAGGGGCGGGGGGAGTTCCGGAGACCTGTCAGAGGGGACTCTGGACATGCTGGCCTCAGGCCTGGGGCTTCCCCTGGAAATCCTCGGCTGACCTCATGCCCCACCTCCCACTTCTGGCTGTACCACCAACGTGCTCGGTGAAACAGGTAAGTCCCTCCCCGCTCTGGGCCCCAGTTCTCCTCTGTAAAATGGGTCAACAATCCCAGCCCATTTCCTTGGCATCACAAGAAGGAGCCAACATCTGTGGAAATTCTTTGTAAACCACAGTATGTTCTGTGGGACGCCCACCGAGGCCTCATTAAATAACTATGAAAAATAGAAACATATTTTGGAAAATTTATATGCATGTAAAACTGTCTGGAAGGCTGGATACCAAACCATTAACAGTTGGTTCTCCCTGACAGGCGGGTTCCCAACCATTTTGATTTTCTTCTCTAGGTCTACCTGGATTTTCTAAATTTACTGCAATGAATATAGACCCCTTTCGGAATAGGAAACAAAGCCATTTTTAAACGTTGAAAGTCTTAACAGTTTGGATTTCTTAATATCCTTCCTTAAGCTGCATCTTTCCCCAGCCCTCAGGCAAAAGTCTTCCAGCTCAGAAGTCGTTGGCTGTGGCACCATCAACATCCCCAGCTCTGGGACTCTCCAAGGTAGGCAGGGAAAGAAAATCCTCATTTCACAGATGAGGAGACAGGCTCAGAGAGGGATAGCCACCTGCCCAAGCCCACACAGCAGGGAGTGACAGAGCTGGGTCTTGGTCCAGCTCTGGGACCAAAGCCTGAGTTCCCTATTTCTCTGTTTGCTCCTCACTGACTGTGCTCATTTAGGAATAAGAGGAGAAAGTTATTTTAAAAATGAAAGCAAGCATTTGGCAAAACTCTAAGGTTTTAACTATATATTATAGTAACTTAAAATATTATAGAACACTAAATATAAAATTATATAAATATAAATCTATGAATTATAATAAACACAAATATAATTATTTTAAGTACTGTTATAAACATTTTAAATAAAATTTGATTTTCAGAATAACAATTTTCTAAGTAACCCCCGGCCCACACTGCAAGTACTTCCAAGGGCCTGACCCCAGGTCCCTGGGATACAGTGAGAGCCCCTCCCCAGCGACCGAGCCACCCTCCACCCATTGCAGCTGCACACAGAGGGGCCTCACCTCACTCCACCTGCCATTATTCTCTGTGAAGAGGACACAGAAGGGGTCAGACTTAGAGGTGACGTCCCGGTCCAGCAGGTTCTGGCCGCTCACTGACAACTCCACCTTGCACACGCAGTACTGGGAGCCCACGGGGGCCACCCCCGGTGCTGGGGCACCTCCACCCGGCATGTAGGCCATGGGGGTCGGCAACGGCGGCAGCAGCTCCTCGCAGTCTGAGGGGACAGCATTGGGGGGTCAGAGAGGGGACAGACATCTGCTGCGCCACTCCACCCTGGGGAGGCGTCACCACCTGACCCTCAAGGTGTGGTTAAAGATGGAAGAAAAGGAGTGTGTGTGGGGCAGGGTGGCAGTGGGGAGGATGACATGGGCAAAAGCTTGGAGAAAGAATGCAGGAAATGCGTGAAAAAGGAGTCTCCGGTAGGTGTGTTTAGTTTGTCTTTAAAGTCATTCTCTGCTTTGGTCCGTCTTTACCTGTGAGATACACCCAGGTCCAAGCTGCCCCTGTCAGATCAGCAACAAATCACAGTGGACACAGGCATCCCAATCATTTTGCCAGGAAAACCTGGGCTTCTCCTGAGCAACTGACATATCGGCATCTTGCGGCTACGACAGAGCTTGTAATTGCTCAGGTTTCCCTCAGTGCTTTGGCCGCTAGGAAGCTACCTTCTGGTCACTTATACAAAACTTGACTTTGTTCATTATCTGTCTTGTTCATCCTGTATCACCAGCCTAAGCACAGTGACCGGTCCATAGGAGGCACTCAGTTTACATTTGTTGAATAAAAAAAAAGGTACGTGTATAAATCAACGAATGCACGAACGCTCCGTATCGCTCAGATCTTGCCTGAGTTGGTCCTTATCCTCAGCTCTCTGTGCCTCAGTTTCCTCATGTGCTAACGACACATCATGACACAGTCCTACGAGGTGTGGTCAGATCTTATTTCCACTGGCACATCTGAAGTTCACCCAGGCCCGCCTTCCAGCATCAGCCACCCGGCAAGATGTCCATTTTGGACATCCCTATTCCCCGCTCCCCGCGGCGGGTCACAGGTTTGCTCATCCCTCCCTGACTCGGCACGGCCACCCTGCGGCACACACGCAGCTCTCCAGCCCCTCCGATGGAAACTAGTTTTTACACGACAAGAATAAATACTGCAGGCAAACTGCAGTGCTGTGCTGATGCTCTGGGCTCGTGTGACTATAATGAGGTTCTGTTCTAGGGACAGACGGTGGGAGGGAGGAGGCTGAGCACCGGCTTTGTCACTGTCCAGGTCCTCTCCCTGTCAGGTATGCCCAGGGCGCTGTGTCTGGAGCGGAAGAGGGGACCGCGCTCGCGCAGGCCTCCTGCAGACCGGGGCTGCGTGTGCCCAGCGACGGGCTGGGGTCAGAGGGAGAGGGAGCGGGCCCAGCAATGCCACTGTGGCTCGGTCCTTCCCGCTTGGATCACAGCCACCTCCTCGCCAGCCTCCCTGCTGCCTCTCCTTAGTCTAACCACCCCTTGTCCCCACAGGGACTAGAGTGAGCTTTGAAAAACACAAATTGGACCATGACACCTCTCTGCTTAAAACCCTCCAAGAAAAAAAAAAAAAAAAAAACCCTCCAAGACTTCCATCACTCTCCGAATAAAGCCCCAGCTCCCTCTGGGAGCCTGGAGCCCGCAGGACCTGGCTGCCCTCCGCAGCTCTCAGCCAGCCTGGAACATGAGGTCCTAGAGGGCTGGAGCTGGGTAGTCTTCTTACCACAGGATCCCAGCTCTGGCACAGGTCTTGGGACTTGGCAGACACTCAGTCAACACTCTAGAGTGAATGAATGAGCCTCAGTGTCCCCCGCTGGAGGGTGAGGCAATTTTAGGAACTGCCCCGCCAGAGTGAATAAGGATCAGAGACATCATGCGGGTGAAGTGCTCAGCTTGTAGTCAGGGCTGGTCAGCATGGTCAGGTGGGTTCATGCTCTCAGAAGGAATGGCCTCCTCTCACCTCCCTCCTCTGGGGCAGCGCAGGGCCAGTTACCCACTCGACAGTCAGGGGATAAGATACTAGTCAAGGAGTTGGAACCTGGCCTTTGTGGGTAAGTATTTGGGGGCTGACTCGTCCACACAGAAGCTGAGAGAACACCTGTTTATGCTTACAACTACCTGGGGTGGGGTGGGGGGCACAAGAGTCACCCCCATTTTGCAGATAAGGAAACTGAGGCTCAGAGTAGAAGTCACCTGTACAATGTCACACAGTCAGGAAACAGAGGCAGGCTGTGAACCAATTTTCCAGACTCCCAGGCCAACGTACGGCCTTCTGGCCAGGGCCAGGGGACTGCTGGGCATGGTGGGGACCTAGAACCAGGTGGGGGCATCTGGGGAGTCAGCCAGGCCAAAGGGAGCCTGAGGCTAAGAAAACCCCGGCGCCCCCAAGGTCACCAGTTCCTCTGGCGTTACCCTGCCCGCACCCCTGTCTCTCCCATCATCACTAATGGGGTGGATTCCAGCTCACCCACCCCTCTCCACCTCACAGGCCCCCTTCATGACATGCTAGATGCCATTTGGGCCACCATCCCCCATACTGCCAAGTCAGACACCTCTGTTTTCATCCCGTACCTGAGGGGTATCAGGTACACACACCCAGGTTCCCACATTTCCTTGTGCACGTCACACCGATACGCACGCGCACACATGCCCGCAGGCTAACAGATGCAAAGGCAAGCGCTGGTATGGACACTCTGGGGCCACTTCTCCCCCGCCCTCCCCCTGGTCTGAGCTACCATCATCCCTCGCCTAGGTTACTGCACTTCCTCCTACCCCTCACTGGCTCCAGCCTGGCTGAGGGTGTGGCCAGGAGGGCCAGGCCCAGGGGACAGTCCTCAGAGCCCACTGTGGCCCCACCTGGATCAGCCTGCAGGCCCCAGAGAGAGTGAGTGATGAGTGGGCGGGGAAGGGGGCACTCCTCCCCCAGCTAGGGGCAGGTCCCCCATCCCCAACTCACCCTCTGCTTGGAAGCTTCTGGATCCCCGAAACGGGGAGCACATGATGTCTGGAGTTGGGGCAGGCGGGGGTCAGAGTGGGCCCCTCTGTGCCAGCCGGCAGCGGGCGGGCAGGCCAGACCCTGAGGCCTGACGCAATGGAAAAAGAAACCACGGCTTAGGCTGGGCCGGGCCCCCTCCCCTCCTACTCCAGCAGGAGGGCAGGCAGGCAAGGTGTCATTAAGGGAGAGTTGGGCCTGCCATGCGCATCTAGGCAAGATGGAAACGCTCCCTGGTGCATCACCACAGTACAGGTAATTTGAGGTTGCAGGCTGGAGAGGGGGCCTGGGGAGCTGGGGCCTGCTCGTGGATGGTCCTGACTCCTGGCCCAGATGGACACAGGCCTTCTGGGGTGACCAGAGCCCCGGGGAAGGAACTGGAAGGCGGGGATACAAAACTAGCAGTCCCTTTTACAGATGGGTTAACTGAGGCAAAGAGCGGGCAGGGCTTGGGAATTCCCATTCATTCATTCAGCAAACATTCCTTGAGCACTCTCGGGCTTCAACAATGAACAAGACGGAGGCTTAAGCTCCCACAGGGTCCGCTGGCCCGGCTCCTAAGACATCTTACCCTTTAGGCAGAAGAACAGGATTTGGAGACTCTGGTGCTGAGTCACAGGTCTAGAACATTCCAGTTTTAGCCAGAAACCTAGGAACCCATCCTCCTTGACCTCTCTCTTTCCTTCACCCCCCATATCCTACTACTGCTGTCGGTTCCACCGCCAAGATGCGTCCAGCATCGACCCCATCTCCCCGCTTCCACTTCCCTGGCCCATGTCAGGTCTCCCTGAGCAACCCCAGCCCCCAGACTCTCTCTTTTCCATGCCCCGCCAGAGCCAGAGGGAGTCTTTAAACATGCAAATCAGATGCTACCACAGCTCTTGCGGAAAATCTCCCAGTGGCTGCCCTTCCTTGTCACACAATCTGAATCCTCCCCAGGCCTACAGGGCCTGACCTGACCCCACCTTATGCCACACTCTCCGTCACTCCCTGTGCCCCAGCTGCACTGGCCTCCTTCTGCTCTGCAAATATGCTAACCTCTCTCCTGCCTCAGGGCCTTTGCACTTGCTCTTTCCCCAGCCAGAAATGCTTTTCTTCACGTGGCAGGTCTTTTTTTTTTTTTTTAATTGATTTATTTGGCTGTGTCAGGTCTTAGTTACAGCATGCAGGATCTTTCGTCGCGGCACGCGGGCTTACTTTCCCCACGTCATGTGGGATCTTAGCTCCCCGACCAGGGATCGAACCTGTGTCCCCTGCACTGGAAGGCAGATTCTTAACCACCGAACCACCAGGGAAGCCCCATCACATGACAGGTCTTAGTTGTCAGCTTCACGTCACCTCCTCAGAAGCCTTCCTTGGTCACTCAAGCTAATGCAATCTCAGCCCCACACTGGTTCCTTCACAGATCAATGCAATCTACAACCATTTTTACTAATTTGTCTATTTGCCTTGTGTACTGTCTGGAATGTAAATTCCACAAGGGAGGGATCACTGTTTCCCCAAGCACCTAGAGCAGCACCTACACTGTGGCAAACGAATGAGGAAGGGAGCCCCTCAGGCAGGCTCTTTAATCTGCAGCCCCAGAGGAATCACAACCACCTCCCGGCTACACACAGCACTTGAGGGATCAGGAAGCCCCTTCTCAGTCCCGGAACCATCATAACTGCTCCAAGAGGCCAGCACTAGAGGGGTTCATGTCCCATTTCACAGAGGTGGAAACCAAGGCCCAAGAAGGGGGCAGTGGTGCTTCTAAGCCAGGGAAGAATGGTGCTGAGGCTAAGAGCTAGGGCTGCCCTACTCCAACTTCCCCGCCCATCACTGGCCCCAGCAGCTCAGGACCCAGGAGCCCGGCTCTGCATCCCACCCACTGTGGAGAAGAGACACCAAGGTGGCCTGCAGGGGCCCCAGTTCAGAGACGGGCAGTGACAGGAGACACCGAGAGAGGCAGGTGCAGGGAGAGAGCCGGTAGGGAGCGGGGGAGGTAGCGGCTGAGGTGGAGACCTGGAGGCCCAGATGGGGAAAAGGGACACAGGAGGGGCAGGGCCGAGGTGCCCCCCACTGCAGGGGCAAGTGCAACAGCGGGATGGCCTGTCAGAACTGGGGGGCATCCTGGGCCCTCTGAAAGAGCATGCTCAACCAGATACCTGAAAAATGAAATTCTGTTTTCAGTGCCAACTGCAGCAAGTAATGCTCTACAGTCTTGTTGGCAGCAGTTATGAGGACAGGGGTGCGGTCCTCTGGTCGATACTGTGCTGAGGGTAAGAGCACTGACTCTGGACTCAGACTGCTGGGCTTGAATCCCTGGTTCTGTCATTTACCTGCTGTGTGATCTCAGGCAAGTTACTTAACCTCTCTGGTCTTTGTTCCCCTTCTATAAAAACAGGAACAGCAAAAGTGCTTTCATCAGGTATTGATGTCGAGGATTAAATGAGGTAAAGCATTTAGAAGGACACCATGCAGCTTGTGCTATTATCAGCGATTCTTGATGACTGGGGGCAGGGGGAGAGGTGTGTGAAGTTTACGGTGTATGTAAAGGGGACCAGGAGTGAAAACTCGTTGAGGATATGGTTCTAGGCTCCCTTTCTCAGCTGGAAGACACAGCTCAGAGATGCCAAGGGAGACCAAGGTGGTAGATAGGGGGCCAGGGAGGGAATAACAGACTCAGACCCCACACCCACACACACTTCAAGGTGCTACTCTCCTGGGCTGAGGGCTCCTGGGTCTTCATCATGCAGCAAATCCTGCTCAGTGGGGTCTAATCTGTGACAACAGAGGATCCTGGGGTCGCCTCAGGCTCTCTCCGCTCCAAGGGTGGTTCCCGGATGGGCCTCCTCAGCATCTCCTGGGAGCTCGTTAGAAAGGCAGGTTCCTGGGCCCCAAACAGACCTGCTCAGAGTCCCCAGAATGGCATCTGTGCTTTAACAAGCCCTCCTCGTAACACACAAATCCCAGAGGGGTGGGTAGGTGAGGCAGATTCTGATGCAGCAGGTCTGGGGAAGGACCCGGGAGTCTGCATTTCTAACAAGCTTCCTGGCGCTGCTGAGGCGGCCCATCTGAGACCACACTTTGAACACCAAGCTCCTAGGCGGGAGGCTGCTACACGGCCCACCAGTGGCTGACCATTCCCCAGGGATGGCTCTGGTTTAGCCCGCTCTTGGCCTAATTAGGCAGATGTCATGCTTGGTCCCCGTACAAGCCCTGCCAACTTCACACGCTGAGTTCCCGCGAGGTCTCGGCAGACGTCTGAGTTTGCAGCCTCTGGTCTAGATGGTGACACTCTGGTAACTGGAACTCTCGGCTAACCAGATGCCTGGTCCCCACTGGCCCTGATGGCTGCATTTACTGAACTTACAGGGTCAGAAGATGCCTTGAACGCATCCAGATTTAAGTTGCCTCCTTCACCCCATCTCTCAGATGAGAAAGATCCAGGAAGACAAATGGCAACTGTATTAGGGTTCTCCAGAGAAAACAGAACCAATAGGATATCTACATATATAGAGAGAGATTTCTTTTAAGGAACCGACTCATGAGCTTGTTGGAGAAGACAAGTCTGAAATCTGCGGGGCAAAACTGAAGGCTGCAAATTCAGGTTAGAGTTGACATTGCAGGCTTCAGTCCGAGATCCACAGGGCAAGACAAGCAGGTTGGAAACTAGGCAAGGTTTCTATGTTGCAGTCTTGGGGCTGAATTCCTTCTTCTGGGAGAAACCTTAGTCTTTGCTTTTAAGGCCTTTGATTGGATGTGGCCCACCCACGTAACGGAGGATAATCTGCTTTAATAAAAGTCCACTGATTTAAATGTTAATCGCATCTAAAAAAATACCTACACAGCAACATCAGACTAGTGTTTAACTGAACAACTGGTCACGATAGCCTAGCCAAGGTGATACATAAGATTAACCACCGTAGCAACCTTCAGGTCCTAGAAGACCTGCCGTGGGGCAGGAAAATAGGGTGCTGAGGCTAGAGTTCTCTGCCAGCCCTTCCTAACTGTGGGAGCCAGGAGAGCCCACTCCCACCCTGTCAGCTGGCAGGGAAGAGAGGGGGTGGTATGGCTGTGGTGATGGAGACAGGATATAAAATGAGAGTAATAATAACGCCTGCCCCAGGCCCTGTGCCCAGTGTGTTATGGACTTTAACTTCTATAGCTTCACAACATCCTTGAGCGAGGTGTTATCACCACTCCCATTCTCCAGAAGAGCAAACTGAGGCTTGGAAGGATGTGCATTCCAGAGCCTCTGCTAATACGACTCAGGACAAGTCATTTGGTCTTTCTGAGTCTCAGTTTAGTTTTCTTATGCATCAAGTGTAAATTACAGGGGCTTCCCTGGTGGCGCAGTGGTTGAGAGTCCGCCTGCCGATGCAGGGGACACGGGTTCCTGCCCCGGTCCGGGAAGATCCCACATACCGCGGAGCAGCTAGGCCCGTGAGCCATGGCCGCTGAGCCTACGTGTCTGGAGCCTGTGCTCCGCAATGGGAGAGGCCACAACAGTGAGAGGCCCGCGTACCACCAAAAAAAAAAAATGTAAATTACAAAATGCCTGACACACTGCAGGTACTCGCTCAAATGAGAAAATCCTCTCCGGGACTCCCTACTGTTCTCAGGACAATGTCCAAACACCCTGATAGCTGCCGCCCCCCGCCCACCCCCCCCACCGACTGCCTCAACACATTTCTGGCTCTAGCTATGCTGTTTACTACACAGAGTTCCAGCAGTACTTTTTCATGCCTCTGTAATTTTGCACATGCTGTTCCATCTGCCTGGCATGCCCTTCCCTCTTCTTCACTTAGCTCTGTCATTCTTCAAACTCAGCTCAGCAAAACCAAATGAAATCAATGCCACTATGCCTTCCTGCCCCCACCCCCAGGATAAAAGTTAAAAAGCTGGCGATACCAAGTGTTGACAAGGATGTGGAGCAACTGGAACTCTCACATGTCACCAACAGGAGTGTAGATTGGTACAACCGCTTTGGAGAAATGTTTGGCAGCGACTACGAAGCTAAATAAATGCATCCCTTATGATGACCCAGCAACGCCCAGCAGAAACATGCAATATGTTCACCAAAAGACACACCGGAGAACTTTCAGAGCAGCACTATTTGTAATAGCCCCAGGCCGGGAGTCCCCTAAATGCCTATCATCTGGAAAAGGGATAAATAAATGGTGAACGTGCACACGGTGGACCACACTGCCACGAGCATGAAGGAAGCACGAGGACAGCCACAACATGAATAGGTCTTATGAGCATACTGAATGCAGGAAGCCAGACGCAAAGGGGCGTGTCATCCTGTATAATCTCATTACGTGAAGTTAAACCCAGGCAAAACAAGTCTATGCTGCTGGAGGGGCACTGCAAGATAGTGGGGGAGGGTGTGAGTAACCGGACGGGGCTACCAGGGGGCTTCAGTGAGGGTCACGTTTGTTTCTCAATCTAGGGGCTGCTAACACGGATGTTTTGGGTTTGTGAACAGTCATTGAGCAGGAAGTCTGCTCTATTTTGTATATTATACTTCAAGAAAACGTTTTTTAAAAAAACACAAACTGGGGACTGCTCTACAAAGTGCCCCCTGAGCCCCTGGCCCTGGAGAGGGAAGCACTTACATTGTTACCATATTGCAACCACCGGCTTAGGAAATGTCACCCTCACTTGAGCTTAAAGATGGGACCAGATCTTATTTTCATCTCTGCTGTTTCCAGAGCAGAGAGGCATAGAACGGGAGCTTGACAAACGTTTGCTGAAAGTTGAAGGAAGAGTGAAGGTGAAGGGAAGAGGATCTGCGGCATCTTGGAATTGCAGAAGCCTACAGATTCACAGAATCCCAGGGTTTGGGAATTCTAGGATTTCGGAAATCAGGAGTTCTCTGAATCTCTGAGCTGAAAGGCTTTACAGTTTATCTGGTACCACCTTCTAGCCGCAGCCCTACCACCCCAATGTTCCACAGCGCTGGTTCTCTGAAATGGGGGGGGTCCATCCCCAAGCTGCTAATACTCCCTGGGGCCCTCCCTGCACACCCACTGCTGCACTGGCTCCTGCCATGTGGTGCACAGCCCCTCAGAGAGCAGACTGGTGCTCCCATCAAGGTGGGGGGCGGGCAGCATCTTGACACAAATCACTTCCCTATCTTAGCTAAAGCTGCTGAGCTCTGAAGACGATGCACTCCCAAAAGGCAGCCAGGCCGACATGGGGATAAATATAGATACAGACAGCATGGGGAGGAGGCTGCTGCAGGGGTCAGCCCTGACACCCCCCACCCCCAGCTCTCCTGAGGCTCCCAGCTGTGGCCAGACCACACCCAGAGGGAGGCTATTCTCTGTAGCCACCACCAAATGGGCTTGATCCTGGGGCATCTCCAGCCTGTTGCCCCAGGGGCTGGTCCAGCAGGCTGAGAGGCAGCCTCCACACTACCGCCCAAGGAGTCCAGGCACTGGGTTCTGCCCGCTTCTGCCACCCCTTCCCTCTACGTCTCAGCTCCTTCATCTGCAAAGTGGGGCTGGCGACGCCCTGCCCTCTTGCCTCCCAGCAAGTGCTACAGGGGATGGGCGTGGATGGACTCTGGGATGCAGGAAGTACTTCGGGGACCTTGGGGTGAACCTGGCCAGGCTCAGAGAGGGGGGACCAAGCTAATGGAGGGAGGAGGGCATGGTGACAATGACCACCAGCTGAAGTCATTCCAAAGTAGCTTCATTTGAAGGGGACTGTGGGGCAGCCTCAGGGACTGGGACCCAGTCCTGGGGCCCTACCCCCTGGCATCCACACCCACCCAGGGGCCTACCATGGGGAGACTAGGAGACAGGGGCTCCCAACTCTCTATGTGAACTCCCCACAAGTCCCTTCCTCTCTCTGCCTCAGTTTCCCTGCCTGTCAGGGTTCAGGCCCCTTCTGGCTTTGGGGAGTTTACATATGCCCCTCAGTCTTTGCTGGGCTGCTCTGGGATTCTAGCCCCAAGCTCCCGCCCAGGAACTCCAGGCTGATTGGGCCTGAAAGGTCATCTGGGCTTACTCAGTACCCGAATCCCCCTGTGGGCACCTACAGTGGCTGGACACCCTCTGCTCACATCCCTCTGCAGACTGAGCTCCCCACCTTCTGTTAATGGCTTTCACCCCGCCACACTGAAGAGGCGCCCACCTGCCCCTTCTCATCCAGACAGCGGGGAGGGGCCTCTCTGAGCCTCCGCATCCCAGGCAAGAGGCCCACAGCCCAGCCCCAGGCCCTCCTCAGTAAGTCCTCCTGGCCAAGGACATTGCCAGCTGCTCCCAGGAAATCTTCACTGATAAGATGGAAATAACAGCATTGACTGTGTGCTTCCTGAGTGCCTGGCCCTGTCCACAGGTTCTCACCATTCTGTGTAGGCTATCCTGCAACCCCAGCAGAGGAGCCCTATTATTACCACCCCATTTCATAGAACAGAGAACTGAGGCACAAAGAGGTTATGTAACCTGCCTATTAGAGGTTGAACTGTGTCCCCCAGAAGAGGTGTTAAAATCCTAACCCCTAAGATCAGCATGTGATCATATTTGGAAACAGGTAGCTGCAGATGTAAAGAGTTAAGATGAGGACATGCTGGAGTACGGTGGGCCCTTATTCCCACATGACTGGTGTCCTTAAGCGCACAGAGGGAAGGCAGCCGTGGGAAGGAGGCAGAGACTGGAGTGACGTCACCACAAGGCAAGGGATGCCTGCAGCTACCAGGAGCTGGATGAGGCAAGAAGGCACCCTCCCCTAGAAACTTTAGAGGGAGCGTGGCCCTGCCAACACCTTGAATTTGGACTTCTAGCCTCCAGAACTGTGAGAGAATACATTTCTGTAGTTTGAAGCCACCCAGTTTGTGGTGGCTTCACAGCAGCCCTTGGAAACTAATACACTGCCCAAGGTCACTTAGCCAGTCAGTGGCAAACCAGAGTTTGAAATGAGATGGGGTCCACTGTGCTCTTGCCCAGCACAGCCCTCAGAATCGGAAAGATTGTTGGGGGCCCAAAGGAGGGAGAGGTTGGATAGCATCATCTGCTGGGAGCTGAGCATGCACTCTCCTCCTGTGTCATGGGGCAGGGACAGCCAGAGCACAGAAGGAGGCCAGATGCCCCTAGCTCCTGACGAGACAAGGGCCACCAAAGGAGACACAGAGCTGCGTGGTGGAGAGAAAGGGCTCTTGGAATACAGTGAGCATGTTCCCACCTCAGGGCCCTCGCACGTGCTCCCTCCTCTGCTTTGGGCACTCCTCCCTCCTTCATTCATTCAAAAATATCCATGGAGCATATCCAGGAAGTATCCTAGTTCCTGCTGGGATACAGCCATGAATGTCATGCCACAGATTAACATCTCAGCTTAAGTGTCACACCTCCTCCTCCAGACGTCTCCCTGATGTCCCCACTCCCCATCCCGCCAATCTCAATTACTTCACCCTGCTTCATTCTCTTTATGGCATTTCCACCATCTTAAGTTTTCCTGTCTCTTTGTCATTTGCTTGCCTCACTCTATCCCCCCAACTCCATTCAGAGCTCTGTAGTTGTACCCCAGCTTCGGCACAGTCCATAGGAGGAGCTGTTCAAAAAACATTTGCTGAGGAGCCTGCCCAGACAAGATGGTGGAGTAGAAGGACCTGAGCTCACCTTCTCTCCTGAAAACACCAAAATCACAACGAGCTGCTGAAGAACCACTGACAAAAAAGGATTGGAACCTACCAAAAGATATTGTACTTCCAAAGACAAAGAAGCAGCCACAACGAGATGGGGGCAGACACCAGAAGCAAGAGGAACTATAACCCTGCAGCCTGTGGGACTGCAAACACAGAAAGTTAGACAAAATGAGATGGCAGAGGAATATGTTCCAGATGAAAGAACAAGACAGAAACCCAGAAGAACAAGTCTGTGAAGTGGAGATAGGCAATCTACCTGAAAAAGAATTCAGAGTAATGACAGTGAAGATATCCAAGATCGTGGAAAAAGAATGGAGGCACAGACCAAGAAGATATAAGAAATGTTTAACAAGGAGCTAGAAAATTTCAAGAAAAACAAACAGAGATGAACAATACAATAACTGAAATTAAAAATACACTAGCAGGGGGCTTCCCTGGTGGCACAGTGGTTAAGAATCCGCCTGCCAATGCAGGGGACGCAGGTTCGAGCCCTGGTCCGGGAAGATCCCACATGCCACGGAGCAACTAAGCCTGTGCGCCACAACTACTGAGACTGCACCCTAGAGCCCATGCTCCACAACAAGAGAAGCCACCGCAGTGAGAAGCCCACGCACCACAACAAAGAGTAGCCCCCACTCACCGCAACTAGAGAAAGCCCACAAGCAGCAATGAAGACCCAACGCAGCCAATAAATAAATGAATAGATTAAACAACAACAACAACACTAGCAGAAATCAACAGCAGAATAAATGAGGCAGAAGAATGGATAAGTGAGCTGGAAGACAGAATGGTGGAAATCACTTCTGTGGAACAGAATAAAGAAAAAAGAATGAAAAGAAATGAGGACAGTTTAAGAGACCTCTGGGACAACATTAAAAGCACCAACATTCGCATTATAGGGTTCCCAGAAGGAGAAGAGAGAGAGAAACAGCTTGAGAAAATAGGTGAAGAGGTAATAGCTGAAAACATCCCTCACATGGGAAAGGAAACAGTCACCCAAGTCTGGGATGTGCAGAGTACACCATACAGGATAAACCCAAGGAGGAGCATGCCGAGACACACATCAATCAAGCTGACAAAAACGAAAGACAAAGAGAAAATAGTAAAAGCAACAAGGGAAAAGCAACAAATAACATACAAGGGAATCCCCATAAGGTTATCGGCTGACTTTTCTCTGTAGGCCAGAACGGAGTGGCATGATATACTTAAAGTGATGAAAGGGAAAAACCTACAACCAAGCAAGGCTCTACCCAACACGTCTCTCATTCAGATTTGATGGAGAAATCAAAAGCTTTAGAGACAAGCAAAAGCTAAGAGAATTCAGCACCACCAAACCAGCTTTACAACAAGTCTAGGCAGAAAAGAGAAGCCCACAACTAGCAACGAGGAAATTATGAATGGGAAAGCTCACTGGTAAAGGTAAACATATAGTAAAGGTAGGAAATCATCCACACACAAATACGATATCAAAACCAGCAATCATGAGAAGAGGAGAATACAAATGCAGGATACTGGAAATGCATTTGAAATTAAGAGACCAGCAACTTAAAATCATCTTCTATATACACAGACAGCTATATCAAAACCTCATGGTAGGGCTTCCCTGGTGGCGCAGTGGTTGAGAGTCCGCCTGCCAATGCAGGGCACGCGGGTTCGTGCCCCGGTCCAGGAAGATCCCACATGCCGCGGAGCGGCTGGGCCCGTGCCTGCGCGTCCGGAGCCTGTGCTGTGCAACGGGAGAGGCCACAACAGTGAGAGGCCAGCGTACCACAAAAAAAAAACAAAAAACAAAACCTCATGGTAACCACAAACCAAAAATCTACAGTAGATATACATACAAAAAAGAAATCCAAACACAACACTAAAGATAGTCATCAAATCACAAGAGAACAAAAGAGGAAGGAAAGAAAAAAGACCTACAAAAACAATCCCAGGGGCTTCCCTGGTGACGAAGTGGTTAAGAATCTGCCTGCCAATGCAGGGGACATGGGTTCGAGCCCTGGTCCGGGAAGATCCCACATGCCGTGGAGCAACTAAGCCTGTGCGCCACAACTACTGAGCCTGCATTCTAGAGCCCACGAGCCACAACTACTGAAGTCCGCACACGTAGAGCCCATGCTCCGCAACAAGAGAAGCCACCGCAGTGAGAAGCCTGCACATGACAACAAAGAGTAGCCACTGCTCAGCAATGAAGACCCAATGCAGCCAAAAATAAAATAAAATAATTAATTAAAATAAAATCAATTATAAGAAAAAAACTGTAAAAAACACAGACACATGAAGGCTAAACAATATGCTACTAAACAACCAATGGATCACTGAAGAAATCAAAGAGGAAATTAAAAAATAGCTAGAGACAAATGAAAACAAAAACACAATGATACAAAACCTATGGGACTCAGCAAAAGCAGTTCTAAGAGGGAATTTTATAGCAATACAATCTTATCTCAGGAAACAAGAAAAATCCCAAATAACCAACCTAAACTTACACCTAAAGCAACTAGAGAAAGAAGAACAAGCAACACCCAAAGTTGGAAGGAAAGAAATCACAAAGATCAGAGCAGAAATAAATGAAATAGAGATGAAGAAAACAATAGAAAAGATCAGCGAAACTAAAAGCTGGTTCTTTGAAAAGATAAACAAAATTGAAAAACCTTTAGCCAGACTCATTAAGAAAAAAAAGGGAGAGGGCTCAAATCAATAAAGTTAGAAATGAAAAAGGAGAAGTTACAACGGATGCCAAAGAAATACAAAGGATCGTAAGAGACTACTACAAGCAACTATATGCCAATAAAATGGACAGCTTAGAAGAAATGGACAAATTCTTAGAAAGGTACAAAACTGAACCAGGAAGAAATAGAAAATATGAACAGACCAATCACAGGTACTTAAATTGAAAAAGTGATTTAAAAACTGTGATTTAGGGCTTCCCTGGTGGCTCAGTGGTTGAGAGTCCGCCTGCCGATGCAGGGGACACGGGTTCGTGCCCCGGTCCGGGAAGATCCCACATGCCATGGAGCGGCTGGGCCCGTGAGCCATGGCCGCTGGGCCTGCGCATCTGGAGCCTGTGCTCCGCAACGGGAGAGGCCACAACGGTGAGAGGCCCGCGTACCGCAAAAACAAAAAACAAAAAACAAAAAACTGTGATTTAAAAACTCCCAACAAACAAAAGTCCAGGGCCAGATGGCTTCACAGGCAAATTCTATCAAACGTTTAGCAAAGAGTTAACACCTATCCTTCTGAAACTATTTCAAAAAATTGCAGAGGAAGGAACACTCCCAAACTCATTCTATGAGGCCAGTACAACCCTAATACCAAAATCAGACAAAGATACCACAAAAAAAGAAAATTACAGGCCAATATCACTGATGAAGAAGATAGACACAAAAATCCTCAACAAAATACTAGCGAACCAAATCCAACAATACATTAAAAGGTCCATACACCATGATCAAGTGGGATTTATCTCAGGGATGCAAGGATTTTTCAATATCTGCAAATCAATCAGTGTGATACACCACATTAACAAACTGAAGAATAAAAATCATATGATCATCTCAATAGATGCAGAAAAAGCTTTTGACAAAATTCAACACCCGTTTATGATAAAAAATAAAAACTCTCCAGAAACTGGGCATAGAGAGAACATACTTCAACATAATAAATGCCATATATGACAAACTCACAGCTAACATCATACTCAACGATGAAAAGCTGAAAGTATTTCCTCTAAGATCAGGAACAGGACAAGGATTCCACTCTCACCACTTTTACTGAACATAGTATTGGAAGTCCTAGCCACGGTAATCAGAGAAGAAACAGAAAGAAAAGGAATCCAAATTGGAAAAGAAGTAAAACTGTCACTGTTTGCAGATGACACGTTACTATACATAGAAAATCCTAAAGAAGCTACCAGAAAACTACTAGAGCTTGTCAGTGAATTCAGTAAAGTTGCAGGATACAAAATTAATACACAGAAATCTGTTGCATTTCTATAAACTAACAATGAAAGATCAGAAAGAGAAATTAAGGAAACAATCCCATTTACCATCGTGTCAAAGAATAAAATACCTAGGAATAAACCTACCTAAGGAGGCAAAAGACCTGTACTCCAAAAACCATAAGATGCTGATGAAAAAAATCAAAGATGACACAAACAGATGGAAAGATATATACCATGTTCTTGGATTGGAAGAATCAATATTATCAAAATGACTCTACTGCCCAAGGTAATCTACAGATTGAATATAATCCCTATCAAATTACCAATGGCATTTTTCGTAGATCTAGAACAAAAAATCTTAAATTTTCTATGGAAACACACAAGACCCCGAATAGCCAAAGCAATCTTAAGAAAAATGGCGCTGGAGCAACCAGGCTCCCTGACTTCAGACTATACCATAAAGCTACAGTAAGCAAAACAGTATATTACCGGGACTTCCCCGGTGGTCCAGTGGCTAAGACTCCATGCTCCCAGTGCAGGGGGCCTGGGTTCGCTCCCCGGTCAGGGAACAAGATCCCACATGCTGCAACTAAGAGTTCACATGCCACAACTAAAAGATCCCTCATGCCACATCTAAAAAGATCCCGCATGCCGCAACTAAAGATCCTGCATGCCACAACTAAAAGATCCCGTGTGACACAACTAAGACCCGGCGCAGCCAAATAAATAAATAAATATTTTAAAAAAACCACAACAGTATGTTACTGGCACAAAGACAGACTTATAGATCAATGGAACTGGATGGAAAGCCCAGAAATAAACCCACGCAGCTATGGTCAATTAATCTACAACAAAGGAGGCAAGAATACATAATGGGGAAAAGAAGTCTCTTCAATAAGTGGTGCAGTGGTTTAGAATCCTCCTACCAATGCAGGGGACAGGGGTTCAAGCCCTGGTCCAGGGAGATCCCACATGCTGCAGAGCAACTAAGCTGCCCATGTGCCACAACTACTGAGCTTGCGCTCTAGAGCCCATATGATCCACAAATCCCACTCCTGGGCACATAACCAGAGAAAACTTTGAAAAGATACATGCACCTCAGTGTTAACTGCAGCACTATTTACAACAGCCAAGACATGGAAGCAACTTAAATGTCCATCAACAGAGGAATGGATTAAGAAGATGTGGTACATATATACAATGGAATATTACTGAGCCATAAAAAGGAATGAAATAATGCCATTTGCAGCAACATGGATGGACCTAGAGATTATCATACTAAATGAAGTAAGTCAGAGAAAGACAAGTATTATATTATATCACTTACATGTGGAATATAAAAAAATGATACAAATAAACTTATTTACAAAACAGAAACAGACTCACTTATTTACAAAACAGAAAGAGACTTTGAAATCAAACTTATGGTTACCAAACTTATGGTTATATATATACTACTATATATAATATAAAACAGATAATCAACAAGGACCTACTGTATAGCACAGGGAACTCAATATTCTGTAATAATCTATATGAGAAAAGAATCTGAGAAAGAATGGATACATGGGACTTCCCTGGTGGAGCAGTGGTTAAGGATCCACCTGCCAATGCAGGGGACACAGGTTCGAGTTCTGGTCCGGGAAGATCCCACATGTCGCGGAGCAACTAAGCCCATACGCCACAACTACGGAACCTGCGCTCTAGAGCCTGTGAGCCACAACTACTGAGCCCACGTGCCACAACTACTGAAGCCCACGTGCCTAGAGCCCACGCTCCGCAACAAGAGAAGCCACCGCAATGAGAAGCACGCGCACCGCAAAAGAGCAGCCCCCGCTCGCCACAACTAGAGAAAGCGCGCGCACAGCAACAAAGACCCAACACAGCCAAAAATAAATAAATAAGATAAATAAACTTATTTTAAAAAATAGAATGGATATTTGTATATGTATAACTGAATCATTTTGCTATACACCTGAAACTAACACAAACTGTAAATCAACTATACTCTAATATAAGGTAAAAAATTTTAAGCCTATGAATAAACAAATCTGTGGCTCTACCTAAAATAGTAAATAAACCCTTGATATATTACGCTATTAAAACAAAACAAAACAAAACACATTTGTTCGGTGACGAATAGATGGTTGCATGGTGAGGGAAACCTTTCTGGAAGGCAGGGACCCGAAGCCACAGGCGGAAGAGGTATCACGCCAACTGGGCAAAGTCCTCTTTGGTTTACAACCCCTTTCACAGCTGCCTTAAGAACCACATGAAAGGGGCTTCCCTGGTGGCGCAGTGGTTAAGAATCCGCCTGCCACTGCAGGGGACACGGGTTCGAGCCCTGGTCTGGGAAGATCCCACATGCCGCGGAGCAACTAAGCCTGTGCACCACAACTACTGAGCCTGCGCTCTAGAGCCCGTGAGTCCCAACTACTGAATCCATGTGTCACAACTACTGAAGCCCACGTGCCTAGAGCCCGTGCTCCGCAACAAGAGAAGCCACGGCAATGAGAAGCCCGCGCACCGCAACGAAAGAGTAGCCACCGCTCACCGCAACTAGAGAAAGCCCGTGCTCAGCAACGAAGACCCAACTCAGCCAAAAATAAATACATAAAAATAAATAAATTTTAAAAAAAAAGAACCACATGAAGAAAGCAAGGGAACAGCTAGCTTCTGGTCTAAAGCTCCCCATTTTCTAGATGAAGAAACCGAGGTCCAAGAGGTTAAGAGACTTGGCCCAGGTCACCTGGGGGATGGGTAACTCTCCCCAGCACACCCCAGACCTCTGGTCCTGCAGGCAACGGCAGCAGGTGACACCCCAACCAGGTCAGCAGCCACCATGACCACCTCCCCCAGAGCTTCAGTGCTGGGAGAATCCCACTTTGTCCCAGACTCACAACTTTCCCTTCCCCCAGGCCAGCACTTGCCCCTCCTCCATCGTTGCGCTCTGACAGTGCCCCAGCACTCAGTATGGTGAGACAGAGATTCCTCCGGAAACCCCAAAGGGTGAGCGCATGACTCTTCTAGGCTCCATCACCCAACATCACAGACCCATTCAACAGGAGGCTACAAGGAGGGGCGGACTCAGCCATTAAGCCAGTCAGTGCAGGGAAAGAGCCCTGAACAAGATGGACACAGGATGCCCTTGCCATTCCTGGAGCTGACCCCCTGGGGAGGAGGGCAGAGAACAAACTGACACATACTTGAATGAATCAGATGATGGGAGAGAGCGGCTAATGCCTTGAGAAAAATTAAGCAAGGTGATGTGATAGCGAGCGAGGGATCAGCGTCTAGTCTAGTTTCATCTCAGGCTCTGGAGGCACATGTGGACAGGGCTAGTGGAGAAACACTCCAGGACATGGGCCAGCAACAGCCCTCTTGACGCCACCACAGAGCAGAGGCCAGGTGGCCCAAGGAAGGGAGAGGACACCTGGCTAGGAGCCAGGAGGTGCCTCGGACCCCCGCTCATTCCTCAGGCCCTGTAGGACCTCAGGAAGCCATGAATCCCCTTGGGACCCCATACCCTATTTCTGGACAGCATGGGTGGGGCATGATCGTCTTCTCCAGTTGCTGCCTGCCAAGACCCTACGGTGACCTGGCCTCCTGGCTTCCAAGGAGCCCACCCTGTGTCCTGCAGGAGACCTGGCAGGAGGGGAGGAATCCTGCCCCCTCTCTGAGGCCATATTCTCCCAGCTGGAGGGAGATGGGTTCCTGAAGTGACTGCCCTGACTCAGCAGCCCCTGCAAGGGTTAGAGGAGAGGAGAGCATCAGGCAGATGGGACCCCGGCCCTGGCTGAGGGCTTCACAGTAGGGGACCTTGCCTGGCAACCTTGCTCCTGCGGGAATTCCTAGAGAATGCTCTTCTGTTTTCCATCACCCCTTAGAGCCCTGCGAGGTCAGCCCAAGGTGGGGGAAATGGGACCACCCCACTGGATCTACCATCCCCCATGGTGTTCTCTTCAGCCTACTGGCACCTTCCTGTTCAGGACCCTGCCTGCCCCGGAACAGCCCGAAGTCCAACATTTGGATTCTGAGGCTCCTCTCTCCAGGAAGGAAGTGGAAGAGAGAGAAGCGAGCTTGCCTGAGGAAATCCCAGAAGGAATCCTAAATCAGTGACCCACATCAGGCTTACTAATATTCTCATGAATAATGATAACGATGGTTAACATTAACTGAGCGCTTATCGGGCACCAGTCACAGCGCTGGTGCACAAGCCCTTTGTTGTCTAATTTAATCCTCACAACTACCTTTAAAGAACTACACAACTACCCTAAAAGATTATAAAGATGTACAGAGTATTGCTCTTACTACTTTACAGGTACAGAAACTGAGGCTCTAGCTCCGACCCTCTTCTTACGTCCCTGGATTTTTAATTCTTGTGGCCTCTGGGAGGGAGGTCCCATGACCACCAGTGCACCCAACTTTGCAGAACACCTGCCCCCTGGCCCAGGTTCCAGTCTCCCAGCAGTCCTGTAAACTGGATTGTGTCAAATTTTGCTTCATTTTACCAATGGAAACGCCCTTAAGCCCTAGGAGTGACAAGGCACCCAAACAGGACACGGCAGAGGGCCAGGAGAACTCAAGTGTCCACATTCTTAGCCCACAGTTCTTTCCATGGAGAAAACTGCCTGGGTGACCCCTCCCACTCCAGCCAGCTATGTCACATGCCTGGGACAGTCCCAGCGCTCACTGGGCTCCATACCAGAGGAACTGCAATAAAACCACTTTTTATGTTTGCACCCAGCCTCCATATGCACAGGCCCTGGACAATGAGCCCATTTTACAGATGAGGACCTGGGCTCGGAGGGGAGGAAGGTCTAGGCCAGGGGCCCACTGCTGGGTAGGCGTTCAGACCCAGGTCTCCCAAGCTCTCCATTAGGGCTGTGCAGCTGCCGAAGGTTACAGCTTGGCTCCTCTCCCCAATTACTGAAGCTGTGGGTGCTCCAAGAAACAGAAACAGCCCCCCATCCCTCAGTGACAGCCCACACCCCTAGGGGAGCAAACACTAAGGGCAGACAGACAAAGGGCCACTCAGCTAATTCTCCCAGATCCTTTGCCCTTGTCACTTCACCCAGTACATAACAGGGCTGGGGGAGTCCCAGACAGTAAGAAGAACTTGCACCTGGCTAACAGAGCCCTGGGTTCCAGTGCCACCTGTCACCTTGGGCAAACCACAGCCCCTTCCCCAAAGGGGCTTGTCCAACAAGGCTGGGGGATGACATGGGAAGAGGAAAGTAAGAACCCTCTATTTTTCAGAGAAGCAGCTCTGCGGGGTAACGAGGAACGGGAAGGAAGAAAGGGCCTTGCTCTCTCTCTCGCCATGCTTCCCCCTCCCCGCCCCCACCCAAAACACACAGGTGCCAGATAGCGTTTGAGAAAAAACTAGTTTGCAAACACACTCCGACTTCTGGGAAGCTGCCCAGTTCCACTCCCTCTCTTTGCTCCCCCTTCGCCCGCAGGGAGCTGACTCTCTAGCAGTTCTCTGGGGCCGGGGACGGAGGGGGGTTGGGGGGCTGGGAGTAGGGCACGGGGGGCGAGGAGCGGGCCCCGCGCCTGCCCAGAGCCAGCCCGAACTCAGCACTTCCGTAGCTGCGATGGTGGCGGGGCTCCACCTTCCTGACGCCCCCAGGCGCCTCCGGGAAGGTAGGAGGGTCCCTAAACCGCTGGGCTCGGACCCCGGGCGGCGCCACCGTCCTCTCGGCACCCTGCCCTCTGTTCCCCCGCGGTCGGGGCGAAGACGGAGCGCCCCCGCGTGGCCGGGTCGGAATTCAGTCACCCAAACGCCGGGGTCCGGGTGAGCGCGGGTGGAGGGAGGGGGCTTGGGGTTCCGCAGTCCCCCGAAGCGGAACCCAGCTTCCTTACAAGCCGCCACTGGCACCAGAAGCCGAGCCCCAAGGCCGAACTTGAGCCCTCCCGCCAGGGCGCCCCGCCCGCCCCTTTGGGGCCCCACTCACCTCGGGTCCCGCTACCCTCACCGCGCGGCTGCCGCTCCCCGCACTCCGGGCCACCGGGGCATCCCCGGGAGCTCCCCTGCTCGGCTGGGCCCGCGGGCGCGGGACAGGCTCAGGGCGCTGCCCCCGCAGCCATGGCCAGCTCGCGTGCGCCCGCAGCTGCTCGAGGTCCAGTCCTCCTCCCCGGCCGGGCGGGTAGTGGCGGCGGCTGCTGCTCGGGCTCCTCCCTCGGCCGAGGGCGGGGGCGGGCGTGGGGCGGGAAGTGGGAGGCGAGGCGGGCGCTTCCTGGAGGGGCGAGCGCTCCCACGGGCGGAGCGGGGACGATATCCTGCCCGCCCGCCGCCCGCGGCTGGCGCGCCCAGGCACACCGGGTTGTCAGTGCCTCGGGGCCCCGAATGTTCGAGGCCGGGATCCGAGTGTCCGAACGTTCGAGGCCGGGATCCGAGGATCTGAACGTTCCAGGCTAGGATTCCGCGGATCGGAACGCAGCTGGTTCGCACTCGCCCCAGGCTGGCCTCGCCCGAGCCGCTGGCACCTCCGAGTTGCCCGCACTGTGCGCTCAGGGCTGCCGACGCGGGATCCGAGGGGTGGGGTCGGCCCGGACCTGCCAGGCCCTAGGGCGCCCTCTGCAGCCTCGACCCCAAGGGCTGTTCGGCTCAACGCTGCGCCCTCGGGGGATATACCACGGGGTTTGGTTCTGGGCTGTATCGGGCAGCACTAGGATCGCTGTGTTTTCTTCTTCTTTTTTTTTTTTTTTTCCGATAGTAAAAGAGCTCGGCGTTTTCTTGTTACCGCCAGGGACTGGGAAGATGACACAAGCGTTATTTCTCTGACAGAGACGATAAGATAAACAGTTCGAACAGTGCCTGGGGCTAGTCAGCGGGAGGGCGTCTAGCGGGTCCTTGAGACCTTAGCGCACCGAGTCCGCCCTTCGGCGGTGGCCTTCTTTTCCCTAGAAGAGGCACCAATTCTTAAGAAATTCGTCTGTCGCTGGGCGCTCGTGCTGCAGGCCACTCGGCAGTATTTATGTGCTCGCTCCCCCCGCCCCTCTCCCCTATCCAGTGCCTCAGACAAAGGAGCCTCATTTAACCAGATTGTGGGGGACAGAGCTGGCTCGGGGATCTCAAGACCACGTCCACAGCCCTTGGCCCCGGGGCTCACAGACTGGGAATCTGGGAGTTAACGCAGAACACTTGGGTTGTGGGTTTTCCATTCTAGGCAGGTGAGGGTTAACTGGGAGACTCACGCTGCATCCTGCGAACCTCCCTCCACGTCTGAGTCACAGGCACTTTGCAGCCTTAGAGGGCGGCTGCTAAACAGCCCCAGGGCTCTGGGCTTTGTTCTCTGCCTGCCTCCCCCCCACCCCCACCCCGACCTCCATCCATCCTTCTTTTCTCCAAACTCTCATCTTGCTTCCGACCAAAGTCCTCAAAGCCCTCAGCCCAGCTGTGGGGCAAACCAATCTAGAGGTGTTCTTAGACGCAGCTGTAGCCCCTCTTCCTCCAGGAAGCCTTTTCTGATTGATCTGGCCCCCAGAATCCCTCTCCTCTCCTGGCTCCAGAGCAGGAGAGCCAGGCACTGGGATGGACAGTGGTGAACCCAAGCAGAGAGTGCCTCCCCTCACGCTGCTCACCTCTTGGGGGCAAGACCACGGCCCAGGCAATCATATTACTGTATGAAAAGTGCAAAGGTTTGAGGCAGGGTTGTTCAGAAGACCCAACTCAGCCAGAGGAGTCAGCGAGGCTTCCTCTCGGAGACCTGAAGGATGAGGTAGTTGGGCCTGCTGAGCGGGGTGGGGGGTGGGGGGGGAAGATACCTGATCCCTGGCCACGGGCGGAGTACAAAGGCCACAGGTCACAGCAATTCCACTCCTAGGAAAGGGAAATGAAAACATACATCCATACAAAAACTTGTACATGAATGTTCATTGCAACATGATTCAGAATAGCCAAAAAGTGGAAACAACCCAAAGGTCCATCAACTGATGAAGGATAAACAAAATATGGTCTCTCCATACAACAGAATATTATTCAGCCGCAGAAAGGCATGATGTATATACAACATGGATGAGCTTTGAGAACATTGTGTTAAGTGAAAGAAGCCAGTCACAAAAGACCACATATTGTATGGTTCCATGCATATGACATGTCCAGACTAGACAGAGCCATAGAGAAAGAAAGCAATGATTTTAAATGTTTTAAAATTATAGTGATAGTTACACAACTGTAGATAAAACCATTGATTGTATACTTTAAAGAGGTGAAGGCTGTAGTATGTGAATTATATCTCAATAAAGCTTTTTTAAAAAATGTCAGGGCTCAGGAGAGCCCAGAGGTCAGTTGTTTAAGGCCAAGTGTCCATCGTGGGTTGATTCTGCAGTCTGTCTTTAATCCACACACAATACAAGGCTGTTACTACAAAATGCTGAAGTCTTTCCTTGCCCTGATAGAGACTTCTCTGTGCACGATTGGGAGGCCTCAATTTCCCTAAATAGGCTGATAGTAGGGTACATGCACACATGCGCATATGGCTTGTGAATTAGTGACTTGAAATAGCACCACCTGCGTAGCAGGCCCTGGCTGGACTCAGGTGTATGTGAGCTGGGAGAGGATGGAGGGTGTCCCAGTTATCTATGCTACATCTCAAATCACCCCAAGCATTATCATCTCTCATGGCTCTGGGGGGCCTCTGGGCGCAGCTAGGGCAGTTCTTGTTCAGGATTTCTCAAACAGTTGCAGTCAGACCATGACAGGGCCTGGAGTTACCTAGAAGGCTTTCACACACATTTGTCTGGAAATTGATGCTGGCTGTCAGCTGGGACCTCAGTTGGAACACCTACCCGTGACGTTCCATGTGGCCTGGGCTTCCTGGCAGCATGGTGGCTGGGTTCCAAGAATGAGTATCCCAAGGGAACCAGGTGGAAGCCTCATTATCTTTTACTGGACTTTGGAATTCATATAATGTCACTTCTGCCGTAGTCACTGGCTCTCTCCATAGACCCCGCCCCTAGGTGAGAGGAGTGTCATTGTCATTTGTAGGAAGAGCACGTGGGCAGGGAGAGGTTACAGTGGCCATCTTTGGAAAATACCATCTGCCCACAAAGGGGGTTGATGTGGAGACGCATCAGCGGTGGAGACATCCCCTCCGGGATCTCACGGAGAGAGGTGGGTGTGGCTCACCGCACTCCTACATCTCAGGCCTAGAGTCATGGCCCCGGCTTTGAATCTCAGCCTGTCCAGTTACTGCCTGGGTGACATCACTCAATGCTCTGGGCTTCAGTTTCCTCCTGTGTAAAATGTAAGGATGGATTTAGTATCTGGTGTCTAGCCTGGTACCAGGCATGCCTAGACCCCAGGGCTAGCATGTCGTTATTGCTACTTTTAAGATCCAGGGTTGTGGTCACTCTAACGCAGGGATATCCCCTTCCAGGGTCAGGATGCCCATGCCTCCCTCCACCTCCCCAGGCCCTCCAGTCAGCCCCAGACACCTCCATCAGCCCCAGTCTTACACTATACTATGCATGTGCGTGCAGGGGCGGGGCCTATGGGCACAGCCCAGGAGACTGATACTTCTGGCTTAAGACACTCAACCTGGGGACCCCAGTTGGCCTCTGTTCTCTTGCAAAAGTTCCTCTTCTGTCACCTCCTCCTCAGGGCAAAGGTTGATTTCTGGGCAGCCAGGGCAGGGTTGGGGCTTGTGTGGGATGAGCAATAAGGTGTGGATTCCAAGGGCTGAAGGGGAGGGAGGACTCCAGCTCTGGGGGGCTTCGAGACACACTGGGGTGGTGGGGTGCTGTACTGGCGTGGCTGGGGGTTGGGAGGAAGACCAGCTGTCCCTGGGCCCAATCCTGGGAGGATCTGTACCAAACCAACCACTGCAAGGTCTTTTCTCAGAAGCTCCGGATATGTCCAGGGGGCATACAGAGCTCTGGCTGGGGCCACCGCCCTCAGGCCTGGCCTTGGCCAGGGAAGGGAGGGGCTGGGGGCCAGAGGCAAGGTCAGGAAGGTCATATGGCCCTCTCGCCTTCCTGGGGACCCTTCTCTTTGAACATACAGACCCACAGACCAGTTAAGTCCCCAGCCAGGATCACCCCAACGTCCTATCTCCCTTAGTGTTCCAGAGTTGGAATCTGAGCTCCACTGAATACTTGCTGTGGAATCTTGGGCAAATCTTGTTTCTCTCTGGGCCTTATTCGTAAAATGGAGGACATTGTTATTGAGGTTGTGGCTATGTGTCTAGAGGAGGTCCCAGAGGGTGAAGCCCTAAAGAACTGTAACCAGGTGAGGCAGGAGACAGAGGATTCAGATCCCACCTGAGGGTGTGTAGAGATGAAGCATAAGGTCATCTTTGCAGCTGGAGAAAGTAGGTCCTTGTGCTCTGACTCATTTTGCTTGTGCCCTCACTATACAGATGAGGAAACTGGGGCAGCACCTGTGGGATTAAGAGTCACAAAATTTGAAAGTTGTTGAGAGAGTAGATCCTAAGAGTTCTCAAGAAAAAAACTTTTTTTTCTTTTATTTGTATCTTATAGGACATGATGGATGTTAATAAACTTATCGTAGTAATCATTTCACAATATATGTAAATCAAGTCATATCACACACCTTAAACTTATACAGTGCTGTATGTCAATTATATCTCAATAAAACTGGAAAGAAAAAAAGTTTTAAAAAAAAGGTTGTGAAGACCCAGGTTCAATTCCTGGTGCTACCCCTTACTAGTTTTCACTTACTATACTTACTAGCTTACCTTTGGGCAAGTTAGGAAAAATCTCTGGGTCTCGGTGTCCTCATCTGAGAAAGGAGGGTCACCAGGATCTACCAGGACAAAAAATAAGGTAGGTGCAAAGGGTTACCTCGCCTCTCTGAGGGGCAGCATACTCCAGACTAGTGGGTCTCCAATGCTGGCTGCACGTCAGAACCACCTGCAGAGCTTTCTAAATACCACTCTAGTCTTAGAAAGGCAGCTTTAAAAGCTCCCCAGGTGATTCTAATGTGCAGTGAGGATTGAGATCTACTCACCGGTCTGCACTTTCACTAAGTGTGGGCCAGCAGCATTACTTGGGGGCTTCTTAGAAATGCAGAATCCCAGGCTCTGTCCCAGACCCACTGAATCAGAATTTGCAAATTAACGAGATCCACAGATGATTCAATGCATGTTGCAGTGTCTGTAACTATGATTTTTCAGTTCGAGAGGTACTGGCCTGGACAGTGGATTTCAGACACGTGTATGTTTAGGGGAAGGACACAGGGGGCAATTTGGGAGGATTTGAGACCGGAGTGGGTGGGAAGGAAGATTCTGTGACTCCCATCAGAAAGGTGGATATTCAATCTGTAAAACCATAGGTTGGAGGCCAAGTGACAAAGCAGCAAAATGAGCTGATCCCAGCCTGGCAGTTAGACATGGGAACTTACCAGCCCGATTACCTTCTTAGCGGGAAGACTCACGTGTAGAAACAGGGAGCGCCATTTTGATTACACTGCTTACTGGCCCAGAGCCTTACTTTTCTTCGAATTTTATCTGTTTTCATAGATCTGTTTAAACTGAGCTTACTCTGGGGAGGAAGGGGGCAGGGAGACCTCATCAGCATGGGGTAGAAAAATAGTCCAGGCCTCCAAACAAGTAGGTGGCAGGAGAGGAAGTTTCTTAATGAAATGAGCATGGTGACCGCACCTGACTTGGACCCAGGCAGCTCTGCGGTGCTGACAGTACTGTGGTGTATTTCAGGACAGCTGCTGCAAGTTTCTTGGCGTTTAGAACTTGGGCAGAGCTAAAGGGGAAAGAAGAAGGGAAAAGGAAAACAAATAAGCAGCAAATGAAGTGTCTCTGAGCTCTGGGCTCTGCGTGGTGTGCGGTTCACCTGGGCTGGAGCTTCTGGTCGGTGCTCTGTTCCTTCCTCATCTGTGACCTTCCCGGTCAAAGGCTCCTCAGGCTTTGTGGAATTCATACTCCAGTCTTAGGCAAGGGGAGGAAGCAGTACAACCCTCCTTGGCGTGAAGGTGCACCCTGATGGCCTTGGCATCCTTTCCCAGACGGGAAAGACTGAATTGGGACTCAAGGTTTCCAGGTAAACTTCTTGGATCCTCTACCTGCCCATCCCCTCCCCCAGGACCAGGCTGATGGCCCCACTTGATGCCAGGTGTGCCCTGATCCTGGCCCGATAAAGAGTGTCCCTGTGTGGGGTGTGGGTATTTGGCACTTGGCTGGAGGACTTTCTCCTCATGCTTGGTGCGGGATCGAGGACAAAATGGAGGGTGGCAAAGGTCAAGGCCAAGCCATCCAGGTGAGCCACAAGCCGGCTGGGACATCCCAGGTTCCCAAGCCAGGTGGGAACAGCCTCTAGCATCACTTCCTAACTTCATTCTGGGTACAGTGGTGAAGTTATCTCAGGACTCGCCAGTGGGCCAGCCTGCCCTCCAGTGGTGCTCAGTAGTAACTGCACCCTCCCTGCTCCACTTTTTACAGTGGAGTGCAGCTCTGGAGGAAGGCTCCCCAGATATGGACTTGTTCAACCCACAGGTAGGTGATGGAGAGGCAGTGCTGTTCTCCTGCCATTTCAAACACCTCTTCACTTCATACGACATTCAGCCCTAAAAGGGAAGAGAACGAGCATGTAACCAGTACCTACTTCTTCATACTAGGGACTTTGTACACTTTGCTTCCCTGCCCCCTCTGAAAGTCCTGGGGGCCAGGGGTGTTACTAACATGTACAGAAACAGTTCCTGGCCTTGAGGACAGGCAGCAAGGGGTCAAGTCACATTCCATTCCGTGCCCGTCTGACTTGCAAAGCCATGTTCTTGATGTACCACCTGCCTGTGGAAATCCTTTAGCCAGGAGTTCCCAGGCTCTCACAAGGACCAGGCAAGCAGCAATAGTGAGAGGGGATACACTGGGGAGTGGTGGGGACTGCGGCAAACTGACGGATGTGCGCCACATCTAAAGGACACAGTCATACGTCCCCAGCAGATTACTCTTGAGTGGGAATGCTGGACTAGCACCTACGAGAAGCTGAAAATCTGAATTTGGGGTCAAAGTTCCCAATTTAAAATACTGACAGTCAAATCAGAAAAGAGTGTAAATATAATGCAAGCCAAACAAAGACTGTTTCTAACACCATGAGCTTCTACAATCCCCTCATGGTGCAGGTGAGCTCTGGAGAGAGGTCGTCACTTGCCTACCATCACATGACCACATATAGAGACAGAGTCTGGACTTGACCCCATGCCTCCTGACTCCCAGGCCAGTGTTCCTCTCAGCATTTCTCTCTGTAGTCTGCCCTGCTCTCCAGTCCCCAGGGCAGGGGTGAACCACTTCTGACTTTGGTGAGGTGGTGGGACACATCAGACTCAGGCTAGAGGCTGGAAGATCACCCACATTTATTGGTCAAACCTGGCTTACAGTGTAGCAGGGCCACCCTTTGGCCCTCTTGGAAGTAATGAGAACACTGTGTAACACATGAAGCCCCTGGGAGCTCACTCAGATTCTGCTGAGGTAGTGGCTTGATCCAGTGGCCTCACCTGAATATTTTGGCAGTCCCCACCCCCTGCACCCTTAGGGCATAGCTTCGTCCCTTACACAGCATGGACTGGGCCTGTCCAAGGTCAGGCTGGCTCTACCTGGACCTGGGCCTAAAGTCCCTGGAAACTAAGGGAGAGTGGGTGATCCAATTCACAGATGGGAAAACTGAGGCTTGAGGCAGGAGGATACTCATCTGGAAGCCTCATGGCTAAATCCCTGGCTTGGCCCACGGCCTTGGCCCTCGGGCCACTGGGCTGGTCAGTGATTGGATGCTCTCCCCATCCCATTCTGGGCGGAAGACATTTTCTGGCTTAGCTGCTCTGGAAATGCAATTTATAAATACACACTTGGTTTAAAAAAGTAATAAATTAGATCTTGGACCTGCCTGAGGGCATCCGGCCAGCCACATGGCACGGACATTTGTCATGTCTTATATATTACATGTAGTGCTAAGACCCATGACATTAACCCACAGGCCACACTGCAGGTTTCATGCAATGTCACATGGAATGCTGTCACGTGTGACCTTCTGTGTCACGCATCACACCATGACATGCTCATTGTGTTACATGTTTCTGGCTGGTCATGCATGTCCCTTGGGATGTAGGGTAGTCTATTGGCTATACTAGGTCCTTTGTTGCCAAAAAAGTCCTCCCCGAAGACTGTTGCAGGAAAAACCTGTCTCCCCCTCGTGGGGCAGGGTACAGGGACAGCCAGCTGAGGCTCTTTTCCTGAGTCCTCTATCCCGGTGGGTGGAAGTTGGCATCACTCGGCTGCATTTGAAAAGTCTCAAGGGGCCATCAAGTGCCGTGAGGGACCTGTGGCTGGTTGTCGAAGAAAGCGAAGTCCAGCCTGGGCTCCTGGCTCTGCAGACGCTGGGCCATGTCCGGGGGGATGGGGTTATTCCAGAGGCTGTGGGGCACAGAGGCAGACTCTTCTCAGCACTGGGAGCTGCTCACTTATTGTCTTGTCTCTGCCCTCTGCCCAACCTACAGATGGGGAAACCAAGGCCCCAAAGGCTAAGAGCTGTTTCCAGAGTTACCTGGTAGGCAGCAGCAGGTATTAGGCCAACATGGCTACCTTAGGGAGATGGTATCCCCCATGCCAACCCGGACTTCTTCCACTCAATCTTTTTTTTTTTTTTGGCTACAACGCACGGCATACGGGATCTTAGTTCCCTGATGGGGGATTGAACCCATGCCCCCTGCAGAGGAAGCGTGGAGTCTTAACCACTGGATCGCCAGGGAAGTCCCCTCCACTCAGTCTTCTTCCCCGGGAGCTAGCTTCTTCCCCAGGCCATGCTCATATGACACATTGGACAAATAAGGAAAAAGCTCCCTTTCTTTAGGACACTTTACTTCCATCGTCTGAAATTGTCATAATATATTGTTTTATAGAGCGAGGCGCTTCACTACTACTAGAAACCTAACACGTCTACTATGTGAGTGGTGTCCCTTAGATGCAATACCCTGATGTTCAGTGCACCACCTGTACAACTGGATGTGGTGGTCCTGATGACAGCTACCATTTTAAGTGCTTACTATGTGCCCGGCATTACGCTCAGTGCTTTATATAATCATTTACTCTGCAGAGCACCTCTCTGAGGTAGATACTATCACTACCTCCATTTTACAAAGGAGGAAACTGAGGTTCAGAGAGCTTGAGTTACTGATGCAAAGTCACGCAATCGGCAACTGGCAGCGCTGGGATTTGATCCAGGCCGGCTTGCTGCCAAATCCCTGAGGGTGCGGTCCAAGTCTCTTTGGATAATTCCCGACCCAGGTCCTGCCTTCTCCTATAGGAGGTGCCTTTACATTGTAGAGGTTGGTGTGCTCACCCCAGCCCCAACCATCCCTGCCCCTGCAAGTCCTGTTACCGAATGACTTGGATGCCAGACCCCTGCGCCAGCCCTTCAGCCAGAAGCCAGGCTCCATAAGCTGTGATCCGATTCTTCTCCAGGCTTCCCGACGGATGGCGGAGGAAGGGGAAAGAGACTGACGTGAGATGGTGAGATGGGGAGGAGGCGGACGGAGGGGTGATTCCCTGTGTCCCTTCCCTGTGCCAAGTTGGGCGGGGGGAACAGAGGCTCCCCACACATGTGCTTAGAGAACTCAACATTCAGCAGTGCAGCGGGAAGGCGGAAGGCTGGGACCCAGGGAGAGCTAAGCTTGACAGGGGCTTGGAGTGCACCGGAGTGAGCAAATCCAGGAGGGCTTCCTGGGAGTTAGAGGCCTGACCCAGTGGACTCTTGGCTTTCCCCAGGACACGGGTCCCCCTCTGGTCCTCCCCACCCCCTTCTGGCTTCCCCGGATGTGCCCCTCATACTCCATTCTCTTCAGCCGGCCCATCTGCGGCAGGACCCGGGCCAGTTCAGCAGCTGCCTCATCCCCGAGCAGATTCCAGGACAGCCTGCAGGGTAGGGGTGCCAATGTCAGTGGCAGGAGAGCAGTGAGGGTAGAGACAGGGGGCAGGTGGGGAGGGCTGGGGGCCACGGGGATGGGGGAGCGCCACGGGGTCCTGCGGGCCCTCCCTGAAGGCTTTACAAGGCACGGGAGGCTCCTTCCTACCTCCCCACCCCATTCCCGAGCCGGTCATCCCTCAGAACCCAGACAGCTTAGGAGCTGGCTGTCCTGAGAGTTCAGAACACGAGGTCTGTGGAAACATCATGATCCAAACTTCCACCGTGCATACGCCTCCATCCTGACTTTGCTACATCCATGTACCGCCTGTATTATTTGTTTCATATTTTTCTTCAAATCAGTCCTCTGTCCCCTCTTTTTTTTTCACTTTAAGAAACTGATCTTAGGAAACATTTATCACTGCTATCAATGAAAGACTTGTGTTAAGGACCCTAAGTAGAAGGTAGTTACAAGGATAAATACAGTGCAAACAATGGTATTAACTTCTAGCTGGAACCTGCGTCCTTCCTAAGGCGCTAACCCTGTGGTCTGCCCCCTGCTGGCTAAAAAGGGATAATCACCAGTGTTTGGTGAGTTAGCCCTGATCTGAGACTTTCTCTTTGGTGTAAAGTAATGAGAAGAATTAAAATCTTCAGGATGCAAACCTAAAATCTTGTAATCCCTTGTGTCCTGGACTTAAGGAAATCCCATTTTCTTCCATCATGCTCAGGGTCCCAGGCTAGTCCTGGCAATCTAGTTTATCCCTGAGGCAGTACTGCCAGGCCCCAAGGTCTGAGCACCTCTGATGGCCAAGAGGGAGGTGGGCCTGGCCAGTGGGCAGGTCGGGGGGCCTGCTGCTTTCAGCCACTCCTCACTACCAACAGCTGGTTCGTAAATCAAGGCTCCATAAACCCAGTGAGGTAGTCTATCCAGACGCTTCCCAAAGGGACAATGGGGAAATGGTCCTAACCATCTCCATCTGGTCCACTGCCCCTCTCACCCTCCACAGATGGGGAAATGGGCAGGAAAGGGTGAATGGCTTAGACAAACAACACTCGCAGCTCACGTGTTAAAACTTCCTCGAGAGGAGCTTGGAGAAGGAATGACCTTCCCTGTACAAGATGGGAAGACCTCCAGGGAGGAAGGAACCAGGCCCCCAGGTGCCCACTTTGCCCAGCTCAGGGCTCTCCCAGGCACTCACATGATTTCTTCCAGGGCCGGGCAGAGGATGAAGCTGGCAGTGAGGGGCTTGGCAGTCTGGTTGTCAATCTCACACGACACCAGGCTGGAGATGGAGACGGAGAAGGGGATGGGAGGGAGAAGGGGATGGGAGGGAGGTATCTGAGTCAGGGGCACCCTCAGCCTAGTGGCCCTCTCCCCACCCTGCAATCACAGCAGGAGGAAGCAGAGTGGTCAGCATCTGGGGCAGGCTGGGAGTCTTAGGAAAGTGCCCCCTCTTTTTTTAGTTCCAGGCTCCCCCCATACCTGAGGCCTCTGTCACTTCAAAAGCCTTCCCAGGTATCAGGCTCAGCCAGAGAAGGACTGCCCCCTACAGCACCCCAGCTCCCCGGGTAGTCAGAGGAGGCTACTTACTCGATCTGCCGGAGCAGTGGGAGCCCCAGACGGAAATGTGGGACCCCTCCGGCCAGGTTGTTCTCTGCCAAGCTGCAGGGCAGGGGAGACACCTGTGAGAGGAACACCAGACCACCCCCTGGGCCTGGCCCCCTGCCCAGGCTCTGCGGCCTCTACTCACCTGATCTCTTCCATGTGTGGGCATCCATCCAGGGCCTGGCCCAGGCTCAGTGCTCCCTCTGGGCCAAGACGGCTGGATGTCAGGCTGAGGAAAGGGAAGGGGTGAGGGGAGCCTGGGGGACCAGGTATGGGAACTGGGGGGGCTAGATCCCCCCACCCTGAGCCTTGTCTCAGGCTGCACTGCCAGACCTTTGACAGTCTCTGGGTAACTGCCACCCTAACCCCTCTCCCCCCCAACATAGGACCTGGGTGGGTATCAAGGGCCCTGGCTTTGGGGTCTGAGATCCCAAGTTCGAGGCCTGGCTCCTTGATGTATTCATAGGGTAAGCTTTCCACACCTCTCCGGGCTTTAGTTCCCTTGCCTGGAAAATGGAGCAAGTAGAAATCCCGGCCTCACAGGGCTCAGATGAGACCATGGACATAAACTGTAAAGTGGCAGGTCGCTTTTCTCCTGCATAGCCCTTTGCTGACACTTCCTCACTCCCCCTCGGAGACTGGCTCACAGGGTATGCTGAGCTATGAGGAAACTGAGACTCAGAAGGGGCAGGGGCTTGGCCAAGGGCCCACAGGGGGCTGGTGGCAGAGCCAGGACGAGGCTGGGTCTCCTGATCTCCCTGCCCCAGGCTCCAGAGGCAGGGGAGAAGCAGGTGGGGGAGGGGCAGCCAGCCCCAGCACACGCCATGGTTTCCCCTAAGGCAGGGCAGCTCAGCCGATGGGAGTCTCGGTCCCCTAGTGCTCCTTGGGGAACCCCTCCCGCTAACCCTGCACACACCGCGGGCAGGGGGCCACTCACTGCAGGACCCTCAGGTGCTGGGGCAGGCCCCTGGCCAGCCCCAGGGCTGTGGGGTCTCCCAGGGCGTTGTAGCCGAGCCTGGAAGAGGAGAGGGGATGAAATTGAGCACCAGGCTGGCCTGCTCCATACCCCTGCCCTGTGCCCACTGGGGGACCCAAGGGCCAGGTGGCCTGTGGGGACACAGAGGGCAGCCCACCCGGGCAGACACTCACATCAGCTCCTCTAGGTGCCTGCAAAGCAGGAGACACTCCGCCAACCGTGCTCCCCCTGCCGGGCCGATGCCATTCGCTGAGAGGCTGAGGAGGGGCAGACGTCAGACCCTTGACTCCCCCGTCCCCCGCCAACCCCACCACATCTGCTAGGGCCCTAAGAGACAGCATTCTCGCCACACGCTGTCCCAGCCTGATGGGACGGAGAGGCCCAGGGAAGAGCAGGGGCTGGGCTGGCTCAAGGTCCCCAGATCAACAGTTCCAGGAGGTAACCAGCCCCAGGGCCTGGACACTGAGGTTGGTGGCGGGGAGCCAGAGTCTCCCTGGACCGTGGTGTAGCTGCTGAGGACCCATCAGGAGGGCTGGCCACTCACTCTAGCTTCCTGAGCTCAGGCAGTCCCGGCAAGACAGCAGCTAAGTTCTGGGCACCGGTGTCTCCAATCTGGTTGTGGCTCAAGCTTGGGGAGAGAACAGCAGGGGAATTGCAACCATCAGCCTGCCACCCATCTCATCTTGTGTGTGTCCTCATCCCAGAAGAGGAGGCCAACGTCTAGAGAAAGGCCTCAGCCACAGTGATAAAGTCCTCTCGCCCTATGTTGGGTGAGGACTCCAAACTCTTGTCTTCTGTTTAGGATGTTCTCCCTGGTGTCTGACCTGAATCCTTCTTGCTGCAATCAACACTCTCATATCCTGTCTTTGGGTTTCCCGAGGTTCTGGGTCTGGAGTGATGCAGTATATAAGTGGGTGAAGGTGACGACACTAGGAAGTGAGGAGTGTCCTCCAGGAGCCCCTTGCTTCTGTCACCTTCCCCTGCCAAAGCTGTCTTGGGTCTGGGGGAGGGACAGGCAACTCACCCTAGCTCCTCTAAGCTGGTGGCAGCTCTCAGACTGGAGAAGCAGGGCCAAGAAGCCTTAGTCAGGAGTAAAGGCATTTGCAAGTGCAGTGCTAAGAACTCCACAGTTTGCAAAGCCTTTACACTTCCAGGAACTCATATGTCAGTCACAAAACGTCCGAGGGAGGGGGATGGGCAAGGTGGGCAGACTGTACCTAATACCCAGAGGAGAATTCGGAGGCCCAGGGAGGAGGTGATGGGCCAAAGACCCCCAGGGCCTCACAGGCAAGGTGGAAATGAAAGGCCAGAGCCATTGGCCTGGAGCAGTGGCCACATTTTTTTGGTTCGGCCAGGCTTTGCCTCTGCCCCTATGTCAGGGATCTTCAGGCCAGCCCGGCTGAATGTCAGTTTCATGTGTCTCTCACAACTCATCCTGTTCTAATCTATAAAAATAGTGGGCTTTTCCTTAAACCCAGTCTATTTATGGTCTTTTCTGCACTTGACCACACCCTGCCTCTGTGAATGGGGGGAAGAGACAAACGAAACAGAACAGCTGATGCAGAGGTATTAGTCTGAGGGTTGTTTGTTTTGTTGCCTTACGTTTTGCAAATTAATTTTTAGGGAACTGCCTTTCGGTAAATTAATTTGGGGTGAAATGAGCTGGTCCCCCAAACTCTCTGAGCTCATCTCCTACATGCTCTACCCTGCCAGAGTGGGGGGCGGGGACTTGGATAAAAACAAAACAATGCTTTGTGTCATTGCTTACGTTTGTTTAGAGTCACAATATTTCATATTTTGAAAAATCACATGAAAAGAACGTGTGCTATTTGTTTCTCAAAGTGGCCAGGGGCACAAGGGCAGAATATCAAGGTCATCAGCTCTGAGGCTGGACCATCGCTACTCAAAGTGTGGTCTGTGGCCCCCAGAACTGGCATCACCTGGGAGCTTGAAATGCAGAATCTAGGCAACCCACAACCGTGAATCAGAAACATGAACAAGAACAGAGGATGAATTTGTGCACATGAAGGGTTGTCCTAGGACTTGGGCTCAGCTCCTTCAGGTCACTTGTGTAGCGCAGAGGAAGCTGGTGGCAGTAAAAGGCAAGAGCTGTGACACCGACCTGGGAGGGTTATAGGAAGGTGCCGAGGACAGGAGCCACAGAGGGTTCTCAGGGAGGTGCCCCCGTGTTTCCCTAGATGGGTGGTCCCAGCAGAACTTGGAAGTACTCCTATGGAGTCACTTGGTTACTCACCGGAGGCTCTGCAGGAGGGTCATGTGGCTTAGTCCTTGAGTGAGTGCAGCCAGGGTAGAGGCGCCCAGCGGGAGGTGGCTGAGGCTGAAGGAGAGGAGGCCACAGGAGGACTTGGCGTACTGGGCTTGGGTCCCTGACGCAGACCTTGAGCGCTCAGCAATGCCCAGTGATCTCCAAGACAGCCACTTACATCCACACAGTGTAAAAAAAACCCCCAAAACGGTACAAACAAAACTGCACTGGGAAATCCAAATGCTGTTTTCTCTGTAAGAATGATTACAGCCATCCAGGCAGCAGTTCTGTATTCTGAATCACACTAGACCCAGACTACTGATCAGTCATCATAGCGACCACATACCAAGCACATGCTAAGGGCCATTTAGAGATGATATGTTATAGTTATCCCCATTTTACAGATGAGGCACACTGAGGCCCAGCAGTCACACACAGAAAGTGGCAGCATCAGGAACAGAACCAAGGCTGTAGGATTCCCATTCCTGGGCCCAACCATGTGTTACCCATGGACCATGCTCCTTATGGCCCCACCTTGGGCAGGAGAGAGGAATAATAATAATAACAGTAATAATAATAACAGCAGCCAATACTTGTAGAGTGTGAATTCTGTACCAGGCTCTGTTCTGAGTGCTTCATGTGTGTGATCTCATTTAATCCTCACAGTCACTGAGGGGGTAGGTCCAGCTGTTATCCCCAGAGTTAAGATGAGGAAGAAGACAGAGAGAGGTTGAGTACCTCGCCTGAGCTCACACACTGAGGTACAACCCAGAGGTGACAACCGTCCTGGTTTGCCCGGAACTGAGGAGATTTCCAGGATGCGGGACTTTCTGTCCCAGCTCAACTGGGACAGTTGGTTACTGTGCCAGGAGTTGAACCCAGGTGGTGTGGCTGTTAACTAGCACCTACACCCCTAACCATTTCACCCAGAGGGACAGGTGGGAAAAGTTGGCTGGATCTGAGGGGAGCTGCTTGTTGGAGAGGAGACACTCAGAAACGACAGATCTGAAACTGGAAGAGGCCTCTGGGGAGTGAAGATCCATCCCTTTCCTTCAGACAGAAAGGAATCATTGGGACTTCCCTGGCGGTCCAGTGGTTAGGACTCTGTGCTCCCAATGCGGGGGGCATGGGTTCGATCCCTGGTCAGGGAACTAAGATCACGCATGTCCTGTTCTCTGAAGCACTTCCAGCTCCTGGCTCTGGCCTGGGTGCCCAGGTGAACACACATATATGTTAAATGCATGAATGAGCCAATGGATGACCTCATTGGGCCTCCAACTCCACCCCAAATAAAAGCTTCCAGAAGAAAGGGAGGCTGAGCAGAGGTGCAGGCACATGGGGGGAAGCCAAAGAAACATCTCAGTGGGAAGACAGTGGACCCTCTGGTCAAAGGTCTCCCTAATACCACCCCCTGACCCCTGCCAGGATATGCAAAGAGGGACGAAGTGGTAGAATTTCATTCATTGTTAAGGAGCAAAAAGTCAGAGAGCTGCTTTTAAACTGTATTCAAAAATGTGTCCAGGGCTTCCCTGGTGGCGCAGTGGTTGAGAGTCCGCCTGTCGATGCAGGGGACGCGGGTTCGTGCCCTGGTCCGGGAAGATCCCACATGCCGCGGAGCGGCTGAGCCCGTGAGCCATGGCCGCTGAGCCTGCGCGTCCGGAGCCTGTGCTCCGCAACGGGAGAGGCCACAACGGTGAGAGGCCAGCGTACCGCAAAAAAAAAAAAAAAAAAAAAAAATGTGTCCAAAAAATCTGGAGGAAAACTCACAAACTGCTCATTTACAGAAGTTTTCCCAGGGGGTGTCATTGCCAGGGATTTCATGTTCGTTGTTACATATTTCTATGATGATGGAACTTTTTATAATTCGTGTGTATTTTGGGTCAACGGATAAACTTAGAGATTAAAAGCAGAAGATGCCTTGTCAAGTGTTCTGTCTCGATACTGTCGCGTCTGTGCAGGATGGGGACTCGTCCTTTAGACTGAGGCTGTTTCCACCGTTTCTGAGAATTTGGTGACTCCAACTTATAGGTGAGAGTAAAAGTTGCCAGTTACTAAGGAAACGATTGTAGGCACATGGCAGTGGTCATCCATGGGTATTTTTTCTGCCCAGAGTTTGTCTCCCTGTCTTGTGTTAATAGTCCCCTGAAATACCACCCCTGACTCAGTCCAGATAATTGGATGGGCATGTGACCCAGATCTGGCCAATCAGATTATCATGTGCTTAGAGCCACAGTGATTGGTTTAGGGGTGGGCATGTGACCTGGGCTAGTCCAGTGAGACTTATTCTAGGGACTTGTGTTGTAGGTACAGGGAAAAAGGTGCTGGTAGAAAGTGAACCTGCAGCTGCAGGAAGAGCCTGCCTGAGGATGAAGTAAAGAGATGGGGGGTGGGGAGGAGAGAGGGAGGGGAAGGGAGGGAGAGAGAGGGAGGGAAGGAGGGAGGAGGGGGAACAAATAGAGAACCTGGATCCAGCCAAGCCTGAAATCAGTTGCCTTATTATTTTCTGTGACACGAGTTAATACATTTCTGGGTTGGGTTGCTTTGACTGAGTATTCTGTTTCTTATGATCAAGCATTTTGATAACACCCAGAGCCAGGTAAGGAAGGAAAAGGGAGGGCTTTCAGCTCACCTGAGTCCATCCAGGAGATTGACAGTGGTGTTCACTAGAGATGCAAAGGTTCTTAGACATGCCCCCAACTCCCCCGCTCTCACCCGCATTAACCACCACCACTTACTCAAGCCTCTTCAGCCGGCGCTTGCCCTCAAGGGCCCCCGTCAGCACCTTGGTACCCTCCTCGCCAAGTTGATTGTTAGACAAGCTGGAGGGGACCAAGCATGAGGTGAGGGTTAGACAAGCCTGCCCAGCCCCTGGAGCTGAGCTGTCAAATCAGCCCCCCTTACCACCCCAGTTCCCCCCAGGAGGCTGGCTGTGGGTCCACAGATCCCAGACCACCCTTCCTATCCAGGCTGCACAGGGACATTCCTGGCCCCAAGGGTCAGGCTCTGTGGTCCCCGAGGAGGTGGGCACTGCAGTCACAGCTGACCCACCTGAGAAAGGATGCCCTGGATGAGGGCTGCACCAGAGGAAGCCAGGGACGACACACACACACACACACACACACACACACGCACGCAATGATCCCTTCTGCCCCTTAGCTCTCTCTCTACCCAACACCCAGAGCCGCTCTAGGCAGAGAAGGACGATGAGCCCCATTTTACAGATGAGGCTGTCCAAGTCTAGAGAGGCACAGTTATTCGCCCAAGGTCACTCTGAGTGAGTGATAAAGTTGGGACCAAGAACCCAGTGCTCAGCCTTCCCCAAGCCACACCCAGAGTTGCTGGGCTTCATCAGGGAGAAAAGCGATAGGCCGAAGTCCCACCCTCCACTTTAACCAAAGGCACAACTGTCCTCCCCACACTTTGCCTTTGCTGGGCCATCCCCTCCCGGACCCTTCCACCCCACAACTCACTCCAGTTCCTCCAGGTGGTGACAGCGGCTTAGACCAGATGTCAGGTGGGCTAGCGCACTGGAGCTCACACAGCTGGAGGTCAGCCTGGTGGGGGTCAAAGGGCCAAAGAGAGGCAGGTCAGGTAGGAGCTCTGGGTCTTGGGAGCTCTGGATGCTGATGGCAGAGGGCAAGGAGGTGGGGTGGGGAATGGTTCCTGGGGGGCAGTGGGAGGGGACCTTCCTTCCCTTCATAAATCTCTCCCATCAGGGAATCTTTAAGTCAAGACATAGCTTGGAGGCAGGAACATGGACTAGTTGAATACTTGTTTAAACCACAGTCATTCAGGTAGCAACTTCACAATGTCTGTCATAATCAGGCATCACTGTGAAGTCTAGCTAGTTACTGTCATTTACCATGAGCTCTGCATCTTTATTTAAACAGAAAATGTAGCAAGTATTGGAGAGGGTGTTAAAGATATATTAGTACAAAAAGGAGACCTTCCCCCTGATGTGATCGGTTGAATTAAAAGAGAACTGAGAGTTACAAAAGCTCCACTTTGCAACCATCATCCTTGATATTTGATTCAGGCAAGAATTATCAATGGATGCTAAAATTCGTGGGTGAAAGTTTGAGGAAGACTGGGATATTTACATCATCTTAAGGTATCTTCCTACCAGATAACTGGTTAATTACAAAGGGAAAAACAGTAGCTTTGCAAGTGAAGAAACCTGGCAGACACCACCTTAACCAGGAGATCACAGTTAACATCCCCAGTAAGGGGACAAGTAGGCATCATGTGCCTCCCGATGTGACACACTGAGATGAACACAGCAGCACCTCTGTGATATTCCTGCCCCAAATGCAGAACCTAAATCTAAGCATGAGGAAACAGCAGAGAAAGCCAAGCAGAAGGGCATTCTACAAATCAGCTGCCATGTAAATGTCATGACAGTGTGAAACACAAAGAGGGGCTGAGGACACATTCCAAACTGAAGGAGACTAAACAGAGATGACAACTGAACACAGTGTGTGATCCTGGATGGAATCCAGGACTGAAAAAAAAATGCAATAAACATTATTGGGACAATTGGCAAAATTGGAATATAAACGGTAGCTTAGATAATAGTAGGATATCAATGTTAAATTGCCTGAATTTCATACTTTTACTGGATTAGGGGAGAGAATGTTCTTGTTCTTAGGAAATTCACTGAAATATTAAGGGGCGAAGGGGCATAATTATACAACTTACTTTCAAATGGTTCAGAACAAGAAAGGGGGGGGTGGAGAAGAGAGGGGAGGGGTGAGGAAGGAGGAAGGGAAGAAAAGAGCAAATGTGAAAAAATAATGACAAAGGGTTAATCTGGGAAAATGGCATATGGAGGTTCTCAGTCTTCTCGTAACTTTTCTATTAGTTTGCAATTATTTCCAAATAATAAAGAGAAGAAAAAGAAAGAGCATTCAAAAGGGAATCACCTTTATGCCACATGGCCATGTAGATGACCGTGAACCCTGGCATCATCTCCAGGGTCATGTGTGGTCCCAGCCCATGGGATGGGGACACAGAGCTCCTTTGAGCACAGGGTTGGGGAGAACAGGAAGTGTGGGGGCGGGGCTGAGCTGCAGGGGGCGGGGAGGGCGGGGGAGGCCCTGAGTGAAAGTCTTGTCTGCATACCGGAAGTGCTTCAGTTCAGAGAGGGACAGCAGGAGGCTTTGTAGCAGCAGAGCACTGGCTTCGCAGAGGTTCACCTGGGACAAGCTGAAAAGGCCCAAGCATATTCCAGAGGATTTCAGGCTGGACACACCTCAGGGATCAAACATCACACAAAAATCGGGAGGCCAAGAGAGGGGAAAGGCCCACCCAAGAGCTCCCAGTGGGGCAGGGCTCCCCTCTGCCACCCTGGGGCTCTCCCCCACTGGCCAGGTGTGATTCTCTCCTGCAGAGGGAAGCAAGAGTGCTAGCACAGCCCCACGCTCTGCTCATCTCCATCCTGCACTGGCCAGCCTCTCACCTATGGCCTGGAGCGGGCACTGGGGTCAATCAGAGAACTCAGGGCCCCAGACAGCGTTTCAGGGTGCTGACCTGAGCTGCCGCAGCCGGGCGCAGGTCTCCATCAGCTGCCTGGCAAGAAGGCTGTGGTGGGTCCCAAGGTCACAGTGAGCCAGCCTGGAGGTGGAGAGGGAGGCAGCAGCTTCTAAACACCTGGCTCAGTACCAGGGACTCAGTCCCTACCTGCAAGGAGCGTTTCTTACGGTGGTAAATAAATGCTAATCAAATAAAGTCCACCAATTTACTAATCAATCATGGGAAGTACTGTGAAGGAGAGGTCAGGATGGGGCAGCTGGTATGGCTGTGCAGGTTGTTCACTGCACAAGGAGACCCAGCCAAGGAAGTGATTTGGGGTTGAGATCCAGGTATGGTCTAGTCCTCACAATGTATACTTGCAGGGCTGCATTCCCCCAAAGAGGTGACATGTTAATTTCCAGAAACGTGCTATATGGATTAGAGGAGCTGTGACCCCAGGCATCTGTAAGAATGGATGATGGGAGGACTTGACTAAGTCTGGGTGGGTTGGAGGGGCCTCCCTGAGATGGTGGCATTTAAACTGAGACCTGAAGGATGAGGTCGAGTTAGCCAGGTGAAGAAGGATGAAGAAGGAAAGGGAGGAGAGAATATTCTGGGCAGGAAACAGCCTGTGCAAAGGCCCTGAGGTCAAAGAGAGCAAGGTGGTGTTTAAGGTACTGGAAGCTTAGCTGGAGCCTAGACTGGGGTTTGGGGTAGGGATAGATAGCATGAAGAGGTAGGTTGGGCTAGATCTCACAGGCCATGTAGAGACTTTGGGCATCAAAGGACTCTGAGCAGGGGCATGAGAATTATTGGTCAGAAGCAGCAGTACCCCCTCTCCCCCTCCCTCCATCACCAGCCTCTCTCTTGGGGCCCCAGGTACTGGGTCTCACCTGAGGGTCATGGCTTCTGGGTTCTCCTGATGGGGAAATTCCAGCTGGATACAGAGCTGCTGCTGGGTCTCGGAGATGCTGAGGAGGGAAGAGGTAGCCAGCGTGAGGCCCACAGCAGCTTTCCCGTATCGGCTGTGCTGGGACTGGGGCTGCTCAGCCGACTGAGCTCCCAGACCCAGTGGGGATCTGGACGTAGGTCAGTGAGACACCAGCGCCTTTGCTCTTAGCTAGTCCATGGGATCCTGGCACCTCTGGTCACAGAGCCATGGTGTGTGTTACTGTCACCAGGGGCCCCTTCCAGACAACCAGCATGGACTTCCAGCAGTGTCTGTCTGGGATCTAACAGCTCTTTGTCTTGAACCTGGGGCTGCCTCCCTCTCTCTGGTCCTGCGGCTTGCCTACTGCACAAGTCCCAACAAGTCTGTGTAGTCCCTCACATATGCCCCAGGAGCTCCTGCCATCTTGGGGACCCAGAGAACTCACTAGGGATGCAGCTATTACCCCACAGGACAAGAGACCAATGTCTAGATGACGGATGGTCCCAACGGTCATGAAAAGATGAAGAACTTGAGGGGCCTCCTCCCTGGACTTACCTTATTTCAGTGATGTTGCCTGAGGCTTGGGCACAGACTTCTAGCAGCGTGAGCACCCCGGCTTTGCCCACCCACGGCTCCTCCACCCTGTCACAGAGGTGGACACAGACGAAGGTCGCCTAGGGTTAGTGGGGGCGGGGAGGAAAGTGCCAAGGGGGCTGCCTAGAGGCTTTCTGGGTTTTGCTGATTTTAAAAACAATAAAATTTAAAATTAGGCATAAGCATAAAACAGAAAATTAACATCATCCTTGTTCTAACAGTTATGCAACCATCCAAAGGGAAAATATTATTTTTTTAAACAATATTTTTAGGTTTAAGGAAAGGTCTACATAACGTCACGTTGCAAAGATAAGGAAATAAAACTGTATATGAAACATGATCCCAATTTTGTATTTAAAAAAGGAAAAAATATATATGGAAAGGGAAAAACACATATGGTGAGGAACAGGGAGACAGAGCTGTGAGAAAAATATATTAAATGTTAATGGTGATTGTTTCAATTGTAGAATTCTCTTGAAGTGTTTTTATTTTATTTCTTCTTTAGTTTTCAGTATTTTCTGAACTTTCTACAATGTGTATGCATTAATTTAAAGATTTTTTTGGATGTGAACCATTATTTAAAAGTCTTTATTGAATTTATTACAATATTGCTTCTGTTTATGTTCTGTTTTTTTGGCCACAAGGCACGTGGGATCTTAGCTCCCCGACCAGGGATTGAACCCACGCCCCATGCATTGGAAGGCAAAGTCTTAACCACTGGACTGCCAGGGAAGTCCCTGTATGAATTAATTTAGAAGCAGGAAAAAAGAGAGCTGTTTAAAACATTGCTGCTTCTAAAGTTATGTTGAATTTTTTTTTCAAAGTACTATTTTCTTCTTACGTTCTTCTGGGTTTTCCACAAATTTCTACGAAGAGTACACATTATTTTTAGAGTAAGACAAGTTTTATTTTAAAATGCTATTTGGGGTGATCTAGCGATTCTACACCAAAGAATTGAAAGCTGAGATATAGAGATATTTGTACACCTATGTTCGTAGCAGCATTATTCAAAATAGCCAAAAGGTGGAAGCAACCCAAATGTCCACTGATGGATGAATGGCTAAAGAAAATGTGGTGTGTACACACAGTGCAATATCATTCAGCCTTAAGTAGGAAGGGAAATTCTATAACATGGTACAACAAGGATGAACCCCGAGAATATTATGCTGAGTGAAATAAGCCCATCACAAAAAGACAAATACTGTATGATTCCACTTGTAGGAGGCACCTAGAGGAGTGAGATCCACAGAAACAGAGTAGAAAGGTGAGTAGAAAGCCAGGGACCGGGGGGAGGGGAAAACGGGGGGGGCGGTTAACGGGTACTGAGTTTCAGTTTTGCGTGAAAAGTTTCGGTTACACAGCAATGTGAATGTACTTAACACTACTGAACTGTGCACTTAAAAATGGTTAAGATGGTAAATCTTATGTGATGTGTATTCTACCACAATTTTTAAAAATGTCATGTTGGGGAACAACCAGACTCTATGTGCCTCATCGTGGGCTGAGTTGAAAAGTGCACAGTATTGGCCATGAAGTAGGTATTTTTAGACACAAATCCCATGGAGCCTTTCCAGTTCCAGGAGAGTCAGGGGTTAGAGGAACAAACTCAATGACATCACAAGGAAGCACCAGACAGAGCTAGAAAGTGGGACGGTCTACAGCACAGGGGACCGATTTTGTCCACGGTTCACCCATTAAGAGTCTGAAGAGCCATCACCACTCCATGCAAATGGGGACCTTGACGGGGTCCTGGATCCAAAGAGCCAGCGTCCCATCTGGGGAGAGCGGGGAATTTTAGATTGGACTAGGTAATACCTGACAATAAGGAATTGCTACTGAGTTTTGTAGGTGTCCTAATTCAACTGTGATTGTGTAGAAAATGTCCTTATTTTTTAAAGACTTGTGGTGAAATATTTTGGAGTGATATTTTATGAGATCTATAACTTTCTTTAAGACACTTCAGCTAAAAAGTAAAAATTCGAGGCAAATATGGAAAACCAGGAACAACTGTCAGAACTAGGTGATGAGAAAATGAGTTTTCAGAGTTGTTTTTCTACTTTTTGGAAACTTCTGTTTTTCTCAAAGTTTTAAAATGATCGCAGTGAACATACAAACATGATATTTGTTACATGTTATTTCTGACCTCAGCTCGGTGTCCTTTTCAGTTTCCTCTTTTTCTGAAGTCTCCAAACATAGGCCCCACCTTGGGGAGGGAGGCTTTTCTGTGCCTGAGCGGGTTTCTGGGACTAATGGGCAGGGTGGTCCTACAGGCAGGTGGCAGGGCTCTGGACGCAGGAAACGGCTAAGACCATGACCTCGGGGGGACCCATACTTCAGAGCCCACCTCTGCCCCCCATTCCCACCACAGCCCCCTCCCAGGGTCACGGGCAGGCGATACCTGAGAGTGAGAAGCCCTGCCGGCCACTTTAGCAGACCCAGGAGGATGGTTAGCTGCTCCAGGCCCAGGAAGCACTGGGTCAGCCTGCAGACAGAGGTCAGTTACCAGAGAGGTTCTGGCAGGGACTCTCCACCCCTCAGCTGCCCCCACGGGCGGGGCCTGGTCACTCACGTGAGCTCCGTCAGCCACAGGGCCTGGCTCAGGCCAGTGGCCAGTCTGGGCACGTGCTCTGGCCCGAAGCTGCACTCGCTCAGCCTGAGGGCAGAGGGCAAGGGTCAGAGTTTGGGCGAGGCCTGTTGGGACTGCCAGGACACATGGGGGAGCCTCCACTGAGTGCGAAGGCCTGAGAAAAGGCCAAAGATGCAACCCCTGCTCTGGGAGCTTCTCTTCTCTTTGGAAAGACACCTCCCAAGAAGGTGCGAGGAGTCAGTCATTTACTGAGCCCTGACTATACGGCAGGCCCTGGGCCAGCCTCTGGGTGCGCCATGTGAGCACGCAGGAGTGCCTGCCTTACATGTAGTATCTCACTGAACCCCAAAAGCATCACCTACAGACGGAGAAAGTGGCCAACCCGAGGACACACAGCTGGTAAGAAGTAGGGACAGATTCGGGTTTCAATCCAAGTCAGCCTGACTCCACACCCCAAACCCATGACCGCTTCCCTAGTCTCCAGTACCACCCTAGTTCAGCCTCCCTCGGGGGCAGGAGGGACTGGGATTCTTGCTGTGGCCCTGCCCTCCCACTGCCTGGCCCCGTGTGGCCGGCAGACAGGCCTCGGGACACTGTCTCACAGACAGACGGGCTGAGAAGAGGGCCCAGCACAGCACCACGGGGCCGCTCCCTCTCATAGGACAGGGGCCACCAGAGGTGTCCAGGAGGGGCTGACATTTGAGCTGGGTCTTAAAGGATTAGGAGAATTTGATCTCAGAAAATGTAGGGAAGAAAACGTCAGGCTGAGTGTGCAGAAGCAGGGAAGCTTCATCAGGCAGTGCGTGTTTGGTGAACAAAGATCCCTTGTGGCTGGATTTGTGCGCACGTGTGCTGTGTGTGTGGGTGGGTGGTATGTGGTGTGTATATACTTGGTGTGAGGGTGGTGTGTGTGTGGAGTGGGGTGGGAGGAGTGAGGAGGAATATGGCGGGAGGTGACAGCCAGATCAGACTCTGAGGGAGAAGACCAGGCCAAGGAATTTGGACTTTATCCTGAGGGTAACTGGGAGCCCCCGAAGGGCTTTGAGCAACGGAGTACCACATTCAGATGTGTGTGTTGGGAAGACCCCTCCAGGTGCTGTGGGATGATTGGAGGAGGCCTAGCCAGAGGCAGTGGACCGATTCAGAGGCCACGACCAAAGGTGAAGTAAGACATGTAGAGGAACTAACCCAAGGCTGAGAGAGACAGACAGAGCTCAAGGCTACCGGGGGGGATAATAATAACAGTAATAATAAACAACTGATACAACACTCAAATAAGCCAGGGCCTTTCCAAGCACTTTATATATATTAACTCATTCAATCCTCACAATAACCCTAAAGGGTAGGTCTCACTATTGTTCCCATTTTACAGATGAGGAATTGAAACACAGAGAGGTTAAGTCACTTGTCCAAGGTCACACAGCTGCTAAGTGGTAGAACTAAGATTTATCCCAAGTGGCTCCAGAGTCTGATCTCTTAACTCAGAAGCCTCCAGACTTATAGTTAGGACGTGGCTAAGGGGCACAAATACCACTCAAAGGCCCAGCCCAGGGGCTGGAGGCAAGGGGAGATTGGGGGCAGATGTGGGGGAGAGGCAAACCCAGGCAGTAGCTTGAAGCAGGGTGTGTGAAGGAGGAGAGGACCCAGAGAGGAAGGAGGCATGGAGACCACCACAGGGTCAACCTCCTCTCCCTTGTCCCCCCCTTCCCGTCCCCCCAGACCAGAAATTACCTCAGTGTCTTCCTAGCCTCTTCCTGTCGGGAGAAGTGAACCCGGAAGCTCTGCTTGGAGCCCAGGCTGCAGAGAGAGGGGTGTATGGAAGCCGAGGGCCCAGCTTCGCCGGCATCCTTGGGACCCAGGCACCAGGGGGTGCGGGAGGGAAGGGGGCTGGGTCTTCAGGGGCAAGGGCAGGTGGAAGCCACGGAAGAGACCCTTGACGACCAGAGGAGAGACCCGTGCCGACCCGAGGAGACTCCCACCTCCTTCTTCAAGGACCCCAAACCTGGTGTTCCCTAACCCATGGCCTCCCTAGGCCCTGTGGCACACGGGCCTCAGAGGATGGAAACTATGATCCCACGTTCAGTGAACCCTGAGACTCAGAGAGGGCGGAGGTTGCCCAAGTCACACAGATGGAGGGCCACTGAGTGTGCGGGTCTTGCTTCCCCACCAACGTGGCACCAACGTCGCCTTACTTCACTGAGGCCTCCCGGATACGTGGGCAGGAGGGGAGAGTCTCCACCAGGCACAGGACACTTTCCTGAGAGATACCGTTGTGGCTTAGACTAGAAGAGAAAAGAGGTTCAGGATCGGGGGGTGGGGGAAGCACCTCAGTGGAGCCCTGCCCAGCTCCCCTCGTCTCTTCCCTTCCAGCTGTCATCTCCCAGAGGAGCGTCCTCAATGTCCGAGTGTCCGTTCTCCAGGTGGAGACACTGAGGTCCAGAGAGAGGCCAGAGGGGCGCTATCCCCACACGGGGCAGGTCAGGCACCAGACTGTGAGTCTTTGAGAGCTGCCCCTGTGGTCTGAGACTGCGTGATGATGAGGCCAGGCTGGCAACTCCAGCCCCACAGGGGTCAGGGATGCCCAGAGCACAAGGCCCAGCTGCTTAGCAACGGGTTGTATCCTGGCTCTGGCCGCCAGTCTCCCAGGTCACTGGGGCGACTGAGTGAGTGAGGATGACTTCCTAGGGACCCTCCCTGCTGTGGCGACATCTGCAAATCCGTGTCCCATAGATTTGGTCAGAGGAGCTTCAGGGATGGGATGGACCAAGAGCCAGGACAACTGAGACCCAGCAGCTGGTTAGAGATGAACTGTTGCTCCCTACCCGGAGTCAACTTGGATCACCAAGCTTTAGTCACAGCCTCTCCTGGGTGTCTGGTGGGAGCTCTGCCCATAGTGGGCAATGAGGGAAGGAAGAAAGGACCCAAGGTAGGCAGGGGTCAAGGTAAGAATCAGCCCTTTCCCCTCCCCAGCCCTTGTCCTCTGCAGTTCTCTAGGGATGACTCAAAAGAAGCCCACTAATGTTCTTGGCCCTGGGGAGTCTTCCTCCTTGCTGTCTTTGAAGCTGCTCGACACTTACTCAAGTGAACCGGAGATGGGCACCTGAGGGAGACATTCCAGGAGGCACCTGAGCCCGGCATCACCCAGCAGGTTTGCTGAAAGGCTGCAAGAGGTACGAGGAGGTTGTTGGTGCTCAGACGTGCCTTCTCTCCAGTTACCATCACTGCCACTCTACCCACTCAGCACTGCCATGATCCCCTCCACCACTCTGCACTACTTCTGTTCCAACAGCACCGTCATCACCACCAGCACCATCCCATCACTGCTACTAGGCATCACCACTAGAATTATCACCACCATCCCCCTCACCAGCACCACAGTTAACCAGGCCTCATCTTCCCGTTCAGTATCTGGTGACCACTCCCAGGACTCAAGTGCCTCCAGCAGGCTTTCAGGGGTTAGAGAAAAACCAATTAGCTTTTACCATGCACTTGGCCTGCATCCGTTGGGAGCCATAATTTTTGAACAAGAGTAAATTCAGGAAAAAGAAAGATATTTGGAGGATGTATTTATCCATCATATTTCTTCTTTTAATTTGAGAATGCAATATCTGAAATTGCACCAGAAGACTTTCTTATTTCCCTTCATTGTAGCATTCTATGGTTTTAGCTACAGTTTCAGAAACAATATAATCATGTCCGGGAATATCTGATTTTTGTCCTGCATCTTTGAACTCATTTTGCCCCTGATTATGACACTTTTTTTTTTGTTTTTTGCGGTACGCGGGCCTCTCACTGTTGTGGCCTCTCCCATTGCGGAGCACAGGCTCCGGACGCGCAGGCTCAGCAGCCATGGCTCACGGGCCCAGGTGCTCCGCGGCATGTGGGATCTTCCCGGACCGGGGCACGAACCCGTGTCCCCTGCATCGGCAGGCAAACTCTCAACCACTGCGCCACCAGGGAAGCCCCTGATTATGACACTTTTAAGCCTTGTTTATTTTGTCTTTTCCTGAGAAATTTTAAAAATGAAAAACTAGTTTGTCTCAGGAAGACACTTAATAAGTAATCTTTAAAATAAGCAAAAGTTCCCTCTATAATGAAAAAACAGGAAAACTTAAAGACATCTTGCTTATTCATCTTTCTTTAAAATACATGATTTTCATCAGCCGCATTTCTCTCCTTGGCCACATCACAACAGGAACTTAAATTGTGTTTTTTCGGGTAGACAGCTCTCTTTACATCCTGCTTGTCCTAAGCTGGACTCCTAACAGTTTTGAGCAAAGACTGCATCGTACTAGTTGTGTGACTTAGGGCAGGTTCTTAAACTCTCTGTACCTCAGTTCTCTCATCTATAAAATGGGGATAATAGTACTTAGGGTTGTTGGAAGGATAAAAAGAATATGTAAAGCACTTAGGACAGTGGAGAAACTACTCAATAGGTATTAGCTTTGTTTCACCTACCCATGCGGGCTGCACTATTTGGGCACCCAAGACAGGCCACTTCTCATCCATACGACAGCCCACAAATCCCCACCCTCCAGGGCCCTCCGCAGGCTGAGGCATTTGTTGCTCTTAACCACCTGCCAGGCCAACCAACGGATCCCTTCTTTCAGGCCCCACCAGCCAGCAGCGCTCCAGTGCCCTGATCAACATGAGGCCAAGGGGCTCCTGTGGCCCTTTGTGAAGGGCTCCCCAAATTAGATCAAGGGCATACCCTGAATTAGCTCCACCATGGTGGCAGTGGGGAATGGTAGGGATAAAATGGGGACAGAGAAACCACGTGGACGTGACTGAGTCCCAGGCATCCCATGCCCTGTTAGCTGGTCCTGAGAGGTGCTGAGTGCACACACACACGCATGCACACACACCCCGTCGGTGCCACCCAGGCACACGCTCCCGGGCTCCTCTCCCCCCTCCTGCCCGACTTACTCCAGCTGACTGAGGTCTTCACACTTGCTCAGCAACCAGCAGAGCGGCTCCACATGCTCCTGGCTGAGGCCGCAGCCTGTGAATCTGCTGCAGGAAGGGGTGCAAACCGGGGATGGGGCCACTCAGACCCTCTGCCCTGGCTAGTCCTGGGTGTGGCCTCTGAGTTTCAGCGGGGCCTCACCCAAGCTTGGATTCTCTGGAAACATCCAGCATCCACCACTCCCACCTCCCTCCACAGCAGATCCCACCAACATTCTCCCTCTGGGGAGGTGGTTCTCAAAGTGTGGTCCCCAACCACCCCCACCAGCATCCCTTGGGAACTTGGTGAGAGGCATGTTCTGGGAATGCAACCCAAATGCGCTGAATTAAAAGCTCTAGGAACAAGGCTCTCCAGACTGATTCTGATTCAAGGTGAACTACAGCTCTTGGCGGTCACTTTAATCGACAGACATGAGGGTGGAGTGGAGGAGACTAAGGGTGATGTCTGCTCCTGCAGAGGGTTATTGATGCTGGAATCAAAAGTAATAGTAAGTGTCTTTGAGAGGCCTACACCGAGACTACACAATAAGGTAAATGAACAGCTTACGGCCAGCCAGCAACTTAAAAAAAAAATCTTAAAATGAGAAAGTACCTAAAACCAGTATCTAAAATTTTTATCATTGTTACTCTCCTTCATGATTTTTTCCATAGTCCTAAATTCCCTATTACCCTACTGTTTACTTCATATTTTTATTTTTTTTTAATTTTTTTTTTTTGCGGTACGCAGGCCTCTCACTGTTGTGGCCTCTCCCGCTGCGGAGCACAGGCTCCAGACGCGCAGGCTCAGCGGCCATGGCTCACGGGCCCAGCCGCTCCGCGGCATGTGAGATCCTCCCGGACCGGGGCACGAACCCGTGTCCCCTGCATCGGCAGGCAGACTCCCAACCACTGCGCCACCAGAGAAGCCCTACTTCATATTTTTAAATCAGCTCATTCTTTTTATTTAATGCATTTATTGGAAAAGGAAACCCTGTATCACTCACTCCAATGGAAAACTGGGATTGCCTGCCCCAAACAGACCATAAGCATAAGGATACAGGAAACAGGAGCAAAATATCATCATTAAATTCGAGCCAGACACTGGCACCTGCCGAGAGCTCTCTCTTTATTTAAAAGGAAGCTTAGCAAATGTTAAGAGGTGTTGTAGACACACTAACACCTAACTGAGGCTTCCTCTTGGCCTTAATCAGAGAATTGAAAAGGGAGGAATTCAATGAAGCTGAAGTACTCTACCATCGGCCCAACCTCCTAAAAATCATCCCACCCTGGTCTTTGTTCTACATTTTGGAAATCACAGACTCGGAAACTATGAAGGTATTCTAGAGGTCACGATAGTGTTGGGTTAAGACAGGAATTGGAAAGTCTACAGCCCAAGACTGCCTGCTTTATAAGACCTGCACACTAAGGATAGTCTTTCCATTTTCAAACAGTTGAGAAAAAAATCAAAAGGAGAGTAACATTTCATGACACACAAACATTACATGAAATTCACGTCTCAGTGTCCATAACTCCAGTTTTACTGGCACACAGACACACGCCGTCGTTTACATATTGTCTGTGTTGCTTTCAAGCTAAAACAGCAGGGTTGAATAGCTGTGATAGAGACCCCATGGCCTGGAAAACCCCAAATATTTACAATCTAACCCTTTACAGAAGAAGTTTGCGGCCCCTGGGCCAGGAGCGCTATAAGACTCCCTGGATTCAAGTCCCAGCTGTACCCCTTCCTGCTGCATGACCACAGCTGTGAGGCTTATAGGACGTAATCTGCATGAGGCTCTTAGAATGGTGCCCTACAGATGCTCAGCAAACATCAGCTCTTTATTTATTGTTACTCAGCTGAGGAGGCTGAGACGCAGAGAGAAGGGTCTGGTCCAAGGTCACTCGGTGAGCCAGTGGCATCAAATAGCTACCAGAAACGTCATCTCTGTACTTAGAGGTTATTCTCTGGCCCCATTATCCTGTGCAATGCTGGCTCCCCTGTCACCAAGGCAACCACAGAGCACTGGTCCAAGAGTCAGCGGTGTGGCGCAGGGGGACACTCGTAACTGTGAGTGCCTCTCGTGCTTTACACATTGCCTCAATTCCTCTTTGCCAACGGCCTGAAATATAGCGTCTCCCTTCTCCAGCTGCGGGAGCTGAGGATTGGAGAGGTTAAGGAACTTGCCCAAGGTGCCAGGCCCTTGTGGGGTTGGTATTTAAAGCTTTTCCGCAGACCAGGCCCCTGAGCTCTAATCCTGTCTGCTGTGGACTCCTTGTTTGCCCGTGACGGAGCCCAGCCCTCTCAGTCTGTCCTCTGCTCTGGACATCCAGGAGGCAAGTCTGCCTGTCCTCAACCCCCACGGGCTGCTCGGGCACGGTTCCGGGGGACTTACCCACAGCACCCGCCTTCCTGCTCCTCGCTAGACCTGAAGTGCAGGGTCGCGTGATGCAGGGACCTGGAGCAGACAGCACCTGTGTCAGCCACCCTTGACCACAGCCTCAGCATGCCCCCAGGGGGCAGGCCCCCCTCCTCCAGCAGCTGAGTCTCTGATTTGGGTCCCACTATCTCCATCCTAGCCCCTCACATCCAATAGGCTCCAGGCACCACCCTCCTAGGTTCTGGTTGTCCCAGGGCAATGCTCACCTGAGATCCACCTTCTGAACCCGCGGGCACAGGCTGAAGATGTCAGCCAGCAGGAGGGGGCTCCTTGGGGACAGTTCCATCTGGGTCAGCCTGAGTAGGAAAGGGGCGGGGCCCTATGTGAGCAAGTCGGAACCAAGCAAGATCAGTGGGCAAGAAACCTGGACAGGCTGGAGGCGAATGAAAAGGATGGGGGGCTGGTGGGTCAGCCAGGCATTAAGGAAGGAGACAGGAACTCAACAGCCAGAAATAGGAGCTTGAGGTCAAGTGGACTGAGGTTTGAGTCCTAGTTCTGCTTACTGGCTGTGTGTCCTTGGATAAGTAGTTTAACCTCTCTGAACCTCAGTTTCCTTATCTGAAAAACGGAACTACTTATACACCTTCCTCTAGGGTGCACTGCCAGCACGATACCCATGCTTATTGTTATTATTATATTGTTTTTATCCTAAGCACTCACAGGTGAGTCCTTGCTGACAAGGAGCGGGAAGCTTTAGGTCCTTAAGAGTTTCTCAAGCTCAGCATTACAGAGATAATTCTTTGGATCTGGGGGCTGTCCTGTAGGAAGTTTACCAGCATCCCAGACCTCTACTCACTAGAGGCCAGCAGTAGCATGACCTCCCACCCACCTCTGCCATCACGATAACAAAAATGTCTCTGTTGCCGAATGTGTCCTGAAGGGCAAAATCACCCTCCAGCTGTGAACCACTGCCTTAGAGAAAGTGAGATGCTTCCATCTTGCCCTTGGAGGCATCCTTGGGGTCTCCATTTCCCTCGCTCCATAAACCCTCCATCAGCTTGTCTTGTTAGTTACACCCCCAAGATCCACCCTGAATCTACCTACTTCCCTCTCTCCCCACCAATTCCCAGCCCCCATCATCTCTTCCCCTGGCTGTACAACCCCCTCCCTGCTCTTGCTTCCACGCTTGTCCCAGTCCCTTCTCTACCCAGCAGCCAGACTAAGGTTTTGAAAAGACAAATCGTTCCTCTGCCTTGGGCAAAATCCCAAACTCCTCGCCACAGCTACCAGGCCCTGTGTGACCCGGCCCAGGTTCATTTCTCTACCTTCTCTCCTACAACTCTGCCGGCCACTGTGCTCTGGCCACACTGGCCTTTCTGACTGTTCCTCGAGCCCATTGAGTTCAATCCTGCTTCAGGGCCTCATGCATGCTGTTCCATCTCCTTGGAATGCTGTTCCCTGCTTTTCAAAAGGCTGGCTCCCTCTCTTCCTTCAGGTAGCACCCCAGTGTCCCTCCTCAGAGGCGTTCCCTGACCACCCCTGCCATTGTCTAAATCACCTCCACAATCACTCCTTACCACATTCTCTAGAAAAATACTTTATCACTCTCTGAATTCATCTTATTTGCTTTCACTTTGCTTGTTGACCAGCTCCCTCTACTACATGGTAAGCTCCAAGAAGATAAGGACCTCGTCTTTTTTTTTTCCTCTCTCAGCTGTGTCTCCAGCACCCCAAGCAGTGCCTGGTCCACAGCAGTGCACAAACAGTATGGACTGAATAATACTGGGTTGGCCAAAAAGTTTGTTTGGGTTTTTCAGTAAGATACTATAGAAAAACTCGAATGAATTTTTTGACCAACCCAATACAAAGCTTAAGCACTGGTGACCGTCAGGCCGGCTACCTCATTCCAAAGACGGATGAGGAGCTGGGGGCTGATGCTGTGTGACTTGGGCATAGAGAAGTCCCTCTCTGGTCTGAGGTTTCCTATCTATTCATGTTAGCCCACAACTTCTGTGTCCAAAGGAACCCTTCCTGATCCGTCCTTTCCTGTCAGGGTGGGACCATAGTGGATTCTGTAGTTTGACATGGGCTCTGCCACACTTGCCCACCTCTGGGAAGTTACACATCTCCTCCCTCCCCTCCCAAAAGGACTCAGGGATAAGTGAGATCCTGGATGTGATGTCGGCTGTCTCAGGTGTCCCAGAGATCCTTAGCAGGAGTACTTATATTGCTGTTTTTAATGGTATGATTTAATTTTCTGTTGTATTTTTCCATATCAGCTGTAGCTGCTCTTGCCCCGTTGGAAAAATATTTAAAGTAAATCCTTTTTTAAATTCTAACCAGTCTGAGCTGAAATTAGAAAATAGAGTTTTAAATACTTTGGGGATGCTGCTTAAATTCCCCTTTTACAGAATTAGATGGTGACCTTTAAAAACTGGTGAGTGGGGACTTCCCTGGTGGTGCAGTGGCTAAGAATCTGCCTGCCAATGCAGGCGACACAGGTTTGAGCCCTGGTCTGGGAAGATCCCACATGCTGTGGAGCAACTAATCCTGTGCGCCACAACTACTGAGCCTGTGCTCTAGAGCCTGCGAGCCACGACTACTGAGCCTGTGCTCTAGAGCCCGTGTGCCATGACTACTGAAGCCCATGTGCCTAGAGCCCGTGCTCCGCAACGAGAGAAGCCACCGCAGTGAGAAGCCCGTGCACCCCAATGAAGAGCAGTCCCCACTTGCCACAACTAGAGAAAGCCCGTGCTCAGCAATGAAGACCCAATGCAGCCAAAAAAAAAAAAAATATATATATATATATATAAATTACAAAAAAACCCCCAACTGGTGTGTGATATATACATGACCTACAACTATAGTCTCTTTATAGGAGTAGGTGACCTTTCTGTGGGTGGAGAGAAGAATGATGGCCCATTTGTCACAGGCCTTCCATTCTTCAAGGTGCTTTTAGAGCAACTATCTTGTTTGAATCCCAACCCTGGGGGAAGGGTTGAAGAATATTAGTCCCATTTGTCAGATAAGGAAACTGAGGCCTAGAGGGGTCAAATAACTCCCCCCTGAGGTTGACAAGGTATTAGGGAAGAGCTGGAAGCAGACTTGAGCTCCCAGTTGTGCCAGGTAAAATGATGAAACAGCCCAAGAGAAGCGGGGAGGGTGCAGAAGGGGATGGCGTTGCAATGCAAGAGCCTCAGCCCTGCACAGCGAAATGGGGAAACCAGTCTTACTGCAGCAGGCTTAGCTCAGGGAGCCGGGGTAGGTGGTGCAGCAGGGTCTCCAGGCTCTGGTCACTCAGGACCTTGCAGGACAATCTGTGAAACAAAGCATCTGAATGAGGTGGGGAAATCTTGGGAAAAGCTAGATGGGTCCTAAGCCAGGATTGCCCAAAACACCCCCTCTGAACACTGGGGTCCTTGAGTTATCATTGAGGCTGGAGGAAAGGGAAGGTCATATATATGCTTGGAAAATGCTGGGTTAAGCTCCATTAGTTTTCTTTGCTGCAGGACTTCTCAGAGCCTTTAATCTGCCCTTGTGCATTGTGAATTTCTAAAGGGCTATAGTAGACATTTTTCCCCCAAAAGGCATGGACTAGTAGGATTATCATTTTGAGGGCCATGAAGACTGGTACCCTGGAGAACACACCTGTTAAGAAGAGAATGCCGCCTTAACCCAAAGTAGTGAACATAATGGTGGCAATTCAGGCACGTTAACAGGTCAGCAAAGGAGAGATGCAGGGTAGCTCGGGTCCCTGACTGCCCATCAAAACCAGACCAACCAGCTGATCACTTGTCTAGATAATTCATCAGAAGCCAGTCCACTTAGGAGAAACTCCTGATATCCATCCTTTGGTCTCTGCTCTGGCTGGAGGACTGGGTCAACCAGAGTCTCTAAGCACCTTGGGGCTTACATACAGCCCTCCCTGCGAGTCTAGAGCCACTTCCTGACCCCCAGAGGCGTTTGGACAGTATTTTCCTTCTGCCTTTCTCCCCTTTTGCTGCCCCTTCTCTCTGTCCCTGTTTCTTTGTCCCCTGCAGGCTGCCCTTTCCCCTCACTGGGGCTGCCAGGAGCCTGGCCCATCTCCATCGCATTACTGTCTGGCTGAAGGGGGACCCAGCTTCACCTTGCGGGGAACAGTAAAAGGGGCCACCTATGGTTCTGGAACTGGAAGCGAGGAGCCTCTGCCAGGGCCCAGGCTGTAGGCTCAGCACTACTCGCTCTGTCCCGGGATTGGGCCTGGGGCTCTGAGCACAGGCAGAGCAGAGGCGTTCACTGAGGGGTGGTCTGACCACAAACACCAGTGGCTTTCCACTGGATCCCAAATACACACAGTGCTACGGCCTCTGCTTGGGATCAATGTGGGGTTTACACACTGTTTTTTTTTTTTTTTTTAAGCAACAGAACCTTTACCTTTATTTTTGCATTTGGAATGCGAAAATGTACACATCATGTACCATGGTGATGAGTGGTATTAAAAACCAGGGGCAAGTGTGGGGGGAACTCTCTGCACTAGTTTTGCAACTTTTCTGAAAGCAAGCCTTAAACTATTCTAAAATAAATGGTTTATTTGCAAATTCATTGGTTCCACACATCCTGATATTCTAGGAAAACCACAATGTTCTATTATGAGACAAAAGTTCACTGCAAATCTTAAGATCCTGTATCCGTTAACATCAAAACCACCTTCCTCCATATCCATAAGTGTTTGAACATGGGGAGAGGTATGGAAGGACACACCCCAGTTGTCAACATGGATAATGAGCTTGTTGCAAGGACCAGAGGGCAATTGAGGCGGAAGCCAGAAAGCAAGAAAAAAAAAAACAAAACTGTAGCAAAATGGAAAACCACATATGGGGCGATGTAAAGTGAAACTGCAGAACGCAGCTGGCCTGTGATTTCGAACAGGAAAAAACTTGTATATGCAAATGGAGAAGGTCACCAGGACAAATGACAACACTGAGTTGATGAGGGACGGGGTTATTTAGATGAGGGAGGTTTGTCTTGGGTTTCTTTAAGGTAATTATTGTAATAAAATTACAACGAGGATGAGGGAAGGAAAGTCTGACCGACCACTTTGCAGATGACGAAGCTGAGGCCTGAGGGGTTAAAGCCATTTGCCCAAAGTTACCCAGCTTGTTGGTGGCTGAGCCAGGACTCCTGATTCTAAGCCCAGTCTCTGGTCACAGACCCAGGCGTTCTGGGGTGAGCTGGTAACCCTGGCTGGGGGATGCCCTGAGGAGGGGCCTTCAGAATGACAGGCTCCAGCCACAGAGGCAGTCCCAGCTGAGTGCCAGGGTGGGGCTCCAGGGGTGGAGGGGGGCAGACTGGGGCTCCCAGGTGCCCTGGGTTGAGCCGATGGGGAGATGAAGCCCTGGGCCCGGCACGGCCTCTCTCAGTGGGAGGGATGAGGTGTCTGAAGCTGGGGCCATTGGGAGGCAAGGAGCCTTCCACCAATGGGTTAGGGAACTCCCATGGCATAGGGCTACAGGGTCTGGCAGGAAGGGACCAGGAGGGACTCATCTGGTCTCTAACCAGGACACCCCACCCCAGGTCACTGGGCAGGTGCCCACGTTGTGCCCCTGCGGCTGTGTCCTCCGTACTTACTTGACTTCCAGAGGCCCCGGGCACTTCTCCAGAGTCTCACAGAGGCGGGAGAGGCTCAAGGGTTCCAGCTGACATTCCCTGAGGCTGAAAAGGGGCAGCGGGCAGGGCGAGGGGGTCAGGGAGGGCTCAGGGTCCCTGTCCAACCCCAAGGGCTCTCCGCTTCTCCCAACAACTCTCCTCCCCAACCTGCAGGCCGCCAGCCCCTGCAGTGCCAACAGGGCACACTCTCCACCCCTTACAGCCCCCAGTCCCCCCACTCCGACAGAAAAAGTCAAGGACCCTGAGCGCCCAGCTGCCCTCGTCCAGTCCCAAGTCCTCCCCACTGCCCCTGCCTACATCCAGTCTATCTTTGTCCCTCACCTGGGCCACTTGAACACCCCCTGGGTTCCCCCTCTTGCCTCCCTGCAATCCTCCACCCTGCCGGTGTCTTAGCTTTAACAAATACAAACCTGGCCAGCCTCTCCTGTGCTGAAAACCCTCTGTGGCCCCCCATTATCCTTAGGCTAAAAGCAAAACGCCTTTCCCATGTCTCCACTCGCCTCCACTCTCCCTGTATAATAAGCTCTAGCCACACAGAAATGCTTCCCCAGAGCCAAGGCTTCACTCCCCTGGGCCTCTGCACGATCTGTCCCGCCTGCCTGGGATCCTGCCCACCCCGTCCCCAGAGAACCCTGTTCAGGCCCCAGCTAACGTGTCTCTCTTCTTAGGTGAGGAAATCAAGCCCCAGAGGGGGAGGGGCCCAGCCAGGGTCTCACAGCCCCTCATGGCAGAGCTGGGAAGTCTTCAGAGAAAACAACGCAGAATCTTCTCTACAGGGAACGCCGGAGCCAGCAGCCCCGTCACCAGCCCTAACACTTCTTCCCCCTTCTCTCAAACTCTCTTTCCCCTGTCTCCCAACCCCCAGGCTCTCCACTCCCTCACCCCTTACCCCATTGTGGTTACCCCTAAACAAGAAGTGGGTAAGATGGTACCAGAAGCTCCTGGAGATGCGGCGCTGACCGAACCCCAAGAACTGGGCTCCAGCTTGGAACTCTGGCAACGATCCAGTAGGCAACAGATCCCTAGGAGTGGGGAAATCGCTTTGAAAGGAAAGTTCAAAGCATCCACATTGGAAGGCTAGACTCATTAGTCGGGGCTGGAAGGGGCCCGCGGGACAGTCAAGCCCCTCCCTGTACGGATGGGGCAACTGAGGCCCAGGGAAGGGAAGCCAGAGTGAGGATGCCAGCAGCTTATACCTGTCCAGGTGGGCAGCACCTGAGCAGGTCGAGGGGAGCTAGGACAGAGCCCCCTCCTCTTTCTGACCACTGCAGTAGGTATCATCCACCTATCTGTGCCTCAATTCTTTTGGCTTCAAGAACCCAGAGAGTTCCCAGAAATGGAGACCCTAGCTCGGCAAGCAATACCACCCCGGCTTCAGGCAGCCCACCTGCTACAGCAGTGTTTTTCTCTAACACATTAGCTGGAAATGCACTCTGCCCAGCTGGCCCCGCTTCAGGAGCCCTGTGCTTTTGCGCAGGTGAAACCAGGGTGCCGGGCTCCACTAGGGGGCAGCCGGGAACACCTGCGGAGAGCTAGTTTACCGCAAAGATGTGGAAACTTTTTCAGAGCACCAACGGTTCTTGGCTTCTCTAATGTGATACTCAGAGTGTGAAAGGGCAGGGATTCATATGAAGTCAGGATGCTGCAAAGTGCTGCAAAGGTCCTCAGTGGCAGAAACACAGCGGCTCCCCTCTACCCTCCCACACAACCGCTCTCCTAACACCTGCTCTGCTGCAGCATCACCCGTCAGCCCCTCCCTCCCATGTGCCCTCCTTCTTAGAAAAGATTGAAAGCAGCTGATTACTGCAAATTTACATGGGGGAGGGGTTACAGAAGTGATTAATTCCAGCCTGCCAGACCTGGGCTAACAGTCAGCATGGGTCTGGGGGTTGGGGGCACCTATAAGAAATGGGGACCAGAGAGAGAGAGGGGAGGCCCCCCAACCTCAGAGCTTTCCCTCCTTACCTGTCTCTTCCATCACCCCTCAGGATGACGCGTTGGCTCTCAGAGCTGCAGGCAGAGAGGAGGTGGCAGCCTGAGAAAGGGCCAAGGGGCCCCTTCCCAGGCAGCAGCAAGAGACCAGACAGGCTGGGTCCAGCAAGACCTGGATGGTGGCCTGTTTTCTCAGCAAATAGGACAATAAATATACATACAAAGCACACCACCGATATGATTTCCTTTGATTCTCACAATAAAATTGTGAGGTAAGGAAGTGGTTTTTTTTTTAACATCTTTATTGGAGTATAATTGCTTTACAATGGTGTGTTAGTTCCTGCTGTATAACAAAGTGAATCAGCTATACGTATACATATATCCCCATATCCCCTCCCTCTTGAACCTTCCTCCCACCCTCCCTATCCCACCCCTCTAGGTGGTCACAAAGCACCGAGCTGATCTCCCTGTGCTACGTGGCTGCTTCCCACTAGCTATCTATTTTACATTTGGTAGTGTGTATATGTCCATGCCACTCTCTCGCTTCGTCCCAGCTTACCCTTCCCAGGCCCTGTGTCCTCAAGTCCAATTCTCTACATCTGCGTCTGTCTCCCAGGGCAATCCAGAGATTAACTACAGAAGAGTCGATGGATTGTGCCCCGCGGTGAATCTGGAGAAATTTGAGTGTCCCTGGAGCTATATTTCACTCATTCATCTATTCATTCATTTCACAGACACTCATTGAATGTTCACTGGACCTGGTATCATACCAGGGCCCTGAGGATGCTATATCGTGAATGGGACAGATGAGGGGCAGAGTGGGGTCCCAGGGACACTCTCACCTGAAGTCCAAGTGCAAAAGCCACGGCAGAGTAGAGAAGCACTGGGTCAAACAGAACACAGCATCCAGGGACAGATCGTTCTCACTGAGGCTGGAGAATCAGAGGGATCATGCTGACAGAAGTCACTCAGGACTCAAAAACACCCTTTTTGGGGTCAGAGCACAGGGCAGGGGAGGGCTGTCCCTCCCTGTTCCAGACAATGGAACACACTGAACCCTGGATGGTCAGAGCACCTCTGCCAACTCCCCATTGCACAGATGGGGAAACTGAGGTCCAGAGAGCAGCAAGGTCTTGCCCAAGATTATGAGACATGTTGGTGACAGAGCTGAGATTGGAACTCCAATTTGCATAAAATTTGCCTGCAATGGCAGCAAGGCCTTCCCAACCCCCCCTGCCCCCCCCCCCCGCCCCCTGCAGGCCCCGAACAGGAACAGAAGCAACCTCCTCTGGTCCCAGCTTCCCAATGAAAGGTGGCCTGAGCAGGCAGTGCCCACAGGCCACAGCACTGGTTACAGCGAAAACCATAGCCACTGCCTCCAGAGTTTATGTGTTAACTGACTGGGAACCAGGGGCTCAGAGAAGGTGATGTAATTTGTCCAGGAACATTGAGAACCTGGGGTCTGTGACCAGGTTCCTGCGGCCAGGAAGCCTCTCCCTTGGGCCTAGAAGAGCCAGGGAGGAGGGGGGGGGGCATGTGAGCTAGGAGCACAGGGAGCTTTAAGGGCCTAGAAACTCTGGCTGGCTGCAGGCTAAGTCTGGGGGTTCACGGCCTCCTTCCAGGGCCTCCCTCCCATAGTGCACATCTCCCCCATCTCTGCCAGGTGCTCAGGGCTCTCAAATCTCCCCGGGCACCCTTCCTGGGTATCTCCTCTAGTCCAAACCCTCCCTGCCTACCTGGTCAGGGCCCCCCAATCAAACGGCCCTCCTCCCCACCCCCACCCCACCCCCCACCCCCCACCCCCACCTCCACCCCCCCACCCCCCCACCCCCGCCCCAGGGCCAGAATGGCTGCCAGCTCTTATATTAATCAGGTAATACTTCCCAGCCCTGCCTGCCTGGGCCTCCCAGAGAGCCTGTGCAGAGACAGGGAGACAAGCTTGAGAAACGAAGGCTTAACTCAGCAGCTGGATCACTGAGTCACAGAGACCAGTGTCTATTTTAGTGAGAAACGCAGTAGTAACTACCCTGTCCTGGGCACTGGCCACGTGTCAGGGACTGGCCCCGGTGGCTGACATGCATTGTCTGATGTAACCTTCATGATAACCTCAGGAGGGAGTGAGATGGGACACAGAATATCCCCCCACCCCGTCATCTCCTTCCCCCCCTCCCACACACATGCTCTCATCCAGAGATCAAACCTCAGAGGCTTTGCCCAGAGGGCTACTCACTTCAAGGACTGCAGAGCGCCCAGCCCTGGAAGCAGCTGAGCCAGCAGGGCCGCACCTTTGTCCCCGAGAGCATTGCCTGATAAGCTGGGAGGGGCACGCGGAGAGGACAGGTCAGCAGAGGGCGGGGGTGGAGACAGCAGGAGCTCACCTCTCCACCCCAGTCACTCAGCTTCTCCTGAAACTGGGATACGGTCCTGGGCTGCCAGGCCGGATCTCAGCACATGGCACTGGATCAGCTGGGGTCTCCCAGCATGTGGATGTGGGATCTTAGTTCCCCAATCAGGGATTCAACCCGCGCCCCCTGCATTGCAAGCATGGAGTCTTAACCACTGGACCTCCAGGGAAGTCCCTCCTCTTGGGTTCTCATCCTCAGGTTTGTGACCCCTGAGGGGTTAGGCTTGGGCTTCAGAGAGTGTCAAATATGGGGGAACCTGTATTTTAGGGGGAAGCGTCACAACTTTCACCAGGTTCTCTAAGGGGTTCCTGATTGCAGCGGGGAAAGAATAGATGACCCTAAATCTTAAAACACAGAACAAAACACAACACACTAACACCTACCCCCTAATGGGCCCCACCACCCCGCCTTCCAGCAACCACTCACTCGAGGTGACAGAGGCAGCAACTTCCTCCCAGTGCTTTGCAGAGGTGCTCTAGGTGCTGGGCTTGCAAGGCGCAGTGTGTCAGCCTAGGGAGGGTAGGACCACAACCCTGCAGCGCCTGCCCAGCTCAACAGAGGCGAGCGGGGCTCCCCACCCCCAGATAACACAGGCAGAGAGGCTTGTGGAAAGGGGACTGGGATGCATCGGGCACCCGGACAGGCAAAGAGGGACCGACACACAGCACACGTGAGGTGTCACATGGGCAGAGAAGAGCCAGAGAGAGTCAGAGACACAGAGAGAGGCAGACCAAGATGGAGAGACACCGAGATAAGAGAGGGAGGGAAGGAGACAGACGCAGAAAGAGACTGAGAGAAACTGAGTGCCAGAGGAGAACAGACAGACAGGGAGGGGTATTCAGATGGACAGAATCAGAGAGGAGGCTGGAAGAGTTGTGATGGGAGCCCTGTGGAGGTTGAGCTGAGTCCCCAGGCCTAGGCCCCAGGATCAGGAACGAAGGGGCCGCGTGCTCCCCATTTCCTCCGTCCACAGTTCCCACAACCCCTCAGCTACTGGAGGATGGGGGAGTTAAGGGGGGTGGGAACCGTGGGCAGGGAAGGTGACTGGGGGTCTGCCGTGTGAGCCCCTTCTGGGGTGGGCTGGGCAGGGGAGATGGGAGGCAGGGAAACCAGGACATGACAGCAGGTTGTGTCCTCCAGGGGGCACCTGGCACTGGGGACCCGGGACAGGCTCTGTGCCCAGGAAGGGGGGAGGCGGGAACCATGCTCGGGGCCTGCAGGCCATCACGGTACCTGATCCTTGGGGCGCACGGGAGCGGATCAGAGGGCATCTGGAACGTAAGGCTGCCAGGAAACGCAGCCCTGGAGGGACACACACCAAGGCCATGCTGAGCAGATACCTCAGCCACTGCCTCAGACTCCAGCCTTAGACTCACTTCCCACCATTCCATCCCTATATGAGACCTGGGGACAGTCAGACCTTGGTTCCAACTGGGCTTCTCGGCTTCCTGGCTGTGTGACCTGGGACAAATCACCTAGCCTGGTACTGGGAGAACATAGGTGAATTGTCTTAGTTTGCTGCCTGGTGCATAGTAAGTGCTCAGTTAACCCTGGCTCTTAGGATCATTAATCTCATCACCAGCAGTGCCTTCAAAAATGTCAGCTGCAAGCAAGCCTTCTAAAGCTCAGACCCTACAGAAGACATCGTAGGTGCACACTGAGGGGCAAAGAGCTGAGTCTCTGCTCAGGTGCTGGCCTGGGGCAATCCAGGAAGGCACCCTGGTGGAGGCAAACACCCTCTAAAGGGTCCTTGTGCCAAAGGGAGCCAGAAGTTCTGACCAGAATCAGAGCTACACGCCAGGCTATCCTCTGGGTTTAGGCTGAAGGGCCTCCGTCTCCCACGCGTAGCTCTCTGGCTACCCCACCCCTGCCCCAGTCTGCTGTCTGCATCTGGCATCCCAGGGCTCTCTTCAGGTACCACTTGGGAAATGGGGAGGCAGTTTGTCCTTTGAGCCTCCCCTTAGGGTTTCATCCCCAGCCAAGCCTGCTGGCTTCTTGTGCCTTTGTGAATTTGTCAAGGTCCCCCCGGCTGTTGAGTTACACTGTCCAGCGGTGGCGGTCAAGGAGAGGACGGTCCTGGCCCTACCTTTTCTGGGTCACCTTCTGCTCCTCCGGCTCTGGGGCAAACTTGAGGACCACAGTTTTGTGCAGCAGGCTGCAGACAGGAGAGGAGGGAGGAGGCAGCTGCTGGGGGGGCCCAGCTGCTGCTACGTCTTATTTCTAGCCTGGCCTCCAGGGACCTCTAAGGTGTTTGCACAGTCACGTGATTTCTTCATTATAAATTCCTAGAAGTGAATGGAGTGTCATTTGGAATGCCCTAGGGGCCTTTACTGAATCATTATATACAGTGAACCAAGGGCCCTAGTACCACCGCGTGGGTGAATCTGGTCTCTCTTTCCTCCTTTAAGGGGTGTTTAAAGCAGGAGAGCCCCTATGGGTGGGGACTGTGTTGACATTAATTAGCATCTGTCCTCAGCTGCCCAGACTGAATGCGGAGACTTACAGAAATAAGGTTGGGCCCTGTCTGAGGTCGGGTTCCCTTAGAAGCAGAGTCACTTGGTCACTGTGTACATGATGTACTGAGGGTCTGATCTCAGGGACCGAGGGAAGCAGAACAGGGCAGGTCCTCAGCCTGATCCCCCAGGAAGCATGAATGCAACACAGAAGAGCCAAATTTGACTACCTGTTGGATCTGTTTCTTTTACTTTAACCTTTGCTTCCCGTTGCTTTTGTTCACTAAAAGGATACTGTCTGTACATAGTGGCCTGCCTTGGAGAACCCTGCCCCTCTGCCTGAATGTTAAACCAAAGTGCCTTTGTTCAGGGAAGCATCCTGACCCCGCCCACCTGTGGCTGGCTGCAAGAAAGAAGAAATTAACACACCCCCTCCCCAAGGCTGGCCATTCCAGGGGATATTTGCAAAACTTATGGCCCTTTTACTTCCTCATCTCCTCCCCCTCTCTGTGCTATAAAAGAAACTGGCATCCAAACCCCAATAAGATGGTTTCTCGGAGACACTAGTCTGCCATCTTCTCCGTCTGCCTCAACATCTTGTCTCTGATTCATTGGCCTGTCGAGCGGTGAGCAGAGTGAGCTTGGACTTGGTAACGTCAATAGCACTAAAAGTTTGTCTCACCGGACGTAAGGGGGCCGGAGGGTTACACCTCTGCCTCTGTCACTGGCCACTCCTGGCTGGGAGGATAAGGGGGTGTGTAACCTCCCAGGCATCACTGGCTCTTAGCGGCCCAGGGCATTTCTCTGGAGGAGGTATAAGCTGTGCGCAGCCAACACCCACAGCAGCTGGGAACGGGGTACCCAGCTGTAAAGGGGGTCTGGGCGGGGCACTAGCACCTTCTACAGGTCTCAAAGGCCTGGGGCCAGAAAGAATTCCAAGGACTTAGAGAGAACGACAGGAGAGCCTAAGAGCTCCACGCTAGAGGTGAGAGTGGGTGATGGTGGTCCACTGGGAGTCCCTACCTGACGTGTAACTCTGCCAGGGTCCGGCACATGCTCACTGCACTCAGCACACGGCACACCCCGGCCAGAGAAAGCCCATTGCTGCTGAGGCTGCGGAGAGGAGGAGGGAGACGGCCATTAGCAGGCGGCTGGAGTCCCCAGCGCCACACAGCTCCAGCCGCTTCCTCCTGGCTCAGCAGCTGGCTGGCTGTCACTCGTGGAATGTCCTGGGTCTTTAACCAGGGCGTCTTAAAGGGTGAGCCATGAAGCATATGACCTCTTGCCCCACACAGAGAATAAGGTCCTCCAGCTGGAGCAGTAAGAGCTGACTCACTGTTTTTGCTTCTCTGATCCTCAGTTTTCTGGTCTGAAAAAAACTCACCATTTTAATCCCATTTTACCAATGGGGAACCTGAGGCCAAGAGATAGGAAGTTACCTCCCCAGGGTCACAAAGCTACTGAGTGACAGAGCCAGGGTCTAAATGCAAAGCCAAGACTCCAAACCACTGATACCCTAAGCTCAACACTCCCCCACTCCCACTCCCACTTGACGCTAAGACCCCAACATATCCCCCCCACCCAATAGCACCCCTAGCCCACACCGTGCAACACCACAGCACACCCAATAGCCTACTACCCTTTCTTCTCATTCCACCACCACAACGACTCACCCCTTCACCCCAAAACCATATCCCACCGTACCACTTCCCACTCCAACAGCCCAGCACCCATCCACCCAATACCCTAGCGCTACCCCAGTGCAACTCCGCATCCCACCCCACCCCGGGGCCGTTGTCAGGACAAACTGGAATACCAGCTACTGATGTACGGTGAACACGTTCTACACGTTCAAGGGATTTTAATAACTGGAACGAAGTAGCTCATGCCAGAGGCATGCAAGGCATGGTTGAACCACTCCGCCTGCGCTGGGGCTGGGAGAGAAAGCAGAGCTGGCCGGTGAAGCAGCACTGTTTCTGGTGACTGTGGGCACGGGGACCAGGGGTGGCGGGGACCAGCTGGGGCTCTCCTGGGCCCTCCCTGGTAGTCGACAGTGGGGTGGGCGACTCACTCCAGCTTCCTGGCGATGCGCAGCTGGGGTGCAGCCTCCACCATCAGTTGACAGCCTTCATCTTCCAGCTGGTTCCCTGAGAGGCTGAGACAGAGGGGTCTGATGTCCTGTGCTGCCCCTCAACCCTCAGCGTTCACACAGTCAAAGCATCCCTCCAACAAATGAGACTCAATTATAATGAACGTTGAAAGATTGTGTACCACATGCCTGGCACTGTCCTAGATGCTCTTACAATTATTGGATATTTAATCCTCATAACAACCCTGTGAAGTAGGCACTATTATTATCCTCATTTTACTGATGAGTTAACCGATGGTTAAAACACTTGCTCAAAGTAGGGCCTGGGATTTGAACTCCGGCAGCCTGACTTCAAGGCCCCATCCTTAACAGTTTCTTTATGCTGCAACCTACATAATTACTTCTTGTGGTGAGCTCCACGCTTATCGGGAAATCTGATCTAGTCTGGGGACCAGGAAAGGCTTGCCTGATGTTTGAGCTACTTGCTAGAAAAACTAGGAGTTCAATAGGTAAGGGGTGGGAGAGAGATGGGCGAAGGGTGTTCCTGGCAGTAGGAACAGCACAGTCAAAGATCCCATGACATAGCACATTAGAGGACTTGAAAAAGAGCAGGTATGTCTGCATTAAAGATGGAGTGGGAGGGTGGGGTCAGATGGGGCTTGTGGGGTTGGGGGCATGGTTCTGGATCACACAGCATTTTAGGATTTGGGCTTATCCTGAGCACTGGGAAGGGGGCAGGCAGTAAAAGGCAGTTCACTGCCAGGTGGAGGTTGCCAGGATGGAAGCCTAGTGAGGAGGTATCCAAGTGAAAGATGAGAGTGGTCTGGACTAGGGAGGTGGATGAAGAGGATGGAGAAAAGAGAACTTTTTTTTTTCTTTTTGCAGCGCTGCACGGCATGCAGGATCTTAGTCCCAGACCATGTGTGGTCTTAGTTCCCTGACCAGGGATCGAACCCATGCCCCCTCCAGTGGAAGCGCAGAGTCTTAACCACTGGACTGCCAGGGAAGTCCCCAAGAGAACGGTTTTGAGAACTCTATAGGGGGTAGGTCGACTCAGGATGGACTGGCTATAGGAGGAGGGCAAGGGAGCTGAGAGGTGTCTGGTCTGTGTAACCAGGTGGGTGATGGGCACACCTGCTGGTGAGAAAACTGGGGGAGGGACAGGCCTGGTGGTGGCGAGGTGGGTGGAAGTATGTGAGTTGGGTAAAAACCACCTTCTAATCCTGTCTTGGTTCTCCCAATGGGACAAGGTCAAGGCTCAAGCTTTGGTCACCAAGGCAACCCTCACCCCGTCCATCTTGCCCTAGGGTGGGGCCACTCAAAATACATGATGGCATTTCATCACCCCACCTTCATGCCCATTTGACTTCCTCGGATGACCGTGGCAGGGGTCCCTTCCTGGTGACATGACAGGACCTCCACCAATCCCCAAACCCCACTCTCAAAGGCTCTGCTCAGGAGCTGGACATCATGGGAATTTCTCCAGCCCAAAAAGAGAAGATCATCTCATGTTACTCTGGGAGGAAGACAGCGTGAGGGGACCCTGAGGGCCGTGGTCTGGAAGACAAGACTACACGTGATGAGGTTTCTGCTTCGCAGATCTCAGTGAGGATGAGGCCAAGAGCCAGCCTGTCTGAGCCTGAACCCTGGCCTAGACTCTTCCTAGCCTTGTGACCTTGAGCAAATTTACCCTTCCGTGGCTTAGTTTCCTCCACTATAAAATGCACATAGTAACAGTACTTCCATCATAGAGATACAAGGATTAAACGAGAGGATGTATGTGAAAGCACCTGGGACAGGACAGATGCTAAATAATGGGAGCTGCTAGGATGATCTGATTCCCCCAAATTCTTAATGAAGCAGCATGCCCTTCCCCACACCGCCCACCCAAAGCTGAGGCCTTGCCTACGCTGCCCTGCCCTCCCTTTCTGTTTCCTGTCCCAGCGCTCCCCATCATACTCACTCCACTTCATCCAGGTGTGGACCTTCCCGGAGCTGGGCTAGGAGCACTTCCACATCACGGACCCCGAGCTGACACTTCTGGAGCCTGCGGCGGGAGTAGGGCCGAGAGGCTCAAGGTAAGAAGCTACGCTATGCCTCCTGAAGCTCTGAGTGCATCTACCAGGAAGGAGCTGCAGCAGCCAGGGGGTCGGCAGACCTGGGTCTCATCTTGGCCTTGTTTTTCAGTAGCTGGGTGACCTGCGATAAGGCACCTAACCTATCTGAGACTCAGTTTTCTCCTCTATCGAATGGGACTAATAACGTGTACTTTGCAGGGTTTTCAAAAGAATCACAGTGAGGCAATGGATAGAAAATACTACAGTGCCAAGCACAGAGCAAGGGCCCATTAAATCACAGCTATTATTGTTGTTATGACAAGTGTTCCTTGCTCAGGCAGGGATGGGTTACTCATGTCCTTTCCCCGCTCCACATCTGCTGCTCCCTTTATCCTCCCTGCCCCTGCCGTGCCTCCTCTGGGAAGGGACCCTCCCCCCATATCATATCCCTCCCCTCAAAGCAATGGGTCCCATCCCACTGAGGTACCTGAGTGCCAGGCTTCTCCTCTGAGCCTCTTTCCTCTGGTTGGCATTGCCCCATAGGTCTGGGTCTCTGGCAAGAACAAATCCAACACTGGCCTGGGCTCAAGAGTCCAGGGCCTGATGGACCAAACCTCTTCCCTTGGTTTCTAGGAACTGAAGACCCTACAGCATGACCCACAGTGAGTGAATAACAAAGATGGTTGCCTGAAGGTACTAAAGGTGCTACTCAGCAAAGCAGCAGGAAAAAAGGTTTAAGGTCAATTGGGACCTTTATTCAAATTCTGGCTCTGCCATATATAGCTGTATGGCCTTGGGTAAGTCACTTCACCCATCTGAGCCCCAGTTTTCTCTTTTCTAAAGTGGGATGACAACATCCAACACATAGTGACCGAAGGACTGAATGAGACGATGTATGGTCAAGTGCCCAGCATAGGCAAGCTTAGCAAAGTGCAGGCTTAGTGAAAAGAAGCTGCTGTTGTCTAAGATGCCATAGTCTCCATTTGTAGATGTACCACCTGTGGTTCAGAAGGCCAGGAGTATGGACCGCATGTGGGTGCCGGCTGTGGGAAGCCAAGGCACCACCAAGTGTTCTCTCCAACTGGGCCAGGGGAGGACCGGGGTCTGCAGGGATGCTGGAACATCATGGATTTTCATAGACTTCTAGATCAGTGCTGTCCAAAAGAACTCTCTGCAAGGATGGAAATGTTTTGTATTTGTTCCATCCACTATGGGAGCCACTAGCCAACTGTGGCCATTGAGCACTTGAAATGTGGCTAAAGTGGCTGATAAACTGAAATGATCACTTTATTCAATTTTAATTAATATAGAATTAAATAGCCACATGGGCTAGTAGCTACCGTATTGGGCATCATAGCTCTCTGCAGTCAGAGGGTAAAAAGACATTGGTCCTCCCAGATCCCTGTATGGGTGAGGAAACTGAGGCTCAGAGCAGGGAAAGGACTTGCATGAGGACATACAACTTCATGTGTTTCTGAGTCTCACAGGGAGGGATGTGAGGGAAACACAGAAAGTTCTGTAATGGAAAGGCAACTTCCCTATTTCTGCCCAGTAAGGACTGGCCAAGCTGGAATCCATGCACAGCTGGAACAGCTAGCACTTGAATGGCAACTGGATGCCAGCAGTGCTCTAGGCACTTTAAATGTGTTAATTCATTTAATTCTCAGAATAGGTCTAAGATGTTGGTACCATAATTGCCTTCCTCCTTTTTTAATTGGAAGAGTTTTCCCTGCATAGTATCGCCAGTCTCACCATATCTTCATGTCCTCCCTAAGGGTCTGATTCACTCTGAGACTTCTGATGATGCTCGCTCATCACAGGAGCTGGATGTGGTCCAGAGACACTAGAGGAAGCTAAGACCTTGGCCAACTCTGAGAAGTAAGTCATTTCCCAGGGGAGCAGTAGCAAGAAAAATCCCCGCATTCCAGCTCTTCCTAAACTCTTTTTGCCACTTTTCCCCACAACTACCTAAGCCCAGATTGCTTCTCAGAATGAGCCCAAGCCCACCCCATCCCTAGCTTCTTACCCTTGTAGCTCTGTAGCCATCTCTGTGGGTGGGGATAGAAGGAAGATGAGGTCCGCCTTCCTGCAGGGTCAGACACTGAGCCGTGAAACCAGTACACCAGCCCTACCTGTGCACCCTGTGCTGCCTCAAACATCCAGAGAAAGCTGATTTTGTAATCGACACAGAAACAGAACTGGCATAAGTGCTCAATATCAGACATGTAAAATTGTGACTATGTCGTTGCTAGACGAACGCTGAGTGTTTTAAAAAGTCAGGAAAACAATTTTTGCTAGAAAAATTATAAAAGTTAGGAATGCTGAGAGTTTCTATAGGAGCCGCAGTGTTGGGATTAAGAGGCGTTACACTTCATCTACCCTGCGACCCCAACTGGCTAGTTCAGCACCACGGAGAGCAACACGGGACTCAGGATTCCCTCCGCTCTGCCTATTGTTCCTAGATTTGTTGATTCATTCCCTCAACCACCCATCCATCCGTCTATCCATTTATCTTTCCACTCATTCACTATTTATTGAGTACGAGGTGCCAGGACTGAGCTGGGCTCTGGAGATACTGATGTGAGTAAAACAAGACTCATGCACGCACACGTAGGTCTTGCAGACCAGTGGCCTCCTCCTTTTCCCATCCCCACTTTCTCCTCCCCTTTTCTCAAGACCCTGAAGGCCAGGACCCCATTCCCCCTGCTCACCTGACCTGCAGCATCCTGACAGTGGGGCACGTGACTGCCACATTCGTCAAGGAGAGGAGGGTTGACACGGAGACCTTGCTGAGGCTCAGGCTGCATGATTGTGGCAAAGGTGTCAGGAGTGAATCCCCCATCCCATCCACCCCAGACTCTCTCTGCTCTCCAAGGGAGGAGGGGGAGGTCACTCAGGCAGGGGTGGTGGAAAGACAGCTTACTCAAGCTTCCGGAGCCGCGGCAGGCAAGGCAGTACCTCCACGATGCTCAGCACGTCCCAGTCCTTGAGCTGGTTGTCCCGAAAACTGTAGGGAGACCGAGGCCCAGTCCCTCAGCCTTGGGGTTGAGAGACTTGGGAGCCCCAGGTGGCAGGCAACAGGCGTGGCCATCTTCATGCAGGAGACACAAGATAGGGGCCTACGAGAAGTTCGTGGTATCCAGCAGGCCCAGCTAGGAGGAAAGGCCCTCTGCTGGCCTCACTTCCATCCCAGTTCAGTCCCTCTGGGAGAGTTTCTGCCTGGTGGCCCAAGGGATCCAGATGATGGACTGTGAAGGCCTCATGAGGTGGGAGGAGGGGACCCAGCGCCCTGCTCTCTAGGCTCTGTCTGGGATGTGCCTGAGGCCTGAGTTCAGCCGGGCCTCTTGGTTCCCAGGTGATAGGCAGACTGGGATGCAGGAGAAGCTGCTTGCAGCCTCACCTCTGGCCCTGATTCACCCGAAGCCCTAGGCCAAGCACTTTCCTTTCTGACCTCACATTCCCCACCTGTCAAATGGGGTCCACAAACAGCCCTGCCTGGGTTCCTAGCTAGAGGGACAAAACAGCTGAAGAGTAAAAGGGTGCCTCTGCGTGTAATCACTTGGTCAGGACAAAGGACCAGAAATCGTGAACTTGTTGACATTTACTTTTCCTTCTTAATTATTGAGAGTGACCTTAATCTTTTCCCCCATCACCCAGAGTGATCATGAACAAAGACACCCAGCAGAGGGGACAGAGTAGAGCTCTGGCCCAGCTAATGCTCCACTCGACAAGCAGTGCACCCTACTGCTGGGCTGCATCTGCCTGGATGAAGGAGAGTCCCCTCTAAATCTCATAAAGGTGCCATATTAGGCAGCAGTGGTCCTGCCGGACAGATGCTAAGGAGGATCCCTGGTCCCACCCTTCTTAGGCCACTCGTCACAGACACAGGGCAGGAGTATATTCATACATACGTGCTTAGACGTGTATGTGGATCTAAGTGTGCAGGCATGTGTGTGCTGCACACGTGCATGTATGTGTGGCATATACTTAAGTGAGCAGGCAAGTGCAAGTGTGTGTGCACACATGTGCATGAATGTGGACGTATGTGTGTGTTTCACGCCTTTATGTGTACCCACACAGCACCTGCCTTCTCTCAGGGTCACAGAAAGAAGGGAGGGACCCTCAAAACTCAAGCTCCTTCAAGATGTCCCAAAATATTAGCACTTCTCTGGGGTCTCTGGGAGCCTTGTGTTTGGATCCAGTCCCACCCAGTTCTTGGATTGATGCCTCTCCTCTCTGGGTCTCACTGAAAAAGTAGTGGCCAGACCCTAATGGAATATACAGGACCCAGTCCAGGCTCAAGGGGGGCCCTGGGACCTGGACAGTGAATCCTCCCCTCAGCCAGCGAGCCCTCCTGGAGATCACTCACCTGATCTCTTCCAGCTGTGGACAGAGGGGCAGAGCCTGCACCAGGTGGCTGATGCCTTGAGCAGTGATCTTACTTCCTGCTAACCTACAGGGTAAGCAAAGATAGTGGGAAGAATGGGGATGGGAAAGGGGACAGACCAGGAATCTGCCCTGTGCAGGGTTGAGGGGCGGGAGGAGAGTTCCAAGCATCGCCGGCTGAGGATCCATCTCGGTCCCAAGCCCTGACTCACCCCAGCTTCTTCAGGCTCCCCATTGTCGGCAAGCACCTGGAGAGGGCTTCGGCAAAGGCATCCCCACACTTCCTGCTCTTAAAGCTGCCACGGGAAGAGGCGAAGTGGCAGAAGATCAATGGTGGGCAGGGCTTAGAGTTCATCACCCATTCCCTCCTCTGAGAGATGGAATTTAATCCAGTAATGGCAATAGTAGTAGTTGTTGCTGTAATTGTTGTAGTAGTAACAAATACATATTATGGCAGACACTGCTAATCGTCTACCAAAACCCATTCTCCGCTGTAGCTATCACTGGGAACATGGTTTCCCAGCCTCCCCTGCAGCTCAGTGTGACCATACGACTCCGACTATGTTGTCACCACTGGAATGTGAATGGAAAGGATGTGCTCTATTTCCAGGACTGAGCTTTAACCCATTGGGCATGTCTAATCCGTGTTCTCTCTTTACTTTCCCCCAAGCCAGAGCACAGATGTGTCTGTGACCCAGCTCTGACCCTGCAGATCAAGATGCCCAAGGAGATGATGCTGCAACCATGGAAGGGACCTGGGTCTCTTCATGGCCATGTGGAGCTGAGCCATCCCACTGACCTGGACCACTTACCTCTGAGTCTTCCATAAGAGTGAAAAAAAAACAAAAACAAAAACCACCACATTATTTAATCCACTGTATATGGAGGGGGAGGGATTCTTTGTTATTGCAGCCTAAACTTTTCTCTAGCTACTACACATATCGAGCCTTTACTCTGTGCCAGGAACTGTGCCATGAAGTGTTTTTCATGCATTATTTCATCTCATTCTCCCAACAACCCTATCAAGGAGGTATTATTACTGATTCATTTTAGGCATAAAGAGACTCGGGCTGAGAGGTTAAATACCCTGTCCAAAGCAAAGAGGCTCTAATAGCACAGCCTGGATCAGATGCTCCAGCCCATGACTGAGAGAAAAAGAGGGAAAGACTGAATCCAGAAACCATAACTAGAGGAGATCTAACTGGACCCCAGAGTTCCTGGAGAGGCAAGGAGCTTCCTCACCGTGTCACAGGCTAAGGGGCAGTAAGGAAGGACCTATCTGTTCTGATATTCAAGATTCTTCCTCAGTTTTCCTCAGCTGGGTTCTGCCGAGATTGGCTGGCCTCCATTCTCCCAAAAGTCCAGTTCTCTCCCAGGGATGTTCCCAGGTACCCCCCAGAGCTCCCCTGTCCTTATTCTCACCTGAGATTCTCTACCTGCCCACAGCCTGCCAGGGCTTCAGGGCAGCGGGGCTCCAGGGAGCAGCCCTCAAAATCCAGGTGGATGGGGGCATCCCTGTGCCCTAGGATGTTGGTCAGGGCAGCCAGGTCGGCGTAGGTCAGCAGGAAGTTGTGGAAGGGCATTTGACGGGGGAGGCTCTGGGCTATGAAGCCAGCCAGCTCAGGCACCTGTGTTTCACCCACACAGTGACACAGCTCTACAACTTTTGGTCCCGTGAGCCTGCGGGTGGCCAACTTCCTCAGTGCTTGCACCACTGCTGCCTGCCTGGTACCCACCCAGGCCTCGTCCTGCCGTGCCAGGAGGCTGAGGAAGGGGCGGCAGGCACAGGATGCCAGGCCCGCCAGAAAGGTGGGGAGGTGGTCTGTGAGGCCCAGTCTAGCTTTGCTTCGCTGTACCCAGCGAGAAGTGAGGGTGACATGTTGGGAGAGTGTATCTTTGTCCACCTGGGGGCTGGCCATCAGGTGCAGGGCAGCAAAAAACTCCTGCAGGCTTAGGTGGGTGAAGGCATAGCCTGTCTCCTGGTGCCCGGGCCCCGTGCACACACAGAAGGAGGTCATCAGGCCGAGGGCAGCCCCGAAGGCCATCACGGGTGGAGGGATGTCACCTGCAGAGAAGATGACCTTCCCTGTCTCCAGGCCCCGCAGGGCCACCTCCCCGAGACCCAGCAGGGACTCGGCAGGCAGGAACCCTTGGGGGCTGAGGGTTAGTACCATCTGCACGTAGTTCTGGGTCATGGTGGGCAGGAGGGCCGCAGACTGGCCTGGAGAGCTGCCTGGGAGCAGATGGTAGAGGCAGAGGCAGGCGACTCGGCACAGAGCGGGCAGGGCACACATGCTCCAGAGACGTCTGTCTGCCCGCAGCTCTGCTAGGGCTGCCTCCTGGGATGGCTGGTCGCTGAAGAAGTGGCTCACGTACTCCTCCACCCGTGGTCCGTCAAAGCCCCACATGTGGACCGTGGCCACCTCGGTGGGCAGGCAGGCGGGCAGCTTCCCTGGACGGGAGGTGGCCATTACCCAGCAGCCTGGCAGGAGGGTCCCACGGCAGAGGCGGGAGAAGAGGGTGAGGGCTGATGCTGGGTCCTCAGGGCCTGCAGTCTCCTTGCTGGAGCAGGGGTGGAAGACCTCGTCCAGCCCATCAAAGATCAGCAGGGTTCCATTAGCATTCTCCTGCAGGTACTCGAAGACGGCCTCGGGGCCAGCCTCAGGCCTCAGGTACAGATCAAAAAGGAGCTGGGGTAGCGTCAAGAAACCTGTGATCACGTTGAGCTGGCGGAATTCGAACAGGAACAGGGCCTGGAAGCGGTCCAGCTGCCCATCAGCCCACTTCTGGCAGAGCCAGTGGGCCAGCGTGGTCTTGCCCATGCCCGACTTCCCCAGAAGCACCGTCACTCTTGGGCCCCTGTTGGCCTTGGTATTGAAGAGGTCCCGAATGTTCACATCGGTGCCATCTTCTGCCTTGGGGTCCCCTCTAACGGCCCCCTCCTGAGCGTCGAAGGGTGCTGAGGCCTGGCTCCATTGCAAGATTGGAGGGATGTAGACTTGGGGGAAGGCAAGCGGCTGCCCTGGCCTGGGGGTCCTGTCGGCATAGCGCTGCTGGGCAGAAGTCCTAAGCAGCTGCAGGTACCTCTTGGCCAGCTCTGCAGGGGACAGGGAGATTGCATGAGAGCCGGGGGCCTCCCCGCGCCACTCACCACAGTATCAGGTTGTTGGGAGCCTGTAGCCTTGGCCATGTACGTATGGGGATGGGGGACAGCAAGAGCACACAGGTGCTCTTATGCCCCCCAAATTCCTAGAATTAATTGGCTCTACAGAAGCACAGGCTCTGACAGCCGTTTACACAGGGAAGTAGGAATGGGGAAGTGTGGACCACGGCTCTATTTGTTTTGCAACAATGTAAGTGGTGTAAAGTTTTCAATGAGATGGGGGAGGGGAAAGGGGGCACTTCCTTTGCAGTATCTTATTGGAACAAGCTTTCACTGTGATATCGAAGTAACCTGCCTGCGGCCCCCATCCCCACAGTGTTTCAGCTGTGTGATGCCCACGATGACCACTAACACGCTGTGGGCCCAGGCACTGGACAATCGGAACTGCGGAAGCTGGTCAATAGTCAAAACCTACATTGCCGGGTGTTGACTTTAATTGCTGGGTCATTTGGGAGATCTTGGGTGGCCCAGGGGAGGGCCCGGGGCCACTGTTGGGGGACACTGGATACCCCTGCTGGGGGGGCACCTGACATAGTGTCCTATTTTATACAGATATGAATCCTCTGACCAGCTGTGAATCCTCTGGCTATGCCCCATGGGGCTGGGTTTCCCAGCTGGTGGGACAACTGGTGGAGAATGACAGAAGTTTCTGTCCCAGCCTGACCGGTCCACAGCAGCCCCCATGTCTTCCCAGGGTCCCCCAAGGCTTCTGCCTTGCTATCCAGCTCAGCCCTAAACTGGCCAATGGGAGCCCAGTTCTGAGGTCATGCTGTTTACATCCCTGGAGCTCCCTCAACCCTGAGGACATGGGAGTATCCCGGGGAAAGCCTGGATGGTGAAGCTGCGACCTGCTGGGATGCTTTGAGCTCCTTCAGCTGAGCCGTCTCTGGAGAAGCCCCGCTGTGGCCCACTGGGCAAGGTGCTTCCTTACCAGACCTAGCTCTCTCCTCTGCCCACCCAGGACCTCCTCTTCTTCCCTCCTGGGAGCTTGGAAGACAAGAGTCAGGGGGCCCATGACTGGAAGCCTGTTATCAGGGGACAGAGTCCAGGATCTGTGTCCTTGCCCCAAGGCAATCCAATCCAGTGTTCGGACCCCCCCCCCCCCCGCCGCCACCTTGGTACCCACCTTGCTCCTGCTTCTTGGACTGCTTTGGGCGAGGTGAGGACCCACAGCTCTGATGAGGCCGCTTGAGTCCTGGAAAGCATGAAGGAAGGAGTAAGGGGTGAGGTCTGGGGGCCTGGGCTGAAGGGTAGCCAGCACCTTCAGGGAGCTCCATTCCACAGACAGGCAGCAGCCAGACAAGTACATCCACGTGCAGGGACTGAGTGAAGGCAGACGGCAGGCAAAGGCTGCACCAGCATCAGTTCCTGTTTGCAGAGGGGTCCCAGGCCCAAGTGAGAGGGCTGGAGGCTCTGGGCCTGGGCATCTCCCAGCCCAGAATGCAGGAAGCAGGGCCCACAGCCAACAGCCTCAAGCACCAAATGGCTTGGAAAGCACCCAGCTCTGGGCACTGCTGCTTGGAAAAGTGGAGCTTCCACGAGGCTTCGTCAGGCCTGTGCCCTCCCTCCTGTACCGGTGTGTTTTATCCCCTTTTTTCCACATCTTCCAAACTTCCTCACTTCTCTTACTAGTTTCATGAGTTCTTGTCTGGTTGCATGGATTTTCAAGAGTCACTTGAATACCTTTCAGAAGAGGTTGGGAAAGGAAGAAGGAGAACAAGAAGGAAGGGGAGACAGAAAGGAGGGGAGGAAGAAAGAAAGAGGGCTATGGAAGAATTTTAAGAAGTAAAGCAGGACACTCCTACAGCCAGGCACTGGTGATCAATCAGAATGGCCGCTGGAGCAGGTCTCTTGCCCCGCCAGGTGTTAAACTTTTAGATGCTGGTCTGCAGGGAAACCCAGGGGTCCCGAAGAGGGGCTGGAATCAGTGTAAGATATATTGGGGGGCACTGAGCGGCTTGCAGGATCTTAGTTCCCCGACCAGGGATTGGACCTGGGCCCTCGGCAGTGACAGCACTGAGTCCTAACCACTGGAACACCAAGGAATTCCCTTGTATTTCAATATTTTAACGAGTCTTTTATTAATAACGGACTCACTAGCTAAATATCAACCAGGCCTGGTCACAGCCAGGTGACAAGTATTCCAGCTCAGTGATAAGGGACAGAGGGACCAGGTATCAAACAGTTTTGATTTATTGGGGAGCTAGGATTACGGGATGGATGTTTTCTGTTATAGCCATGCACAGATATAAGTAAAAAGTCAATATTTCTATAGAAATAAAGGTTCTGAAACCACAGCAAACATCATACTTAATGGTCAAAGACGGAAAGCTTTTCCTCTAAGATCAGGAACAAGGGAAGGATGCCTGCATTCACCACTTCAACTCAACACAGAACTGGCAGCTCTAGCCAGAGCAATTACACCAGAAAAAGAAATAAAAGGCAGCCAAACTGGAAAAAAGAAGTCAACTTATCTCTGTTTGCAGATGATCAGATCTTATATGCAGAAAACCCCAAAGACAGCCACAAAAAAGCTGTTAAAACTAATAAATGAATTCAGCAAAGTAGCAGGATATAAAGTCAACACACAAAAGTCAGTTACCCCCAATAAAGATGTTAAAAAAAAAAAAGTCAGTTACATTTCTATACATGAACAATGAACAATCTGAAAAGAAAATGACCAAACTAATTCCATCTACAGTAGTATCAAAAAGAACAAAATACTTAGGAATTAACTTAACCAAGGACGTGAAAGATTTGTACAATGAAAACTACAGAATGTTGCTGAAAGAAATTAAAGAAGACATAAATAAATGAAACACATGTTCGTGAATTGGAAGACTTAATAATGTTGAAAATTTCAGTATTACCCAAAGGGATCTACAGATTCAATGCAATCTCTATTACAATCCCAATGCCTTTTTTTGCAGAAATAGAGCCCATCCTAAAATTCATGTGGAATCTCAAGGGACCCCAAATGGTCAAAACAATCCCGAAAAGGAACAAAACTGGAGGATTCACACTTCCTGATTTCAAAACTTACTACAAAGCTACAATGATCAAAAACAGTGTGGTATCGGCATAAAGACAGACATAAAGACTAATGGAATAGAATAGACAGCCCAGAAATAAACCCTCACCTATATGGTCAAGTGATTTTTGAGAAGGGTGCCAAGACCATTCAGTGGGGGAAAGGACAGTCTTTTAAACAAATGGTGCTGGGAAAACTGGATATCCACATGCAAAGGAATAAAGTTGGACTCTTACCTAACACCAAATACAAAACCTAACTCCAAGTGGATCAAGGGCCTAAATGTAAGACCTAAAACAATAAAACTCTTAGAAGCAAACATAAGATGAAAGTGTACGACACCGGGACTGGCAATGATTTCTTGGAGATGACACCAAAGGCACAGACATCAAAAGAATAAATAGAAAAATTGGACTTCATAAAAATTTTTAAAATCATACATCACAAGACCCTACCCACAGAGTAAAAAGGCAACCCACAGAATAGGAGAAAATATTTGCAAACCATATATCTGATAAGGGATTAATATCCATAATATAGACAGAACTCCTAAAACTCTACAACAAAAAACCAAAGAAGCCAATTCAAAATGGGCAAAGGACTTGAACAGACATTTCTCCAAAAAAGATATATGAACGGCCAATAAGCACATGAAAAGGCGCTCAACATCACTAATCATTGGGACTTCCCTGGTGGGCCAGTGGGTAAGGCTCCGTACTCCCAATGCAGGGAGCCCGGTTTCGATCCCTGGTCGGGGAACTATGTCCCGCATGCCACAACTAAGAGTCCGCACACCACAACTAAAGACCCTGCACGCTGCAACTAAAGATCCCGCATACCGCAACTAAGACCCAGTGCAACATAAATAAATAAATAAATTTTAAAAAATCACTAATCATTAGGGAAATGCTAATCAAAACTACAATGAGATACCACCTCACACCCATTAGGATGGCAACTATCAAAAAAACAGAAAACAAAAAGTGTTGGTGAGGATGTGGAGAAACTGGAACCCTTGTGCACTGTTGGTAGGAAAGTAAAATGGTGAAGCTTCTGTGGAAAACACTGTGGAGGTGTCTCAAAAAATTAAAAATAGAGTTGACATATGACCCTGGATCCTGGATATATATTCAAAAGAATTGAAGCAGGGTCTTGAAGAGATATTTGTTTACCCATATTCATAGCAGCATTATTCACAATAGCTAAAATATGGAAACAACCCAAGAGTCCACCGAAGGAAGAATGGATAAGCAAAATGTGATTTACACATACAGTGGAATATTAGCCTTAAAAAGGAAGGAAATTCTGACACTTGCTACAACGTGGATGAACCTTGAGGACATTATGCTAAGCGAAATAAGCCCGTCAAAAAGGACAAATATTGTATGATTCCACTTATACAACGTACTTAGAGTAGCTAAAGTCATAGAGAGAGAAAGTAAATGGTGGTTACCAGGGGCTGGGGGAGGGCTGAATGGAGAGCTATTGTTTAATGGGTAGAGTTTGCTTTACAAGATGAAAAGAATTATGGAGATGGATGGTGGTGGTGGCATGATGATGTGAGTGTATTTAATACACTGAACTGTACACTCAAAAGTAGTCATGATGGTAAATTTGAATCCATGTAATTTACCACAGTAAAAAGAAAAACAAAAGAAAGATTCTGAACAGAGCGTGGCCTATGAATCAGTGAGGCGGACCATCGGATCGCTGAGCTCGCTGCGCTCCGTCAGAAAATCAGTCAGAGGCTCCCTGGGTGTGGACGGCAGTTTGTGGGTTAGTGTCAGGCCTGCGGGTGTCTGAATGGCGAGGGGCCTGAGTCTGTGGGGCTGGAGCACGAGGCCCTGAGGCTTGGGGACAGGGAAGTGAGAACGGGCTTCCCCTAGTGAAACCAGGGAGGGGATTCTGGCCGTGGTCAAGGGCTGACAACTTCAGACTCTCCCAGGAGGCTCCAGGTTAGACTCCTGGGAACATGTATCAGGACAGGCCAAAGCCTTGAGGGGCAGAGAGGGGGTGCGGGTGAGTCTGGAAGTCGTGGTGAGGGACCTGGGAAGCGTGCAGATGGGTCCAAGGATGAGGAGGCTGGTTTATGGGAAATGGCTGTGACCAGCCACCACCAGCCTGCTCTGGGTTTGAGGTGGACTTCGCGTGCTCACCCCCACTCCCACTCCCCAGCCCCGGGCCTTACCAGGGTGGAGCTGAGAGTCTGGTTGGCTTTCCTCGCCAATGTCCAGCTGCCTGGGGAAGCCTGGAAGAGGGGAGGAGATAATATGCTATGGGCATGTGCTAGGATGCCCTGGGACCAGCTCTGGCCCCATGTCTGGCTCTGGGCTCATCCCTCAGGCTGGGTTCCCAGCAAGGGAGAAATCTACATTCAGTGATCTGTGGAGGGCACAGCTGGTGGTGAGCCTTGAAGGCAGCTGGGGGCAGACACGTGTGCATTTCTAAAGGTTTGTGCACATACAGGTATGCGTGTGCACGCACACGCGTTTATGCCTGCTTGTGCACATGCACGTACGTGTGTATCCATGCGTGTGTACACTGTGCCTCCCCGCCTGCCCTGCACTCTGCCTTGTAGAGTTCTTGAGTAAGTTCTCACTTTCTCTCCAAGAACACCGTCACCCCTCAATGTTCTGTGCTTCCCCACGGTGCCGTGTAAATAGAAAGAGCCCAAGAAACGTTCGCTGGACAGAACAGAGTTCAGTCAGCCTGTGCAGAAGCAGTAGTCCGAGGGCTCTCTCTCTGACTTTCTGACTGCACTGCGAAAAGAAAACTCTTGGGTGTTACAGGCTATTTGGAATTTCCTGGCAGGAAGAAGTCACCTGGTCCTTTCTCTCTGTGCATTCTGCCTTTCTGGGCAACTGGGGTGGTACAAGGTGGAAGGAGGAGTCTTCCAGGTCCCCAGTGGATTTGGTGGTGTTAGGGTATTTGCTCCGGCAGGTGCGCAGAAACATGGAATTTTGTTCCTGGTTTGGCCATGCTGTCTCTGAGCCAGACAGGTCCTGGCCTCGCCTGGGCCTCTCTGGCTCCCCACTTCTCACGGCCACTCTTACCATCTCCGTGGCCCCAAATGCTCAGCAACGGCACCTCCAGCTCCAGTGGTACGTCCAGCTCCATGCACACGCAGTGGATGAACTCCTGCCAGGTGCTCTGACCCTGGGTGTGCAGTTTGCTGAGTTGTTGGATGACCCTCTGTGTGGGGTCTGGGGACTGGTCCCCGGAGCCCAGGTCCATGTTGGGGAGGAAGAACTTCACCTTGGCGCTCAGCCATTCTGGGTCTTTGCTGAGCAGCCTCACGAGACATCCACACAGGTTCTCGGTGCCCAGCTGGAGGCTGATGGGGTCCGTGAGCAGCCCGGCCCTGCAGGGACCAGGTAGGCAGGTGAGCTGGGGGACAACTCAGCTGGGGGGAAGCCAAGAGGGGAAGTCACAAACCACCCCCTACATCTGAGGGGAAGAGAAGAGACAGACACAGAAGACAAAGAAGTGTCCTCTCCGTGGAGTCTCAATGCCGTTGCCCAGAGCTCGGTCCCAGAAATTAATCTCCTTCTTCTGCATCCTTTGCAAAATTAATCTGTGCCTATGTATTGGCTCTGGAATGGTCTAGTTCATCCCCCGTGGATAATGCCCTGATGATGCTTTAATTCATTCTTGTTTCCATGGACCCATTTGTGCTGCTCTCTGTGTGAGCTAAGCTCATGGCAGAGACAACTAGCTGTCCCCCAAAATCTGTTCTTCCCTTCTTCCTTAGTACTAGAACCCCTGAATATTCCCTGGTCATATGGAATAGACTATATTTCTCAGCCTCCCTTGTAGTTAGATGTATCCATGTAATTAAATTTGGGCCAATGGGATGTAGGCAGAAATGTTGTATATCATTCTTTGTTTCTTCCTGTTGGGTGGAATGCCGATGTGATGACTGAAACTTGGGCAGCCATGTTGGATTATGAGGTAGAAGCCAGTACTGAGGAAGACGGAGGGTAAAGCTTTCCTGCCCTGGACTCTCTGACTTTGAATTTCTATTACATGACAAGGAAATACATTTCTATTCTGTGTAAACCCCTGTTGCTTGGGCCTTTCTGCTATTCACAGTGAAATATAATCCTAGCTAATACAGACCATCTCCTCTCTCTCTCTAAGCAAATTCTCCCCTTCTAAACTGGAACTCTCAAACAACCTGCTGGTAGGAGTACTAATATAAGGCAAGGGACACATGTAGTGAAAGCCTAAAAAGTCTGTAGGCCCTTTGATTCAGCAATTCCATTTCTAACACTCTAGCCTTAGGAAACAATCATGGAGGTACACAGAATTTTTAGTTACAAAGCTGTGCACTGCAGGATTATTTTTAATAGTTAAAAATTGGAAGCAAAAATAAATAAATAAATAAAAGGGCTTCCCTGGTGGCGCAGTGGTTGAGAGTCCGCCTGCCAATGCAGGGGACACCGGGTTCGTGCCCCGGTCCGGGAAGATCCCACATGCCGCGGAGCGGCTGGGCCCCTGAGCCATGGCTGCTGAGCCTGCGCATCCGGAGCCTGTGCTCCGCAACGGGAGAGGCCACAACAGTGAGAGGCCCGCGTACCGCAAAAAAAAAAAAAAAAAAAAAAAAAAAAATCCAGCAAGAAGTTAATGTAACCATGAACTTGTACACACCCAATAACATAGCTTCAAAATATATAAAGTACAACCTGACAGAAAAATCAGGGGGAAACAAGTTTTCTGATAGAAAACTATGGGGAAATTGAAAAATCTATACTCATAGTGAGATAATTTGAACACAGCACCTGCTAAATAAGGAACTCACTCACCCCAGAGTGAGGTCTCTCATGGCTGAGACTGAGGAGAATTAAAAAAACAAAACAAAACAAAACAAACCCTGGGGCTTCCCTGGTGGCGCAGATGGTTGAGAGTACGCCTGCCGATGCAGGGGACACGGGTTCGTGCCCCGGTCCGGGAAGATCCCACATGCCGCGGAGCAGCGGGGCCCGTGAGCCATGGCCGCTGAGCCTGCGCGTCCGGAGCCTGTCCTCCGCAACGGGAGAGGCCACAACAGTGAGAGGCCCGCGTACCGAAAAAAATAAAATAAAATAAAATAATAAAAAAAATAAAAAATTGGAAGCAACCTAAATATCCAACAGTGAGAGATTAACTAACTGGTTATCCATAATACAGTGGAATATACTATAACATTTCCAAATGTACTTTCTGGTACTATTTCCTTAATAATAGAGGCAAACACTCAGAAAGCACTTACTATGTGTTAGGCACTGTTATACGAGCTTTATGTGTCTCATCTAATTATCACAACTCCAGAGACTCCACTTCTAACTCTGAAAAAGGTAGGAGGCCTGCCCAGGGGCCAGCCATACCAACTCCCAGAGGCTGGGGCAAAGACCATGTGTCCTGGGGTTCAGACCCCAGCTTCTCCCTTGACCCTCGGCAGAGGCCTACTGGGCACATGTCCCCAGCCCCTCTGGTCATCCTTCCCCAACTAAACTAATAGCAACAACTCCTTGCTCAGGCACAGGGCTTTAGAATTCATGAAACATGCTCACATCTATGGCATGGGCAGGGATCGCCATCCCCACTGAAGAGATGGAAAGACTAGGCCAAGGAAGGGTAAAGGACATGCCCAAGGTCATCACACAAGTCCATGGCAGGGCCAGGCTCAGAACTGAGGTTTCTTACCTCTCAGGCCAGTAAATTTCCAAGGCTTGAGATCCCTAGGTGGCACCAGACAAGGGCTAATCCCTGCCCTTTGTGTGATCTTGGCACAAGGATGTGAACATGGCCTAGGGCACAGTTTCTTTTCTGGGCTATAATGTCCAAAATCATATGGCCCATAAAGAAATCATCCAGGGCAGCAAGGTGCCAGGCGGAAGTGAGGAGTGCCTGGATGGTATAATTTCTGGGAAAGTCCTTCAAATTCAAATTTCCCCTCTAGACAGTCTAACATGATGCCATTGTTTCCACCATGAGTGCTCTATCCCCTGGGGGTAAGACCTTAAGCTCTTTAAAAATAACCATCCCTGGAAGAAAAAGCACATTATATTATTATTGGTCATTGTGAAAGTCTGTGGGAAATAGCCTTGGAGACAGAGGTTCATAGTAGAAAGACCATCAGCCCCAGAGTTAGGAGACGGGTGTGCCTGTCCCAGCTCTGTAACTAATTCTCTGTTCACAGAATTAGGGCTGTTCACAGATACTCTCTTTCTAGGCCTTTGGTTGGATTGCATCTCCCTGCCCCTTTGAAACTGGGTATGGCCACGAAACTTGCTTTGGCAATGAAAATATGCTAAAGAATGACCCACGTCATGTCTGTGCAGAAGTTCACCTTGTTCTCTCTTTTCCTCTAACACAGCGGCCAGCAGTTCCAGATCTCGGCTGTTCCTTTAGCCTGGGTCCGGGAAAGAGGATAATGTGGACCAGAGGCCCCAGTCAATTCATATTAGACAAGAACTGAGACCAGGAAATAACTTATGTTGTCATAAGCCACGGGGACTTTGGAGGTTGTTTGTTACTGCAGCATACACTAGCTTATCTTAACTGATACACTCTTTTTTTTTTTTTTCTGCGGTATGCGGGCCTCTCACTGTTGCGGCCTCTCCCGTTGCGGAGCACAGGCTCCGGACGTGCAGGCCCAGCGGCCATGGCTCACGGGCCCAGCCGCTCCGCGGCACGTGGGATCTTCCCCGACCGGGGCACGAACCCGTGTCCCCTGCATCGGCAGGCGGACCCTCAACCACTGCGCCACCAGGGAAGCCCTGATACACTCTTAATATGAGAAAATCTCTTCTCTGCCAAGGCCTTGGTCACACCATCCATGGAAAGGGTAGAGGCTGACGTAGGTCCTTGCTGACGTTCTGTGTCTGATGATTCTCACGCTCATGCTGAAGGGTGACTAAGGGTAACTTTGCTATATTGGGGGCAGTCCAGGGAGCAGTAGGGTGCAGTCTCGGCAGTAGGAGGGTGGGGGATGAAGGAGTGGATGGGAGGGAAAGAGAGGAGGCAAAGGGGAACGATCACCTACCTGGTTTCCTGGTTCATCATAGATGTTCTAGGATGTCCACAGAGAGGGTCTCATGGGTTCCTGGGCCGAGTCCCTGAGCTGGATTTTCAGGTTCTTTCCATAGGACAGGCCCCTAAGAGAGAGGAGACAGTGCACTCTCCCCATCATTATTCCAAGTTCCAAGAGGAATTCTGTAAAGAAGGCACTGACCCCTATACCCCTGACACCGCTGAGGACAGAGACCCAGAAACAGTCTCCTCGTCTTCAGGTACAGATCTTCTTCTTCCCCAACCAAGATTCTTTTTGTCCCTGGACTGTTCACAGCCCAGCCCTCCCTGGTGTCACCTCCCGCCGTATCTGGCCCAGAGGATGCCCCTCTTCCTCTTCCAACTTGAACATTCTCCTTACAGTGACTAGTGACGTCACTGCAGCCTCCTCAAATTCAGCAGACTTATTACAGCTAATTTATTGGATGAAAATGGAATAATCCTTACCACAGATGTCAGCTTCCTTTCCTAATAAAACTCCAAAGAGGTTAGCATGTGCAGTCTTCTCTCTTAATACGTCATGAAGAAGTTTTTAAATAATCAAGAGCAAACATTCTTCTTAATGAGAAAACCCAGAGGCATCCATCACTATCTCACCAAGAGGACAACAAAATGATGCTCTGATATTTTATAATAACTATGAATGGAGTATAACCTTTAAAAATTGTGACTCATGATGTTGTACACAGGTAACTTACATAACATAGTACATCAACTATATCCCAATAAAAAATAAAATAAAATGATGCTCTGGCACAGATGCCTACGTAATACAGCTTTAGAGATCTCATCTAACAATAAGGAACAGAGAAGAAAAAAGATGGCTAAAAAGTACACGGAAGAACGGAAGAAAGGCAAAAGATGAGAGTAGTGTGCACTGATTATCTCCGAAGTATGAGGAATGTAACAACAAGTGCCAGACTTTAGATCAATCCACACCAAGAGGGCACATTCTATAGAGAGCCCAGAAATAAACCCACACACCTATGGTCAATTCATCTTTGACAAAGGAGGCAAAAATATACAATGGGGAAAAGATGGTCCCTTCACCAAGTGGTGCTGGGAAAGTTGGACAGCTGCATGTAAATCAATGAAGTTAGAACACACCCTCACGCCATACACAACAATAAACTCAATGGCTTAAAGACTTAAATATAAGACATGACACCATAAAACTCTTAGAAGAAAATATAGGCAAAACACTCTCTGACATAAATCGTACCAATGTTCTTAGGTCAGTCTCCCAAGGCAAGAGAAATAAAAGCAAAAATAAACAAATGGGACCTAATCAAACTTACAAGCTTTTGTACTGCAAAGGAAACTGTAAACAAAACGAAAAGACAACCTACGGACTGGGAGAAAATATTTGCAAATAATGTGACGGACAAGGGCTTAATTTCCAAAACATACAAATATCTCACACAACTCAATAACAAAAAATGAAAAATGCAATCAAAAAATGGGCAGAAGGGCTTCCCTGGTGGCGCAGTGGTTGAGAGTCCGCCTGCCAATGCAGGGGACGCGGGTTCGTGCCCCGGTCCGGGAAGATCCCACATGCCGCGGAGCGGCTGGGCCCGTGAGCCATGGCCACTGAGCCTGCGCGTCCGGAGCCTGTGCTCCGCAACGGGAGAGGCCACAACAGTGAGAGGCCCGCGTACCGCAAAAAAAAAAAAAAAAAAAAACTGGGCAGAAGACCTAAATAGACATTTCTCCAAATAAGATACACAGATGGCCAATAGGCACATGAAAAGATGCTCAACATTGTTAATTATTAGAGAAATGCAAATCAAAACTACAGTGAGGTACCACCTCACATCGGTCAGCATGGCCGGCATTAAAAAGTCTATGAATGCTGGAGAGGGTGTGGAGAAAAGGGAACCCGCCTACACTGTTGTAAACTGGTGCAGCCACTATGGAGAACAATATGGAGGTTCCTCAAAAAACTAAAAATAGACTTGCCATATGATCCAGCAATCCCACTCCTAGGCATATACCCAGACAAAACTATAATTCAGAAAGATGCACGCACCCCTATGTTCATAGCAGCACTATTCACAATAGCCAAGACATGGAAACAACCTACATGTCCATCGACAGATGAATGGGTAAGGAAGATGTGGTGTATATATATATATATATATATATATATATACACACACACACACACACACACACACACACACTGGAATACTACACAGCCATAAAAGAGAATGAAACGGTGCCATGTGCAGTAACATGGATGCAACTAGAGATTATCATACTAAGTGAAGTAGGTCAGAAAGAGGAAGACAAATACCATATGATATCACTTCTATGTGGAATCTAAAATATGACTCAGATGAACTTATCTACAAAACAGACTCACAGAGAACAGACTTGTGTTTGTCAAGGGGGAGGGGTGGTGGGGGAGGGATGGACTGGGAGTTTGGGATTAGCAGATGCAAACTATTAGTATAGAGTGGATAAACAACAAGGTCCTACTGTATAGCACAGGGAACTATATTCAATATCCTATAATAAGCCATAATGGAAAATTATAGGAAAAAGACCATATATATATATATATATATATATACACGTATGTATAACTGAATCACTTTGCCATATAGCAGAAATTAACACAACATTGTAAATCAACTACATTTCAAAAAATAAATTTTTAAAAAGGAGAGCATATTCTAATATAACAGAGAAAAGTACTGTAGTTAGAAACAAGGAAAAAAAAACACGGCCTGTTGAAGAGCTACTGAGGTAATAATGGCTTTTTTAAAAAGAAAACTGTCAAATTCTAACAGAAGAAATGGAGAGAAGCATGAGCAAACTGAAATAAAGCCTTGCTATGGACTGAATGTTTGTGTCCCCCCCAGACTTATACGACGAAGCTTAAATCTGCAGTGTGACGGTATTTGGAGATGGAGCCTTTGAGAGGTAATTAGGTCATGAGGATGCAGCCCTCATGATGGGTTTAGTGCCCTTATAAGGAAAGGCAGGAGAGATGTGCTTCCTCTCTGCTCACTGCCACCTGAGGAGGATAAAGGGAGGAAGCAGCCATCTGCAAATCAAGAAGAGGGTTCTCACTGGGCACCGGATCTGCTGGCTCCTTGATCTTGGACTTCCCAGCCTCCAGAACTGTGAGAAATAAATGTGTGTTGTGTAAGCCACCCAGTCTATGGTATTCTGTTATGACTGCCAGAACCGCCATAACAGACTAAGACAAGCCTGCCTGTGACTACAGAAAGTGAAAGGAAAAAACCCTCTAAGTTAATAGACATATTTAAGGCAATGCCTTAAATATATTACAGTAGGATACTTCTGAGAACTTGGTAAAATTATAATAATGGTCTTTTAGACAAAAAATGACAGATATGACAAGTGTTTGTATGCCTTAACTATTTCATAATAAACATTTTGAATTAGAATTAGATAAAAAGAAAAAAACCGAAGGCAATTATATCAAAGACTATTCATTGGGAGAGGCAGGCAATAATGGAGAGGCTTCCAAACAAAGGCATTTTATAAAGTAACTGTCATTAAAACCTTATGGTACCAGGCGCTTCCCTGGTGGTGCAGTGGTTAAGAATCCACCTGCCAATGCAGGGGACATGGGTTTGAACCCTGGTCCGGGAAAATCCCACATGCCGCAGAGCAACTAAGCCCGTGCGCCACAACTACTGAGCCTGCATTCTAGAGCCCACGAGCCACAACTACTGACCCCTTGTGCCACAACTACTGACGCTGGCGCCTAGAGCCCGTGCTCCGCAACAAGAGAAGCCACCGCAATGAGAAGCCCGCGCACTGCAACAAAGAGTAGCCCCTGCTCGCCGCAACTAGAGAAAGCCTGCAGGCAGCAACGAAGACCCAACACAACTAAAAATAATAAATAAAAAAAAATAAATTTATAAAAAAATACTATACAAAAAAAAAAAAGAATCCACCTGCCAATGCAGGGGACACGGGTTCGAGCCATGGTCCGGGAAGATCCCACATGCTGTGGAGCAACTAAGCCCATGTGCCACAACTACTGAGCCCGTGTGCCCTACAGCCTGTGCACCGCAACTACTGAGCCCACGCGCCGCAACTACTGAAGCCTGCGCACCCTAGGGCCCGTATGCCACAACTACTGAGCCCGCGTGCGGCAACTACTGAAGCCCGTGTGCCTATAGCCTGTGCTCCGCAACTGAGAAGCCACCACAATAAAAAGTCCGCTCACCACAATGAAGAGTAGCCCCCACTTGCCACAACTAGAGAAAGCCCGCGCGCAGTAACGAAGATCCAATGTAGCCAAAAACAAACAAACAAAACACAGCACGTATATAACCTATAATGGTATAATGGAAGAGATTATTAAAAAAAGAATATATATATGTATATATATGTATGTGTAACTGAATCACTTTGCTGTATACCTGAAACTGACACAACATTGTATGTAAATCAACTATATAAAAAACACATAGTAATACAAGTGTTTTAAATGGAAAGAATTATTATTATTATTGTTATTGGCTGTGCTGCGCCCCTTGTGGGATCTTAGTTCCCTGACCAGGGATTGAACCTGGGCCCTTGGCAGTGAGAGCACGGAGTCCTAACCACTGGACCGCCAGGGGATTTCCTTTTTTTTTTAAGAATTATTTTTTAGTTACATAATTAAATTAAATTTTTCTGTATGGGCAAATTTAAACCACAACCAGATACCATTTCACACCCCCATCGAATGTCTGTAATGAAAGAGAAGATAATACAAGTGTTGATGAGGATGTGGAGAAACAGGAGCTCTTATATACTGCTGGTGGGAATGCAAAATGGTGCAGCCACTTTGAAAAAGTTTGGCAATTCCTTAAAATGTTAAACAGAGAGTTATAACCCAGCGATTTTCTACTCCTAGGTTTATATCCTAGAGAAATGAAAATATACATCTACATGAAAACATGCACACAGATGTTTATCATCCCTAATAGCTAAAAAGTGAAAACAGTCCAAATGTCCAAAAACTCACAAATGAATAAGCAAAATATGGTGTATCTATCCATACAATAGAACATTATTTAGCAACAAAAAGGAACAAAGTAACAATACATACTGCAACATGGATGAACAGCAAAAACATGCTAAGTGAAAAAAGCTCCAAAGTATACTAGTAAGTGAATTCAACTTTTAAAAGCTGTGGCTCATGTGTTTTAAATGTGCTGTGTGCATGTGCATACATAGAGACCAACTCTAGGGCTACACAAGTAACTGGTGACAGCATTGTGTCTGGGGAGGGAACCTGGGGGACCCAGGCAAAGGAGGGCCCTTTACACTGTGCAGTTCGCTCTGTATCTGTGGGTTCTGCATCTGTGGATTTGAATCCTCAAACGTGGAACCCGCGGATACGGAGGGCCAACTGTACTACGCCATGTTATGTAAGGGACTTGAGCAACTGAGGACAGGGATATGGAAGGACGACCGTTCTCTTCTGAACCACCTCGTACCATTAAAACTTTTCAACGGGTGCATTTCAATTTTTTTTTCAAACCCATAAAACGTTCACATTAAAAACTAGAATAGACATTTCCCCAATGTGTAAGGAAGAGAAATTCACAGTGCTGAGTAAGCACAGGAAACCATCAGTGCTGCTCACATGAATGGAAGTTCCCTACAGAACGTGAAACACTAAAACGAATACAGAATTAGGAAGGCAATAAGTGAGGATAAATATCTGCATTAAGTATGACAGATAGAGACTGAAAATTCAAATTAAAAAGTAATTCATACACACCGAGGAAATACTTTATTCTACATTTTTTTTTTTTCCGGTACGTGGGCCTCTCACTGTTGTGGCCTCTCCCGTTGCGGAGCACAGGCTCCGGACGCGCAGGCTCAGTGGCCATGGCTCACGGGCCCAGCCGCTCCACGGCACGTGGGATGCTCCCGGACCGGGGCACGAACCTGTGTCCCGTGCATCGGCAGGTGGACTCTCAACCACTGTGCCACCAGGGAAGCCCCTATTCTACTTTTTGTTTAATGTTTCTGTGTGTGTTATAGGGACAAACCTACATTTTCACTGGGAAAGTGTTGAAAAAGTTGAACAGATAATGTAATGAATATTTGCTAAATGCCAGGCAAGTGCCTTTAGGCTTCATCTATTTTAATTCTCACAGCTACTCCTCTTGGATGCCTCCTATGCATTTAAAAATTTCCGGGGACTTCCCTGGCCGTCCAGTGGTTAAGACTCCATGCTTCGACTGCAGGGGGCACAGGTTCGATCCCTGGTTGGGGAGCTAAGATCCTGCATGTCATGCTGCAGCGTGTGGCCAAAAAAAAAAACAAAAAAAAAACTTTCCCAGTCCAAAGCTGAGCTCCTGATCTCCCCTCCCCAACTGCTCCTTCCACCCACCCCCTTCCCCATTCCAGTGAAGGGCGGCCTCAAGCTTCCTCAAGCTCAGGCCAAAGGTGGCTTAAGTTTGCCAAGCATATCACAGAATCTTACTTCCTCCACTGCTACCTAGACCTGGCACCATCATTTCTTACCTGGATTCCTGCACCAGGAGGCCTACCCCCAACATCCTTCACAGAGAGACAGATGGTCAAGTTAAAACATGGCCCACACCACATACATTTGCCCCTTCCTATCGCACCCTGAGGAAAAGCCAAAGTTCTCAACACCATCAAGTGGTCTGAACAGTTAAAAGAAAAATCAAATGTGATAACTTTAACATTCCCCTTACTGTGTTGGTTGTTTTCCACTTATTTTTAAATTAACTTTTGGTAGTTTATGGTTTTTTTCTGAGAAATTTTCTTAGTTCGTCAAGAATGTTCAAACTTAGTATGCAGCACACAGTTGTGTATAATATTTTTTTTTGTCCTTTTTTTTTTTTTTTGGTCGAATCACGCAGCTTGCAGGATCTCAGTTCCCCGACCAGGGACTGAACCCAGCCATCAGCAGCGAAAGCGCGGAGCCCTAACCGCTGGACCAACAGGGAATTCCCTCTTGTACTTTTAAATTTCACATTTTTGTACTTAATTTAGTTTCTCTTACTTTGTCTTTCTTTCCTTATTAAATTTGCCAGCAGTTGGTATCTCTTATGTTTAAAAACAAACTTTTGTTTTCTTTTATCAGTTCTGTAGAATTTTCCCTTCTCTAGTTTTATAATTTTTGTTTTTATTGTCTTATTTCTTTCCCCTGATTTACTGAGACTGTTATTCTTTAAACTTCTGAACTTTACGCCTTAGGCCATTTTGAGTTTTTTCCTTTTAAAAGAACTTTTGGCCAATTTCTATAAATTTATATTGTTTATAGCAAATTTATATTGGATTACTAGTAGATTATAATTTTGAACTGAGTCATTTAATAGAGGGGTGAGTTCTTTTAAAAATCTTGGTCATTAATTTTTTGCTTTACTATACTGTACAAAGAATAAATCCTATCTAATTTCTGCTTTCGGGAATATGTTGAGAGTTCCCTTTTTGGCTTGGTATATGAGAAATTTAAAAATACTCCTTGAACATTTAAAAGATACTCTTTTTCAACAAAGATGGATTTCTGTCTCACAAATTATACCAAAATAAAGTCTACTTGGAGTCAAAATTTAAATGTAAAAAGTTAAACCATGAAAGTACTAGAAGAACAGATAAACAACAAGGTCCTGGGAATTCCTTGGGGGTCCAGTGGTTAGGACTCCACGCTTTCACTGCTGAGGGCACAGGTTCAAACCCTGGTTGGGGAACTAAGATCCCGCAGGCCAAGCCGCCAAAAAAAGAGAAAAACTGTGGCACATTCATGCAATGAAATCTTATGCAGCCATTAAAAAGAAAGAGGCAGAACTATGTGGAATGATATGGAACAAGATACATCACATTTTCAAAAAGGTCAAGGGCAGAATAGGGTACCTATGCCGCATTCGTGTAAAGAAAAAAAATGTTTGTTTCTAAATACATGAATATTTCTGGAAGAAACTCATAATAGTAATTGTTCCCAGGGAGGGGAACTTTTAGAATTTTATGTTGGGGCTTCCCTGGTGGCGCAGTGGTTGAGAGTCCGCCTGCCGATGCAGGGGACACCGGGTTCGTGCCCCGGTCCGGGAAGATCCCACATGCCGCGGAGCGGCTGGGCCCGTGAGCCATGGTTGCTGAGCCTGCGTGTCCGGAGCCTGTGCTCCGCAACGGGAGAGGCCACAACAGTGAGAGAGGCCCGCATACCACAAAAAAAAAAAAAAAAAAAAAAAGAATTTTATGTTGTATGCATGTATTACCTAAACAAGATTAATTTTTAAAAAATCGAATATATCTATTACCTCACCCACACTGGTTGTCCTTCACATCTCCTATGGTGGTATCTATGTGGTTTGGGGTAGCCATCAAAGAATGAGAGAGACATTCTTAGTCACTGTGCTTCTATCAATTTCTCCATGCATGGCTAGCAGTTTTTAAATTTAAATATGAATTTAAATAACAAATTTTAAATGATGTTAAGTTTATGGGTTCATGTTACCCAAATGCATAAAATTTTATTACTGCTCTACAGAAAGCAAGATAGCAGAGCGCTGCTAATAGAACAAAGAAAATAAACTCTCAAGCCTTCATATTTGCATTTTTAGCACCGGGATCTCCGGCTAAAAAAAAGTGTTACTTCTAAGAGTCACCAATGCATCCCTGGGATAGGGCGATCAAACATGGGGCTCAGAGAGAGGCAGTGAAACGCCCAGCATCACACAATCAGAAACAGTCAGCACACCAAGGGAATCCAGGCGTGTGGGTTTGCAGTCCGGTGCTCCTGCCACTCCAGGTCCAGACAGCAAGAGGGAAAAGGGCAGGGGACCTTGCTGGGGTGCTAGTCTCACTGAGGGGTGGGCATGGAAAGATCACTCCATCCTGGCTTCAATTTTAAGCAGAGAGCCCCTTCCGTTGCCTGCATCGCTGTGCCCTTGGGGAATCTCCTGCCATCCAGGAAACGCCACTGCTGTGGAGGTTAGGCGGTGGAGTGGAGAAATCACTGCTAGTTCTTTTGCCCCAGTCCCAGGGCCTTTGCCCTGGCTGCTCTCTGCACCTGGAGACACCCCCCACCTCCAGTCCACAGGCATGCACACGTGCACGCACGCCAGCACACACGCCTCTGGCCAGAGTTGTCTCTAAAACTCAGTTCTGGGGCTTCCCTGGTGGCGCAGTGGTTGGGAGTCCGCCTGCCGATGCAGGGGACACGGGTTCGTGTCCCGGTTCGGGAAGATCCCACATGCCGCGGAGCTTCTGGGCCCGTGAGTCATGGCCGCTGAGCCTGCGCGTCCGGAGCCTGTGCTCCTCAACGGGAGAGGCCACAACAGTGAGAGGCCCGCGTACCGCAAAAAAAAACCAAACAAACAACTCAGCTCTGGTCTGGCCTCATTTCTGTCTAAACCTCTTGTAGTTTCCCACCACCTGCAAGACGAAGTGGCACCACGTTAGCATGACTTCCACAAAGCCGGTCCACCTCAGGTGCCGAAGAAAGGCTCAAAGGATGAATAAACGAATGGTCCTTCACCGTCTGGGTCCTGGCCATCTCCGGGCCCCCTCACACCACCTGCGCTGCCCTGCCATGTGACCATGCTACCATGGGTGTGATCTTCCCATGCCCACCCCGCATCCTCTTTCACAACCCCTTGCCTTGCACACATGCCCTGCTCTGCCTTGAACGCCCTGCCCTTTTTTTCCATCTTGCAAACTCTTCCTTCTCCTCTGGACCCAGCTCCAATCGACTTTTGCTCCCTTCTCAGGGAAGTCTTCCCAGCTGCCTTCCCAGACCGAGTGGCACCCCCAGTATTGGGCTTCCCTCCCTAGCACTCTCTCCTTTCTCCTCCACAGCAGGGCTTGTCACTCTGCATCATTTCCTCTTGGCCCGCCCTTCCTTCAGCAGCTGGGTACACCTCCAGGGCAGGGACACCGCCTGATTGTGGATAAGGGCAAATGCCTTGGCACCAGGGCCCTGGATGTGAGTCTCTACTACACAGTTACCAGCTGTGTGGCTATGGTCTGGTTACTCCGTGGCTTGGTACCTCAGCGTCCTCATCTGTAAAATGGGGATGTTCTAGGTCAGGCTGCTAAAAGCAGAGCCCAAGACAGGGGTGTCTGTCCAAGTTATTTATTAAGGTGGGAAGGGAAGCAGGATGGGGTTGGGGGAGAAGTGAAGCACAGATGTGGTTTCAGGAGCAGTCTAGCTTTAGCCTGACCACAGGGAACTCTGGGAATGTGAACAACACTCCAGAGTTTGTCCTGCCAAGAGGCAAGGGGGCGGCGCTGTTCCCCTGCCCATATCCGTCACATCTGCCACTCATTGGCTACGGGCCATGCCTATGGGATGGAGGAGGGGCATTCCTATCAGACACAGGCAGTCCTTCAGGGCGGGGTGCAGGTGTTAGTGGGCCTACACCCACAATGGGTGGGGGAAGGGGGACTGGCCTATGAGGGGGTCCAGGAGACTGGTGAGAGGGAACCCCAGCCGGGTCAGCCTTGGGGGTATTAATAGCTACCTGGCAAGGTCGCTGGGAGATGAAGCAGGCAAAACCCCTGACACGGCATCTGGCCCATTAGCTATTATTACCAGTGTTGTTGTTCTTGGTATTTCCTGTGTAGCCCCAGCCCCTAGCACAGGGTAGAAGGAAGGGAGGGCGGGAGGGAGGAGAGTATGTGGTTTGAGTCACATACTTCCGGCTGCTGTCCTTTTGCTTCTCCCCTCTCCCTGCTTGGATGGAGAGGAAACCCCCCTGAGGCTGGGGCTCAGGAGTAACAGGTGCTGGCAGCACCCCTCCCACTTGCTGGGATCTGTTTCCTCATCTCTACAAGGGGGACACCACCTGCTATCCCTGTTCCCGGGGCTGTCTGGGAGGGTCAGGCCAAGGATCAGGGTCTGGGGGAGGCTGGAAGCCCTGTCCCTCCCCGGGCACTGGCAGACCTCGGGGTTCTGCCCCAGCTCCTGGGTTCGGGTGGGGAGAAAAGAGGACAGAAGGGGGCGACTGAGGCCAGGCAGCGGGAAGAGAGGGACAGAACTAAGAAGGCTGCCAATGCTAACGGCAGGGTCAGGAAGGATGCGGTTGGCGGGGTCAGTACCCCCGGCCACGACATCCACTCAAGACATTTGGACCAAAATATCACCGAAATTGAGAAAAGAAAGTGCTACTGAAGTTGGTTTCTCAGGACTGAGTGGACAGGTCAGGCCTGGGGACCCCAGGGTGGACCAGAGTCCACAGAGGCCCTCCAGCCCTCTGGGAAGCCTCCACGCCAAGCCCTGCAGGGCTGATGACCGGGAACCCAGGGCCTCTGCTTCCCCCAGGGCGGCTGATCGTAGTCCGAGGCTTCAGAGGATGCCTGAGCCCAGATGCAAAGGGGAAGAGAGCTGGAAGAATCCTGGCAGTGGGGTCCATGCCAGGCCCATTTTACAGATTGGGAAACAGAGGTCCCGAGAAAGGAAGGCCTTGCTGACACTCACAGCAAATAAGAAGCAGAAGTGGGACCAGACTGACCCAGTGGGCTCTTTCTGGGGGACTGATACAGCCCCACCCCAGGAATCACCCTCTTCTCATGAGGCCCCATGGGAGTTATCTTCAGGGGGACGTCAGCGGCCATCTCCTCCCTCACCCACAAAAGCTGGCATAGCGGGCAAGAGGGGTCCTTGACACAGCATATTTCCATGGGGTGATGATGACATAGGAGAATACTGTTCCTTTGAAAACACTCATCTTTATTGTCCCTCACAATGACAAGGTCCTGCAGGACTTAAAATGCAGTCACATGCTTTACCAAAGCACAAACCGAGGCTCCCAGCAGGGAGGGGGCCTCCCCAGGTCACTAGCTAGACAGTCGCAGAGCTGACAGTTGAACAAACATCTTCTTGCCTCAAAGCCCTTGTGGAGGTGGCACAAGCCTGCACTCTGGGCCTCAGGCCTGTGCCTGGGAGGTCCCTGTTCCAAATCCAACAAGGCTTCTCTCTCCTTGTCACTGGAAACCAGGAAGCTGGTTTCCAGTGACAAGGAGGGGATGAAGAAGGCTCGGGATGTAAAGGAGAGAAGTTAGATCCTGAGGTTCGAATCACAGCCTGGAAATTGGTCTGCCCGCTTTCAAAGGCAAATTGGCAATGATTTCTAAAACTTAAAATGTGTCCGGCCTTTGGGCTTCCTTGGTGGTGCAGTGGTTAAGAATCCGCCTGCCAATGCAGGGAACACGGGTTCGAGCCCTGGTCCGGGAAGATCCCACATGCCGCGGAGCAACTAAGCCCGTTGCAACAACTACTGAGCCTGCGCTCTAGAGCCTGAGAGCCACAAGTACTGAAGCCCGCGTGTCACAACTACTCGGCCTGTGAGCCACAACTACTGAAGCCCGCACGCCTCAAGCCCGTGCTCCACAAAAAGAGAAGCCACCCAATGAGAAGCCCGCACACCACAACGAAGAGTAGCCCCCGCTCGCCGCAACTAGAGAAAGCCCGTGTGCAGCAATGAAGACCCAACACAGCCAAAAAAAAAAAAAAATGTGCCCGCCCTTTGACTCTACAACCAAACTGCTTGGCAGAAATCTACAGGGAGAGCCACACGGCCTGCAAGGCACAGAGTGCACTACATAAGAAATTCCTGCAGCTGCGTTTGAACAACTCATAACCTAATATAGTTTGGTTTACCACGCCTCTGGGTTACGGGCATGAAGGCCACTGATGCGGCTGGATCCTCCATATGTATTACTGAATAGACAAGACACACGTATAATGATATGCATGATATGACATCATTTGTCTGAAGAATACATATAAAACAAAACACCAATACTCCAGTTCTATAATAACATGTTTTTATAACTTAGAGGGTAAGAGCATGAATTTTGGAGCCAGGCTGTCTAGGTTTGGGACTAAACTTTTCACCATTTTCAGGCTGTGAGGCTTCAGGCAGGTTGTATAGCTTCTCTGAGCCTCAATGTTCTCATCTATAAAACAAGGATAATAACAGTACCTTCCTCACAGGGTTGTGAATGAGTTAATACACATAAAGCACTTGAAACAGGGCCTTGCAGTGAGTGAGCCCAATTTAACTGTTTTGGGGTTTTGGTTTTTTTTTTCTGGCCGCGCAGCACAGCTTGTGGGATCTTAGTTCCCCGACGGCAGTGAGAGTGCAGAGTCCTAAGCACTGGACCGCCAGGGAATTACCTTGCTTGTTTTCTTTAATGCGAAGGCTTAGATAAAGTTCTGGAAGGCAACACACCCAACTGGTTACCTCAAACTGGGAGAGGACAGACCTGGGGCGGGAAGCAGTGAGTAATGGAGATTTTAGCATGATGTATAAGGTGTTTAGCTTTCTGCAAAGAGAATTTAGTCATGTATTACCTGTATGGTTTAAACTGAATACAGTTTTTTGAAAGTGAAAGAAGACCGAAGATCAGTGACCAGAAAGCTGGACACTTTGAAGTTAGAAGAGGAATTCTGCTTCCGGGACGGATCATCTGACCGATGTTGTCCCATGCCAGCCGACAGTGACCAGACACACAAAACACGGGTAGGAGAAAGGCTTGGGGCTGGGACCGGGGGTTAGGGGATTGGTTGGTTGGAGCCTCAGTTCTGAGCCCCACTGCCCCAAACTGACTTGTTAGGTGACAGCAGGCAAGTCCCTGCCCTCTCTGGACCATGGTTCGCTTGTATGTCAAGCAGGGTTAATATCAGCCCATCTCACAGGGGTCTGTGGAGCTGATAAAAGAGCCTTTGGGGTCAGGAGGCTTGGGTGCAAATCCGGTTTTCAACATGTTGTGCTGCCCAAGCTAGGGCAAGTTTCCTAACATCCCTGTACCACATGTTCCTCATCTGCAAATGCGCTGATGATTTTGCATCCTCTTCACAGGGTCATTCTGAGGATGGCGGACAATACTTCCTACAAAGATTACAGCACAGTGAGGGGACTGCCCACCCGCAGCTGATGCTAGTTGATGCTAATCTCATATATTGGGTTCTCAGCACAGGTTGGGCATCATGCTACAGTATTCCACCTGAATTTCCTCAGTGGATCCTCAGTCAACCTTTCAAGGCAGATATTGCCTTCACTTTACAGATGAAGAAATGGACTCTGGGAAGTCAAGAAGCAAAGAGTGGATTTAAAACCTCTGCTGAACCCAGAGGTGCTTTCCTAACTGAAGCACCATACTACCTTCAACCAACGACTTCTTTCCAAACGAAATGATCATTCCCATAGCTCTTGATTATTTTTCTGCTATAAAATATAATCTGCACTCATTTGAAAAGTTCTAATCATTGCGGAAATATATAACGTGAACTTTCCACAATCTTACCCTTTAGGGATAGAAATACAATTTCCAAGACTTTTTTACCCATGTTGGAGGACATTTTTGCCTTATCTGAGAATCTGAGTAGCGTTTCCTTAAAAATCTTCTAGAAATCATTTCACTTTGAACTTGATTTTCTAAAGTATCATTTGCCCTGCATGGAAGGTAACCCCTAAAAGAGAAACCCAAGGGAAACAAAACCAAAATGATGCCCGTTGAACAGGACCTGGGCGTGGCTGCCTATGGCCTGAGGCCTGGCCTCGCAGTGTGGAAAAGGTGATCAGGAATGTAAGAGGCCTTACAGACATTAGCAGCCAACTGAGACTTTCTCCTTGACTCAACAGGAAGGATTAAAGAGAAGTGCAAAGAGGACAGCTGCTCTCACTTTATGATTCAGCCCACTGCCTCATCCATGCACCTCCTAAACATCATCCTGCTGACTCTACCGTGTAAGTCTCTAACGAGGCAAACCTTTACCTGCCCATTTCAAGAAGAGAATTCTGAGGCTGAGAAATGCACAGGACACCTTCAAGAACTTAGGGAAAAGACTACTGTGAGACCAATAAAACGGCACGCTATTTCTCTCTTCAAACAAGATGCAGTGACAAGATCTGAATACCTCAGAGTACCAGCTCACCATGATTTGAGTCCTCCCTCCATTTGGCATGAGGGGCAGAAGGAACCGCCCTGGCAAGGGGTTGATGGGGGTTTGGGGTTTCGTGATGGTACAAGCTCCATCCCTCCCCACAGGAGATGGGTGTTGAGGGATCAGGAAGTTTTCCAGCTGCCTGAAACCTCTATATCCACACAGTCTTCTAGGAGAGAAATTTAGCAACACGGTCTCAAACATTTTGAAAATAATGGTTCCAGTGAGGATTCGGGGAAGATGGCAGAGTAGGAAGCACCAGGAATCTGTCTCCTCACTTAGACAAAAATCATACGAGCAGAATCTGGTATAACTGTTTTGGAACTCCGGAGTCTGTTGAAAGCTTACGGCTTCCAGGGTTAATCTGGACTCTTAAATTTCGGTTAATTTTAAATTGGGAGATTAGGTTTGACATAAATACAATACCATGTGTAAAATAGACAGCTAGTGTATAGCACAGGGAGCTCAGCTTGGTGCTCTGTGATGACCTAGATGGGTTGGATGGGAGGGTGGGAGGGAGGTCCAAGAGGGAGGGGATATAGGTACACATATAGCTGATTCACTTCATTGTACAGCAGAAACTAACACAACATTGTAAAGCAACTTTACTCCAATAAAAAAAATTGGGGGGGTTCATTTTGGTCAATTTCAGCTCTTAGTACAGTAGTAGGTAGCCACCCCCCACCCCTTGGTCTTGTGGCAGCCAGCTGTGCACATGTTCCTTAAGCAGCTTGCACGCAGTTTGCAGGAGCGAGGGTGGGTAAAAAGGACCCTGTCCTCCAGATCCCGGAGATTTGTACCATAATTGTTGACTGCTGTTTCTGATCTCAGAGGTGCAGACAGAAGCAGGCAGCCGTTGTCACTCCACCCCCGCTCTGTGGTGGCAAGCCCCTCCCCTTCCAGCTGAACTGACCTCCGGGCGATTTAAAGGGCCTGTGTCTTTTGTTCCCTCCTTCAATTTTGCTTTTCCCCTTTTGGAAGCCAGACATTAAAGACTAGGACATTCAGAAACAACTGCACATATGAGGAACATTACAAAGTGACTGCACATGCCCAAGGAAAGGCTCAGCAAAGACATAAGGAGATGAAAAGACATAAGAAGGCATTAAGTTAACACCTCAGGTTGATCTTGGGCACAGAGACAGTTCACAACGATACAAAAAACCAAAAATGATAAACAAAAACCCAAAACCAAAAACAGCAACCCTGGCAAGGGGGAGAATCTGATTTCCAGAGTTACCACATTATTAGATTCAAATGTCCAGTGTTCAGCAACAACAACAGAAAAATCACAAAGCATACAAAACAAACAATGGCCCACTGAAAGGAAAAGATCAATTCAAAAGACTCTGTCTCTTAAAAAACTGTAACGACAGATATATTAAAGACTTTGAAACAACTGCCTTAAAGATGCCTAAAGAACTAAGAAAGTCAAAAAAATTATGTGTTAACAAAATGCAAATATCAATAAAGAGATAGAAAACCTAAAAAGAAACCAAAAAGAGATTCTGGAGCTGAAAAAATGCAGTATCTAAAATGAAAAATTCATAGAGGGATTCAAAGGCAGATCTAAGCAGGGAGAAGAAAGAAACAGGGAACTTCAGGATAGGACAAAGGAAATTATCGAGGCTGAGAAACAGAAAGAAAAGGAATGAAGAAAAGTGAACAGAGCTTAAGGGATGTGTGAGACATGATTTAAGTGGACCACCATACACATTATGGGAGCCCCAGAAGAAGAGACAGAAAAGGACAGAGAGAAAAATTGAAGAAATAATGGCTAAAAACTTCCCAAATTTGATGAAAAAGCTGAATATAAACATTCAAGAAGCTCAATAAATTCCAAGTAAAATTAACTCAAAGAGACCCACACCAAGACACATTATGAGCAGACTTTCAAAAACCAAAGACAATGGGTGAGTCTTGAAAGCAGCAAGAGAGAAGTGAATCATCAAATACAAGGGCTCCTCAATAAGACTATCTGCAAATTTCTCCTCAGAAACTTTGGAGGCCTGAGGACAGTAGGTCCATACATTCAAAGTGCAAAAAGAAAATAACTGTCAACCAAGAATGCTATATCCGGCAAAAGTGTCCTTCAAAAGTAAGGGAGAGGGAATTCCCTGGTGCTCCAGTGGTAAAGAATCCACCTTACAATACAGGGGACATGGGTTAGATCCCTGGTCAGGGAACTAAGATCCCACATGCCGTGGGGCAACTAAGCCTGCATGCCACAACTACTGAGCTCGTGTGCCTCAACTAGAGCCCACGTGCTGCAAACTACAGAGCCCACCCACTCTTGAACCTGCCTGCCACAACTACAGAGCCCACACGCCCTGAAGCCTGTGTGCCACAACCAGAGAGGAGAAAGAAAACAAACCTGCACACCACAACTAGAGAGAAGCCCACACGCTGCAACAAAGAGCCTGCTCACCACAACGAAAGATGCCGCATGCCTCAAAGAAGATCCTGCGTGCCGCGACTAAGACCTGATACAGCCAAAAAAAAAAAAAAAAAAAACCCAAAAGGAGAAATCAAGACATTCCCAGATAAACAAAAGCTGAGGGAATTCATGACCACTAGACCACTAGATGTGCCCAGCAAGAAATGCTCAAGGGAGTCCTGCAGGGTGAAATGAAAGGATACTAGACAGTACCTCAATGTCATAAGGAAAAATAAAGATATAAATAACGGTAAGTACATGGACAATTATAAAAGCTAGTATTATTGTAGCAATAGTTTGTAACTGTACTTTTGGTTTTCTACAGGATTTAAGAGACTATTACATGTAAAGAAAAACAATTATTAGTGTAAAGGCTAGTATACAGTACTGTAACTTTGGTTTGTAATTCCAAATCTTGCTTTCTACATAAACTGGGAGACTAATGTGTTTTTTAAAAATTATTATTTTATATTTGGGGCACATAATGTATAAAGATGTAATTTTGTAACATCAGCAACAGAAAGCAGTGGGGATGGAGCTGTAAAGTAGCAGAGTTTTCGTATGTTATTGAAGTTAAGCCACTATATTCATATCAGAGTGTTATAACTTTAAGATGTTAAATGTAATCCCCATGTTAACCACAAAGAAAATAGCCATAGAATATACACAAAATTAAGAAAGAATTTAAACATTTCACTACACAAAGTTAACTAAACACAAAAAAAGAGAGGAATGCAAAAAATACAGCACGAAAAAGCTATAGGGCATATAAAAAACAAACAGCAAAATGACAGAAATAAGTCTCTCCTTATCAGTAATAACCTAAATGTAAATGGATTAAACTCTCCAATCAAAAGACAGAGATTGGCTGGATAAAAACACATGATCTAACTATATGCTGTCTACAAGAGACTCACTTGAGATTCAAGGACAAAAACAGATTGAAAGTAAGGGGATGGAAAAAGATATTCCATGAAAATAGTAACCAAAGGAGAGCAGGAGTGGTTGTACTAATATAAGATAAAGTAGGCTTTAAATCAAAAAAAGTTTACAAGAGGCAAAGAAGGACTTTATATGTTAATAAAAAGTTAAATTCAGCAAGAAGATATACCAATTATAAACATTTACATACCTAATGACAGACCACCAAAACATACAAGGCAAAAACTGACAGAACTGAAGGGAGAAATAGGCAGTTTAACAATAATAGTTGGAGACTTTAATACCCACTCACAATAATGGATAGAATAATCAAGCAGAAGATAAGTGAGGAAATAGAGGACTTAAACAATACAATAAATCAATAAGATCTGACAGATACATTCAGAATACTCCCCCCAATGACAACAGAATACACATTCTTGATTGCACACGGGATATTTCCCACGATAGACCATATGTAGGGCACAAATTCTCAATAGATTTTAAAAAATAGATATCATACAAAGTATAGGCTCTGACCACAATGGTATTAGAAATCAATAACATAAAGAAAACTGGAAAATTCACAAAATTGTGGAAACAAAACAGCCCACATTTAAACAACCAATGGATCAAAGAAGAAATCACAACGGAAATTAGAAAATGCTTAGAGATGAATGGAAACAAAAACACGACATACCAAACCTTATGGGACACAGCAAAAGCAGTGCTAAGGGGAAATATTATAGCTATAAATGTTACATTAAAAAACAAGAGAGGGCTTCCCTGGTGGTGCAGTGGTTGGGAGTCCGCCTGCCAATGCAGGGGACACGGGTTCGTGCCCCGGTCCGGGAGGGTCCCGCATGCCGCGGAGCGGCTGCGCCCGTGAGCCATGGCCGCTGGGCCTGCGCGTCTGGAGCCTGGGCTCCGCAGCGGGAGAGGCCACAGCAGTGAGAGGCCCGCATACCGCAAAAAAAAAAAACAACAAGAGAGATCTCAAATCAACAACCTAACTTTACAACCTAAGGAACTAGAAAAGAAAAGCAAATTAAACTCAAAGTTAACAGAAGAAAGGAAATAATAACAATTAGAGTGTAGATAAAGGAACAGGAGAACTGAAAAATAATAGAGAATATCAATAAAATCAAAAGTTGGTTCTTCAAAAAGTCAACGAAATTGACAAGCCTTTGGACTAAGGAAAAAAGAAGAATCAAATTACTAAAATCAGAAAGTGGGGACATCACTACCAATTCTAAAGAAATGAAGAGAATTGTAAGAGAATACTACGAACAATTGTATGTCAACAAACTGGATAACCTAGATGAAATGGACAAATTCCTAGGAACACAAAACCTTCCAACATTAAATCACAAAGAAGTAGAAAATCTGAATAGACCTATAACTAGTCAGGAGATATATCAGCAATAAAACAAATCTCCCAACAAAGAAAAGTCTTGGAGCTGACGGCTTCACTGGTGAATTCTACCAGAAAGTTAGAAAAGAACTAATACCAATCCTTCTCAAACTTTTCCCAAAAGTTTTCCCAAAAACTGATGAGGAAGAACACTTCCTAACTCATTCTAGGAGGCCAGCACTGCCCTGATACCAAAGCCAGACAAAGACACTAAAAGAAAACTCGAGACTAATATCCCTTATGAACAATGATGCAAATATCCCCAACAAAATACTAGCAAACCAAATTCAGCACATCAAATTTAAAAGATTATACACCATGACCAAGTGAGCTTTATTCCTGGAATGCAAGGATGGTTCAACATATGAAAATTGATCAATGTAATATGCCACATCAACAAAATGAAGGGAGGGCTTCCCTGGTGGCGCAGTGGTTGAGAGTCCGCCTGCTGATGCAGGGGACACGGGTTCATGCCCTGGTCCGGGAAGATCCCACATGCCGTGGAGCTGCTGGGCCCGTGAGCCATGGCCGCTGAGCCTGTGCATCCGGAGTCTGTGCTCCGCAATGGGAGAGGCCACAACAGTGAGAGGCCCGCGTACCGCAAAAAAACCCAAAAACCAAAAACAAAAACAAAATGAAGGGAAAAAACCCACACAATCATTTCAATTGATGCAGGAAAAACCATTTGACAAAATTATACACCCTTTTACGATAAAAAAAAAATTCAACAAACCAGGAATAGAAGGAAACTACTCCACATAATAAAAGTCATATATGAAAAACCCATAGCAAACATCATACTCAATGTTGAAAGACTGAAAGCTTTTGCTTTAAGATCAGGAAAAGGCAAGGATGCCTGCTTTCACCACTTCTATTCAACACAGAACTGGCAGTTCTAGTCAGATCAATTAGGCAAGAAAAAGAAATAAAAGACATCCAAATTGCAAAGGAAGAAGTAAAATAATCTGTTTGCAGATGACAGGATCTTCTATGTAGAAAACCCTAATGACTCCACAAAAAACCTGTTAGAACTAATAAATGAATTCAGCAAGGCAGCAGGATACAAAGTCAACACAAACAAATCAGTTGTGTTTCTAAATATGAAAGATAACAATCTGAAAAGGAAATAACCAAAACAATTCCATTTATAATAGCATCAAAAAGAATAAAATACTTAGAAGTTAACTTAACCAAGGAGGTGGAAGATCTGTACAATGTAAGTACAAAATGTTGCTGAAAGAAATTAAATAAGACATAAATAAATGGAAACATATCCCATGTTTATGGATTGGAAGACTCACTATTGTTAAAACGTCAATATTGGGACTTCCCTGGTGGCGCCGTGGTTAAGACTCCATGCTCCCAATGCAGGGGACCCAGGTTCAATCCCTGGTCAGGGAACTAGATCCCACATGCATGCCACAACTGAGAGTTCGTATGCCACAACTAAGGAGTCCGCATACTGCAACTAGGGAGCTGGTGAGCTGCAACTAAGGAGCTGGTGAGCTGCAACTAAGGAGGCTGCCTGCCGCAACTAGGGAGCCCACGTGCCACAACTAAGGAGCTGGAGAGCTGCAACTAAGACCTGGAGCAACCAAATAAATAAGTAAATATTAAAAAACTAAAACTAAAATTAAAAATGTATTTTCCTTAAAAAAAGAAGTCAATATTACCCAAAGTGATCTACAGATTCGATGCAATTCCTATCAAAATCCCAATGACTTCTTTTTTGCAGAGATTAAAGAACACATCCTAAAATTCATATGGAATCTCAAGGGACCCCAAATAGTCAAAACAATCCTGAAAAAAAAATAAAACTGGAGGACTCACATTTCCTGATTTCAAAACTTGCTACAGTAATCAGAACAGTGTGGTATTGGCATAAAGGCAGACATACAGACCAATGGAACAGAATAGGGAGCCCAGAAATAACCCCTCACATATATAGTCAAATGATTTTTGACAAGAATGCCAAGACCATTCAATGGGGAAAGGACAGTCTTTTCAACAAATGGTACTGGGAAAACTGGATATCCACATGCAAAGGAATGAGGTTGGACCCTTACCTCACACCATATATAAAAACTAAATCAAAATGGATCAAGGGAGACTTCCCTGGTGGCACAGTGGTTAAGAATCTGCCTTTCAATGCAGGGGGCACGGGTTCAATCCCTGGTCTGGGAAGATCCCACATGCTGCGGAGCAACTAAGCCCATGCACCACAACTACTGAGCCTGTGTTCTAGAGCCCATGAGCCACAACTACTGAGCCCAAGTGCCACAACTACTGAAGCCCACGCGCCTAGAGAAGGCGGGCTCCACAACAAGAGAAGCCACCACAATGAGAAGCCTGCTCACCGCAACTAGAGAAAGCCCACATGCAGCAATGAAGACCCAACGTTGCCAAAAATAAATGAATAAATAAAAATTTAAACAAACAAACAAAAAACAAAAATGGATCAAGGCCCCAAATGTAAGACTTAAAATAATAAAACTATTAGAAGCAAACATAGGATGAAAGCTGTGACACTGGGTTTGGCAGTGATTCCTTGGAGATGACACCAAAGGCACAGACATCAAAAGAATAAACAGAAAAATTGGACTTCATGAAAATTTTAAAAATCATACATCAAAAGACTCTACCCACAGAGTAAAACGGCAACCCATAGAATGGGAAAAAATATTTGCAAAACATAAATCTGATAAGAATTAATATCCAGAATATAGAGAGAACTCCTAAAACTCAACAACAACAAAACAATCTAATTCAAAAATGGGAAAAGGGCTTGAACAGACATTTCTCCAAAGATATACAAATGGCCAATAAGCACATGAAAAGATGCTCAACGTCACTAATCATTAGGGAAATGCTAATCAAAACTATGAGATGCCACCTCGCACCCATTAGGTTGGCAACTATCAAAAAACCAGAAAACAAAAAGTGTTGGTGAGGATGTGGAGAAACTGGAACCCTTGTACACTTTTCGTAGGAATGTAAAATGGTGTAGGTGCTGTGGAAAACAGTATGGAGGTGCTTCAAAAAATTCAAAATAGAATTATCCTATGACCCTGGATCCTGGATATATATTCAAGAAAATTAAAAGCAGGGCCTTGAAGAGATATTTGTACACCCATGTTCATAGCAGCATTGATCATAATAGGTAAAACATGGAAGCAACCCAGTGTCCATTGATGGGTGAATGAATAAGCAAAATGTGATTATACACACAATGGAATATTATTCAGTGTTTCAAAGGAAGGAAATTCTGCAGTATAGATGAACCTTGAGGACATCTAAGCTAAGTGAAATAAGCCAGTCCCCCAAAGACAAATAATGTATGATTCCACCTATAGGAGATACTTAGAGTAGTCAAATCCATAGAGATAGATAGTAGAATGATGGTTGCTAGGGGCTGGGGGGAGGGAAGAATGGGGAGTTACTGGGTAATGGGCATAGGATTTCAGTTTTACAAGATGAAAAGAGTCATGGGGATGGACGGTGGTGATGGAGTCACAACAACGTAAATGTCCTTAAAAGCACTGAACTGTAGTACACTTAAAAATGGTTAAGATAGGAAATTTTATGTGTATTTTAACACAATAAAAAAAATAAAAATAAAACTAAAGTCCATATATCGCTTTAGAATATGGGAGTGGAGCTGAAGGAAACCATCCAGACTGCGAGCAGAGCTCTGGTCACCAGGATGTTCACCGCAAGGCTGGACGTCAACCTGGGCAGTCCCATCTTTCCTGCTACAGATGAACTGGCTCAGACAGCCACCTGAAATACCATGGCCTGGGGCAGCTTACGGCCTCCCCACAGGCAGCGCTCCTCGGACAGAGGGCTCCTGATCCAGGTCCAGCCCTTTGTTAAATTACAGGTAAAAAATTCACTCATAAGAGGCTTAAACAACTGTGAGTTTAACAACTCCTCCTTCCCTTCCCTCCTCCCCTCCCTTCTCCACTCCAGGCACCATCATGGTTCACGACTCCTTGCCTCACTCCCCTCAATTGTCCCAAGAGCCCCTTATGAAAAGGTCATGACTGGCCTCTCTGTTCCAAACACAACCCTCCCTCTGCCCCCAGCATGCCTGCCCCTTCGCTTGCCTTGTCTTCCTGCACCATAGTCACCACTACCTGATGTCTACCGCACATCTTTGTGTACTTGTGTACTGTCTGTTTCTACTGGCACATCAGCTCCCCGGGGCAGGGACTCTGTTGTACTCCTAGCTGTAGCCCAGTACCTAGTGCAGGGCCTGGCATGTAGAAACTCAGCAAATGTGTGCTGAGCGGGTTAATGGTTGCAGAATGGAGCCTGTGCTGGAGTCTGTGCTGTCAGTTACCCACCTCACAGGAAGTAGGGGCATCACCCTAGCGAAAATGCCCTTTGGCTATCCTATCCCCAAGAAGTTTCTGGGGGTCTTCTTCCTGTGTGGCCTACCTTCTCTCCACCTTCTCCTCATCCTCCCTTCTCTCCTCTCTCCTTCTTCCTTCTTTTCAGGGGCAAATATTGCACTCCCAACACATACACATGCTCCATGCCACGAGTCTGCCCTGCCCCGACATGTCCCGGTCCCTGCTGACCTCTTTGCACACAGGCCCCACCCACCCCAATCCTATCAAGGTATTTTTCCAGAAATACTTCCTTCCCTGAGAGGAATTCTGGGAAGGGCTATGGAAAGAATTAAAATGTTACGTCTTGTTTTTTTTATATAAAACAGAGGAAACAGTCCATATGTAGTAGGAGAAAACAAGAGCCAATTAAATGTTTAACAAAGATTACGGTTCAGCCATTCTTTGGACAACTATGCAGCCACTTAAGATGACAGTATACTCATACTACAAAGAGCTAATTTCCTTAATATGTAAAGTGCTTTTACAGCTCAATAGGAAAAACACCAACAACTCAATGGAAAAGTATGCAAAGGATATGAACAGTTTATGGAAAAGGAACTATAAGTGAGCCTTAAATATTTGAAAGGATGCCCCAAATCATTCATAATAAGAGAAATGAAAAAAAATAGGACACCATTACTTGTCTACCAGATCTGCAAATATGGAGAAGTTTGATAACATGTGTTGGGGAATGGGTGGGAAGCTGGCCTCCTCATACATGTTGGTGGGAGTGAAAATTAGTACAACACTTAAGGAGGGTAATTTGCCAGATTTATCAAAGTTCAAACTGCATATTTTCCCCTTGACCTCGCAAACACACTCCTGGATGTTTTCCCTAAAGATTTATTCTCACATAGGCAAAAACGATGCTTGAACAAGGATATTTGTTACAGCACTGATTGAAATAACAAGAGATGAGAAACAACCTAGATGCCCAACAACAGTTATATCAATTATGCCACGCACTGAAATACTATGTAGCTGTTAAAAAGAAAAAGAAAAAAGGCAGATTTTTTTGTTTTGATGTCGAAAGATTTCCAAATTACATTAAATTAAAAAAAACAAGATAAAAAACACTACATACAGTATACTACCACTTGTGAGAAGGGGATATATATGTGTGTGTGTGTGTGTGTGTGTGTGTATATATATATACACACACACACACATATATATATATATATATATCTTCATGTGCCCACCTGGACTGTGTTTGGAAGGAGACATAAGAACCTGATAACATTGGTTGTTTTCAGGAAGGGTTATCAGGTGTCCAGGAGACTGGGGAGGGAGGGAGACTTACTTTTCATTACATACCTTTTTATTTGTTTTATATTATTGTACTATGTGAATGTACTAGCTACTAAAAACTAAACAATTAAAAAAAGGATATCATAGCATTTAATCTTCCTTTAATACATAATTCCATGTTATTTAAAAAGTGTTAATTCCATTTTGGTTTTTATGTTATGAGTCCACTAAAAAAGATAGGAATATACACATATAGGAATATACACATATAGAAAAAAGTCTGGAAGGAAGAAAAGCAAACTGAGAATAGAGGTCATCTGAGTGTGAACTCAACGTTCCCTCAAGTTCATTGAGGTTCTCCTTTGCCAAATGTCAGAGGCATCCCAGCCAGAAGGGCTGCTAAATACCTTTCTGGGAAAGACTCCTGTGTCTGGGAATTTATCAGAAGACTTTGGAGTGACTCACAGGATGTAGCAGGAGTCCCATCACAGAGAATCAGGGTTGAAACAGGCAGGGCAAACGAGTGAACTCAGGTTTCCGCAGGTCTCCCATCTTTTCACCCCAGGAAACCTACTGGTTTCATGCCCTGCTCTACTAGTGAGAGAGGATGACTGCAGAGCAGAAGAAGAGTCTGGGGTCAGAGATGGCCAGAAGCACTACTCTGACATTCATCTCCACCTTCCAGATCCACAGAGAGCTTGAAAATACTTAGGGCCCCCCAAAGGAGCATAATGGGGGTTCATGGCAATTTCACCCAGCTCTCAAGGATCTAGGAAACCCCAGATGGCATACAGGTTACATAAGCATGCTTATTTTATGGGTAACAAGTCCCACATATAACCAAGTGCTTGCCTGCCTCACCACTTCCTCCTGGTTTTAAGGGCAGTGGATGACAGAGATATGATCTTCAGGGTGGTCTGAGGGACCAAAAGCCTTCCCTTCTCCAGACAGCCTGCACTAACCATCAGACTGATCAGTTTTTCACTTTTTGTTTGTTTGTTTCCTTCTCAAATCATTTGGGTGTTTGCCTTGCAGACTGAGTTTCATCTAAGATAGACTTTGGGCTACCAGCAACACTCAAAAAATAGATCCGGTAAAGAAAACCTGTAGTTTACATCCTTAGAAGGCCTCCAAAAAGTTTTTACAAAGTATTTGCACCTGTATTTAATTTGCTTAATCCTTAGTGGGACTCTGTGGAAAGCAGAGGAGAGATTCTGGGATGGCAAATTAGTTTCCTAGCTTTGCTACAAAGAACCACAAACTGGGTGGATTAAAATATAAGAAACTTATACTCTCACAGTTCTGGAGGCCAGAAGCCTGAAACCAAGGTGTGGGCAGGGCCATGCTCCCTCTGGAGCCTCTAGGGGTGGGCCCTGCCATGCCTCTTTTAGCTTCTGGTGGTTTCTGGGCAGTTCTTGGACCTGCTTAATTTGTAGATACCTCATTCCAATCTCTGCCTGTGTCACATGGCTGTCTTCTCCCCGTGTATCTCGATTTTCCTATGCTGGCCTCCTCTCTTATAAGGACACCATTCATACTGAATTAAGGACCCACCTACTGTAGTATGACCTCATCTTAATTAATTACATCTGCTACGACCTTTGTTTGAAATAAAGCCACATTCTGAGGTAGAGGGGTTAGGACTTCAACGTATCCTTTTCAGGGACACAATTCAATCCGTAACAGACAGGGGAAGACATACTAAGTAATTTGGCTGAATTTTTCTCAGAGGGGAGGTGGGTATATGTGTTGGGCGTAAGGAGACTGACTTGGCCCTACAAACATCCAGGCACCTCTGTATCTGGTGGAGGAATACGGCCAAGCGTATTGGGAAACTCTTCCAAGGAACTTTCCCTTCCGCTTGTCTGCTTTCATCAAGGACCCATCACTCCTCATGCTGGTGCGGTACGTTGAAGGACATGTTATCATCCCCATTTTACAGATGAGAAACCAAGGTTATGAGAGATAAAATAGTCCATGGTCACCAAGCAAATTCAAGGTGCTGAGAGCCCTGGTCCTTCTGCCTCCCATGCCAGGCTCCAATCTAGCTGGTGCTGTGCTTTGTTTTTTTGTTTCTGTTTCTGTTTTTGGCAGCGTTGGGTCTTCGTTGCTGCGCAGGCTTTCTCTAGTTGCGGCGAGCGGGGGCTACTCTTCGTTGGGGTGCGTGGACTTCTCACTGTGGTGGCTTCTCTTGTTGCGGAGCACGGGCTCTGGAACACAGGCTCAGTAGCTGTGGTACACAGGCTTAGTTGCTCCGTGGCAGGCGGGATCTTCCCGGACCAGGGATCAAACCCGTGTCCCCTGCATTGGTAGGCGGATTCTTAACCACTGTGCCACCAGGGAAGTCCTGGTGCTGTGCTTTGGAGGGGAGGCAGGTGGGCATAATCAATGACCACTCGGTGCTATCGGTAAGTTTTGAGGAAAGCACGCTGGATGGGGGACCTGCATGCACCATGAAATCATCAGATTCACCCCTGCTCTGTTCTCTGGTAAGAGACCAAGCCTAGTGCTTTCCGAGCTTACTGCTTCTTAGAAAGAAAAGCAATTTGGAGGGATGGGGCTCCATGTACTGGCCCCGGGTACACCCTACCTCCTGCCATCCCCAGGTTTGGGAGGCTTGGAAGTGCTGGGTTTCAAACTGCTTTTGAAGCCTGCAGAACCCCCAACCTCTTAAAAAGGAAACATAAGAACCCCAACGTATAAAATGGATGCAAACGGTGCTGAAGGTGGGGGGCCTCCCTGCACCTCCCCAAATGGCCATCCCAGCAAACTCCAGGTCCTGGCCCCCTGGGTGAGAAAATGGCTGAAAACGACTTGGAAACGCAAAAAGCAAGTAGCAAAACGACACCCATGTAAACAAAAGGGCACCCATGTGTTCACCTATTACTTATGAGGTTAAAACGCTCATCAGGAATAGCCTGTGGAGATTTGACATTAAGGAATTACTGTTAAAATGTTTAAAGTTATGCTGATGGTATTGTGGTTATGTCTTTTTAAAATCTCCTTACTTTAGTACATTGTGGGAAAGTTCAGTTGAGATGCTGCTGTGTCTGTTTGCCATTTGTTTCAAAATGAAGTGTGGTAGGGACGAAACTGGGCTGGTCTGGGGTGATGACTGTTGAAGCCTAAGTGGCGGTTACGTGGGGCTTGGTTATATCAAAACTGACATATTTGTACAGCTCAACCTAATTCTATTCCTTCTACTTTTATTTATTATTTTTATTTATTTATTTATTTTGGCTGCGTTTGTTGCTGCACGCGGGCTTTCTCTAGTTGCGGTGAGTGGGGGCTACTCTTCGTTGCGGTGCATGGGCTTCTCACTGCGGTGGCTTCTCTTGTTGCGGAGCACGGGCTCTAGAGCACAAGCTCAGTAGTTGTGGTGCACGGGCTTAGCTGCTCCACCGCATGTGGGATCCTCCCCGACCAGGGCTCGTACCCGTGTCCCCTGCATTGGCAGGCGGATTCTTAACCACTGCGCCTCCAGGGAGCCCCTATTCCTTCTACTTTTGCACATGTTTGGAACTGTCCATCATAAAAAGCTCTTTTAGGCTAAAAAGTCCCACTCAATGAGCAGCGGGGACTTTTGAATTCTTTAAAAGACAATTAGAAGGTGAAGCTCCAGGAGGTGACAGGAGCGGTGCGAAGGTGGGGAGGAATGGGAGGGAGCGGGAACGCAGCCGCGTCCCGAAACCCAACCCGGGTAACCCAGACCTGCTTTCCTCTGCGGCTCGAAACTCATCCCCCAAACTCTGCAGGGTGGCAGGCTGAGCGCTCCCCCGCCATCGGCGCCCCATCTGCCCACCCGTTCATCAGTCCAGCCGTCCGTCGGCCCGACCAACCATCAGGTCAGCTACCTGGCCATGGGTACGTCCAGCTCCAGAGTCCTCTGGCATACCCTCCTCCCCGCGGCGTCTGCACCCCGAACCTCCCTGCGCCGCTCGCCCCAGCCGAGTCCCGCTGCCCCGCGAAGTGGTGGGCACTCACCGGCTGCGCTCCCGGCTGCGCTCCCAGCTGCGCTCCCGGCTTCGCCCGCGCTGGGCACGAAACTGAAAGTAGGCGCGAAGAGCAGCCTGGCGACGGGCGCGGGGAGCCGGCTGCCTCTGCCGGGAAATCACGTGGGTTCTCGGTACCCCGGCGAGGGCGCGAGCGCGGGATGGGCGGGGGCAGCACACGCCCTCCTGCAGGGCCCGCGTCCCGCGCCTCTTGGAGCTCAGCCACCTGTACGGAGGACACCCAGAGACCGCACCAAGGGACGCGGGGAGCGCTCGCCCCTTTCCTGGATGCGATACTGAGGCGAAGGGATCAGGGTTGGCACACCCGGGTCGCGCCAGTAGACCCCGGGCTGAGTTCGGGCTGCCTCTCTGGAGACTAAGACGGTATGGAACAGGATAGGAAGGAGATGCTCGCTGTGCAGGAGGAGACTTAGAACCCAGGGGGTCCAGCCTCCTTTTCTTCAGTGCTCTCCAGGATGGTGGGGAGAAAAGAAAAATGACCATAATTGCCCTTACTGAGCCCTTGGCCCTTTGGATGGTGTTAAACGCTATGAATTTAGGACAGAGGTGAAGGAACTTGTCCAAGTCACACAAGGGACACAGGCAGAGATGAGGAAGAGATGGGACAAAGAGGACAGGAGAAGCAGAAGGAGGGTGAGAAGCCTCCCCCAGGCGGGGGTCAGCAGCAGTCCTGAGTGGCCACTAGTCCACTACCCTTTCAGAGCTGACTACAACCTCCGGGCTTTTTGCATTCCTCCGGGGACAGGAGCTCCTGTCCTGCAGAGGATACATCCATCCCCGTGGACAGGTCTGCCCTCTAGGAAGATCATCCGCCCACCTTCCCACGACATCCCCACAGTGCAGCAGCTTCCACTCCCAGCTCTTCTATCCCCCTGCCTCTCAAGCCAGCCGGGTGTGTGTGAGTGTGGGTGAGGGCACTGCATGGTGATGGTCACAGGCACCACCATCAGTGTCAGACACCCCTGGCTTCAAGTCCTCCTCTTCAACTTACTGGCCAAATGCCTTTACTTCGCTGAGCCTGAAGTTTGCCATCTGTGGGATAAGAACCCCTCCACGCAGAGAGGTCACGAGAATCTGATGACCTAAAGTTCAGGCTAATGTAGGCTGTGCCTGAAGCCAATAGGTGTCCTTGTATTTTTGTCTCCTTCTGCTGGTCCCACGTCCCTGTGAGAAGGGAAACTGCTCCCCTTCCAGCACCAACTCTGATATCCAGAAATCACGTGACAGCACGGATTTTGCAGCCAAGTGCTTGTGGGTGATGACCAGCTCCACCATTTCAGGTAAATGCCCTGACTTCCCCAGGTCTCAGTTTCCTCATCTGCTAAATGGGGTATTCCAAGCTTCCCCAGGCCACTGCGGGGCATGGTGGGGAATGGATGAGAATGCGAATGTGGCTGTGACTGGGTGCACAGGAGGGATTATGCCCCAAGATCAGGATGTGCACTGCAGTTCAGCTCATGTTCACTGAACACCTGCTCCCTATCCAGGCTGAGAAGAGCAGATGGACACGTGGACAAATAACCACAATCCTGAGAGACAAAGGCAGACCATTTTCAGATGCATTTAGTTTTGGACAGCCCCTTGAGGATGGCAGAAGACAAGTTATCCCATTAGGCAGATGAGGAAGCTGAGATCCAGACAGGTCAAGTGAGTTGCTGAAAGTCACACAGCAATCAGGAGCAGAGCTGGGTCTTAAACCCAATACCCTTTCCAGCCTGGAGATACCTGGCCTGCTGAGGTGGTTATCACTGAAGCACTCTGGGAGAGCTACCTTCCCAAATGCTCCCTACCCCCAGCCCGGCCTGTGGCCTGGAGTCCACCATCAGCACATTGCTCCTTTGGCTGAAGGCGTGCATATGCTCCTCTGGTATAAGTTAAATGGCCATCCATCATTTACACTTCAGTGTGAACAAGCTAATAAGATTTTATTGGTGGGAGATCAAAGGGAATCTTGGGTGTTTGGATTTGGGGGTAGGAAACACAAGATGTGAGAGTCACAGGGACCAGAGGATGGAGCCCACATTTACTGGGCACCTCTGTGTGCCAAGTACCATCTCTGTGGAGTATAGCCAATAGGTGGCATTTGTGAGCACTGAGGACATACTAGAGAGTGTTCTGGGTACATGGGCTTGCTCCTTTAATCCTCATGGCAGCCCTTTTATCTCCATTTTTACAGGTGAAACAGAGACAGAGAGGGTAACATGCCGAGATTACACAGCTAGCAGCACAGGAGCCGGGATTTGGACCCAGGCAGGGCAGCTCCAGAACCCCTGCTCTTGGTCACCATGTGATACTCCCTCTAGGCTAACACAGTTCTTACCAGAACCCTATGTGGAAGGTATTATTATCATCCCATTTAACAGATGAGGAAACTGAGGCACAGAGGGACCCAAAATTAGTATTTCAGGATACCGGGCTTTGGACCCAGATTTGAAGGCCAAGCCTTCCCTCTGCGTTCCCCATTGCCCAAGGTTGGTCCCGAATACCAGGGGCCTATCCTGTCCTGGGTCAGCAGCCCAGGGGGCAGGATGTGCTTCCACAGGACCTGGCCTTGGGCAGCCCTTGTTTCCTCCCTGGAGGAAACAGCAAATGCCCCCACCCATGCTGGGGGACTTCCTGGTCTTTTGTCGTAGGCCTAGGTCTGAGTTTCTGGGCTTGGATGGAAGGGCCAGGACTGGGAGGGGTCCAGCAAGTTGGTGCTGTCCTGGCAAGCTCTGGGGTTCCACGTCTGTAAGTCCTCCTGTGCAGACCTGGCTGAGACGCTCTCCTGCGCCTGGGGCGGCAAAGGAAGCTGAGGGGCTGCACCTTTCTGGAGCAGAAATGAGCCCCAGGGCCTTCTAGGGTCCCAGCTGGGCTGGGGTCCACAAGGGGCAAGACTCCAAGCAAGCTCTCTGTCTGCCCCTTGTGATGGTGAAAGTTTTCATTTTGGGGAAGGAGCTGCCCGGGGATGCCAGGTCATCCTGACACTGTCCTTGGGGCATCAAGTTGGGGGCCTGGGCTTCCCAACCCTTTTGGGGGTGCTCTCTTGAGTGGAGTGAGTCTCCCAACTGGTGTCACTATCCTGGAGGCTTACATCCCAAGGCCTGGAATTTCCACGTTGGACTCAGGACTTAGGGACTGGTGAAACCACTCTGACTCTTTGTGCCAGGGGCCCTGCCTTCCAGCCCCCAGGAGCACTCCTGGTCAGCTTAGTGGGTCAGATCCTTTCTTTGGACCCTGAGGGAGGAAGAGAAACAGGCCCAAGAGAGCATTTAGAGGGGACCAAGGAGGAAGGAACCGGGCTCAGAAGATGGTGCCTTCCCCTCAAGTCTTCCCAAACCTGAAGAGGTGTCCCTCTGCGAAGCTCCACCCCAGATCCTGCCTCCTGGCCGTCTCTCCTGCCCGTCAAAATAAAGGCCAGGCCCCCTCTGCACCTTCATGGTGTGGGCCCTGACCTCCTCTCTCTCCCTCTCCTCTTTGCTCTCCGTGCTACTCCGGCTTCCTTTAAGTTTCTTGACTCTCTTATGGTTCCTCCTAGGGACTCTGCACATGCCAGTGTCTTCCTATGCTTTTCCCCCTTCCATTTGGCCAATGTGGCAGCGAGGGATTTTCTTCACACACCTTCCCTGGAGCCTGGTACCTCCCAAGACTGAGATGGCAGAAAGAAACCTTCTGTATTCTAGCCTGAGTGGGAAGAAGACACGCTTTGCGCATCATAAGGTGGTCTGGCTGGTGCTCATAAGAGGTTACTCTTCCATGTTAAAGTCTGATTTGCTTTTTAGAGGCTCCATCCTCCTCCTCTTCTACCAGAAACCAGACCTCTGTGAGGGCCCCCTACCCTCCCTGCCATCCTCCGGATCTGAAACCCCTATGGTCCCATATTTCCTATCCAGCACTGGAACCACATGGAACACAGAATGGGTGACACCTCATACAGAAAGCTGGTCAGAACAGGAGATGGGACCTCGGTGGGTGGGTGGGGAAGAGGGCCCAGTGCTGTGGGGGAGGGAAGAGAGATGGTCTGAGAGACGCTTTCTGTTGACCGATGGGGAGGCTAAGAAACCCAGCCAGGGCTTCCCTGGCGGTGCAGTGGTTAAGAATCTGCCTACCAATGCAGGGGACACGGGTTCGAGCCCTGGTCCAGGAAGGTCCCACATGCCGCGGAGCAACTAAGCCCGTGCGCCACAACTACTGAGCCCGCGTGCTACAACTACGGAAGCCCGTGCGCCTAGAGACCGTGCTCTGCAACAAGAGAAGCCACCGCCATGAGAAGCCCGTGCACCGCAACAAAGAGTAACCCCCCGGGCTTCCCTGGTGGCGCAGTGTTTGAGAGTCCGCCTGCCGATGGAGGGGACACGGGTTCGTGCCCCGGTCTGGGAAGATCCCACATGCTGCGGAGCGCCTGGGCCCGTGAGCCATGGCTGCTGAGCCTACACGTCCAGAGCCTGTGCTCCACAACGGGAGAGGCCACAACAGTGAGAGGCCCGCGTTTACCGCAAAAAAAAAAAAAAAAAAAAAAAAAAAGAGTAGCCCCCACTTGCCGCAACTAGAGAAAGCCCACGCGCAGCAAGGAAGACCCAATGCAGGCAAAAATAAATTAATTAATTAATAAATTTAAAAAACCTCTCCTTAAAAAAAAAGAAAAAGAAAGAAACCCAGCCAGCTCCTGCTCCCTTTCTCTCTACCAAAGCCACACGCACAGGCAGATAATCAAAAAGACAGCAGGGTCAGCTCAGCGTATCCTATGGGGAAACAGAAAGCTCTGGGCAGGGCCTTCTCCAGAATACCCCCTGCACACCCCAGTAATGGAGCCTGAGACTCCGCCATTAGAGTCATCTCATGTGGACAAATACCCTACAAGGTCAGCATGGAAAGGGAATTTGGGGATCATCAAGTCTAACTCTCTCATTTTACAGGAAGGGAAACTGAGGCTCGGGGCCGGGCGTGAACGAGCCTCCCAGCCCAGGGCTCTTCCTGCCACATCAGGCGCCATTAGGAGACCCGTGCCCTTAAGGGGGGCTGAGCTATCCGTGGGGTGGCAGAGACAATATTCTCCAGTGAAGCAGGAACAGGGATCCACGCTCTGGCCAAGTCATGGGTGTGCATTGCCACCCACAGGAGGAGGCGCCTTGAGGGAAGGGGACCCAGGACTGCTAAGCTTCGATGACTGGAGAACCAGGGGCACTTGCAGCTCCGCCTGGGAAGGGCCTAGAAGATGAATGAGAGCCTCCCTGTCAGGCATGTGTCCCCAAAGCTCCTCCAGCCCAGACTTTGGAGACATGACCTCAGGGGTGCCCACTGTGGTGACCCTTGTCCACAGGAGGTTCTGGGCAGACTCAACACTGCTCCTCAGATGACAAGCCCACTGTGAGTGCTCCCTGGGGCACAGAGGTGACCCATGGGGCAGACGGCCCCACAGCCTGCAGGGCCTTCATCTATATGCCCATGAAAAACTCCATCTCAACCCACCCTCTCTTCCTGTCCCCACCCCCCAAATGGTACCTCTCCCGAGTGGTCCCTCCTAGGCCCTGGGGAGGGCTGTGACTGCATCCCATCCAAGGAACCAAGGCCCGGCGAGCGGCCAGCTGGCCAGTGCTCTCCTGCCCTCCCCGCCCCCTTAATCCACACCACCAGGGTTCCATTTCTGCAATCTCAGCGTCGTCCCAACAGACACACAGGCAGAAGGGTCACAAGATAAGGGAGGGATCATCTGGTCCCGTTGCCTGATTTCCTTTAGGACTCTGTGTCCACTTTCTTTAAGACATGAGGTACACGGGGCTTATTTTTTGGCCGCACCCCGAGAACCCTTGCCCCCTACAGTGGAAGTGCGGAGCTTTGACCACTGGCCGGCCTGGGAAGTCCCGCTATGGCGCTCATTTCTCCAGGTGCGCCCAAGACCACCTACCTTGGTCAATGTGGAAAAAGTCAGTTTAATCCTGAAGTCAAAAAGATGAGAATTTGGCCCTCCATTGTGCTCCCAACCCCCCAGAAAAGAAACTCTAGGAATTATTTCAAGTGTTTCCGTCTATATTTAGGGCCGTCCACAGAGAGCCCTTTTGAGCTCTCTCGTGAGATTTGCCATTCCAGCCACCAGGCCTTTGCTCGGGCAGGCCCTTCCTCTGGCTATGCCCTCCCTCCCTCCTTCATGGTGCCTCTTCCTCTGAATTAAGACTCTAGGAGGAGTCTTCTCCCCCCAGAAGTCAGGTCCTAAGTCCTGGAGGGAAGGAGCCATATTTCCCCACCAATATCCTGTGCCTGACATCAGAGGGACAAGGGAGGGATTTGCTGAGTCAACCACTCACCCCTCTCTGCAGACATACTGGGAATCCAAGAGGCTTAAGTTCTCCTTCCTGGAGCAGGAGGCCTGGGTGGTAGTGATGGTGTGTGGTCAGGCCACTCGAGAAGTTCTCTTGTTTTTTGTACATCCCGTGCTTGACCAGATCCCGCTTCACCTCCACCCCACTCACGTTAACGCATTTGCCCCGCCCCCCACGCCCCCACGCCCCCCACGCCCCCACGCCCCCACGCCCCCCCCACGCCCCGCCCTGCCCGTGCTTGTTTTAATCCTTAGGCCAGAGTGGCTCCACCTGCTAGTTTATTAAAGGGAAACAACTGCCCTCCTGATGGTCCTTAACCTGAGGGTCAGTGAGGGACACGCCCCAGCTGCTGGTTTCCCTGGTAACTGATGACCCCACCTGATGTCAATTGCTATGAATGGTAGCCTCCTTCTCCCCGCCCCACCCCCGCCCTGTCCGGCATTAACCAGTGAGGTGTCGCTCCAGAACCTTTTGCTTAAGATCCCCTGTCCAAGATCCCCAATGGTCTTGAGGCTGGGCAACTACAAGGCTCCCAGGCCTGCAGACTGCAGCCCACAGGTGGTATCCTGGGGAGAGAAACCAGGTTCCCTGTGAGCAGGGGCCCTCCTCAGAGCAGAGAGCAACCCCCAAGCCCAGGACCCTCAACTCTCTATGCTGAGTGATGGGAGAGGTGTGGGGAGAGGTGGACCCTGGGGACTCTTGGGGTTAGCCTAGCATTGATATTCTACAAACAAAAGGGAGTTCCCCAGGACCTGCCGCGTGGGGATTCTGTGGCACGTCCTCTCCTGGATTCTCACTCATCCGCATTCCCATCAGCTTCTTCCTGGTTTGAACCTGCACCAGGACTTTCCCGCATGGCTCACTTCCTCCACCTCCAAAATGAAACCATCAGCAAAACAAGGTGACACTTCATCTGCTGGCAGCTGGATTTAGCTGCATTTTTACATTCCAGAGACCAAGTATGGATCCTCAACCAGGAGCATTAACTTTACCACCTGGGAGAGAGCTTGTTAGAAATGCAGACTCACAGGCCCTACCCCAGGCTCACCAAACCAGAAACTCTGAGGATGAGCCCAGGAATCTGTGTTTTAACAACCCCTGCAGGTGATTCTGATACAGGCCAAAGTTTGAGACCCATAGCACTAGATAACTTTCAAATAGCCTCTTGATTTGGGGTTAGGAGTTGTATAAGCACCCAACCACCCACCCCTTTTTGCTTCATAGCTCCAGGCACAATTAGTGGTTATATAGTCTTTTGTTTGGCTAGATATTATCTATCTCTGCCTATGTCCCCTAGACTATAAGCTTCACAAAGTCATGAACCATATGGGCCTGGCTCAGAGTAAGAACTCAACAGATATTGTTGAAAATCCATCCATCCATACATAAAAATGCTGGGGCCACAGAAAATGTTGACTCTGATATGAATGTGACATGTGACCTTGAACAAATGTCCTTCTAGTTCTCAGCCTCTGGACCTCCCTTTGTACAGGGAAGGGGTGGGTCCAGCTGACCCTTGCGGGCCACGCTGCTCTCTACCATTTTAGCAGAGGCTCAGTTTGACGCCTCCCCAATCCAGCCATCCCGCACCAGAGCCAACCAAGGCATCTCCTCCCACACCCCACCCCAAAGCCTTCTGGAGCTTCTACTGCTTCCTTCTGGCCTTTAAGTCTCCTTGACATGATCTCAACCTAACTCCTGGCCTGATCTGCAACTCCTTTACCCCCAAACAACCCTTCCCTCAGCCACGCTGGGCTTCCTTCCTCCCCCGGTCCTGTCACTGCTGTTCCCCAGGCAGGACACCTGCGCTTGGCTCTCTCCCTGCCCCTTAAGAGCCAGTCCAAACTGCCTTCTGGAAGCACTCCAGCACAGAGAAGTCTTGGTTAATAGATTCCTAAAAAGCATGTATGTCCACAGTCAGACTCAAAAGCAAGAAGGGAAGTCCTCAGGACCCAGAAACAACAGGGGACTCTGAGAAAAGTCAGGGGAGGGGAAATGAAATGGGATATTCTGGGAGGTGGAGTTTACAGCTGGGTGTTAAGAGTACTCTAAACTTTTCAGATTCCTAGATTAAAAAAAAAGTAAATAATACAAAATTTAAAAAGATTAAAAAAAAAACAACCTAAATGCAGTGTGCTAACCTGGATTGGATCCTGGGACAGAAAAAGTCTATCAGTGGAAAAACTGGTGAAATTCAAACAAAGTCTGGAGTTTGGTTAATAGCAATATACCAACATTAATCTCTTAAGTTACAACAAATGTGCCACGGTTGTGAATGACCGTGGTGGTTTTTCTTCCTTATACTTCTCTGTGTTTTCCACTCTGTGCCTACATTACTTTTGTCTGCCGTTTCATGTATGAAGAAATATTGAAGACATGCAGAGGGGCATTAGGAGTAGTACTGATCATCAATTCCTTACCTACAATGACAAAATCAAACACGCTCTGAAGACTACAAGTTTTTTTCTTAAGTTTGTCAGCAAACCTGGCCGTTTGGATGGAAGGCTGTTTATAGTACTTATCTTGCTTTATGTGAAAATTCATATGCAGAGAAATGTCAGTGGACTTGACTGTGGGGTGCCACCCCAGACCCCATGCGGGTGTCCCGCAATATATCCAGTGTGCATGTACCTGTACTACCTTCTAAAATACACAAAATTCTGGATTTGGAAAGTCATGTGGCCCTAATGGAGATGGACAGTGGTTTGGGGACCTATGTTCCAAACACCCACGTCCCACCACCCAGGTTAAGAAATAAGATATTACTAAAACTGTCAAAACTCCCATGTGTACCCCATTCATAACTTGTATTGTGTGATTTTGATGATCAGGAGGACAGCCATGTTTTAGAAACAACCAGTCACAGCAGAAGCAGTGAGAAGAACTTGGAGGTTTCAGAGGTCCATCTGTGGAGGGGTTGCCAACTACCGGCCTCCCCATCTCCCTGCCTTCCTCTGTCTGTACCCACTTCACCTCTTCAAGTGTAAGCCTCAGGGACTTCCCTGGTGGTCCAGTGCTTAAGAATCTGTGCTTCCAATGCAGGGGGCGTGGGTTCAATCCCAGGTCGGGGAACTAAGATGCCACATGCTGCTGGTGCAGGCAAAAAACAGTGTAAGCCACAAAAAGTTGGCTGCCTGGGTGTAGGGAGGGGAATTATACCATCAGTGGAGAACCATGATACCCTTGTTCTGACAGTAGAGCTTGCACATCCTGAGGCTGTAGACAGTTACCTGGGCCTGGTTGGCGGGGAAGCTATGGGAAAGCAGTGGGAGACACAGAGGGGGTCCCGTGGCTAGGATGGGGGCCCATCAGAACAGCTGTGGCCACTGCCTCTGGAGACACAAGGGACAAAGCTGACTCAGGGTTCCCAGGGCTGAGAAAAAAAGGAAGCAGCTAGGGCAGTGGCTGGGGCCCAGGCCACCCCATCACTAATTTGCCAGTGACCTGGGCATCACTCTTGCCCTCTCTGGCCCTTGGCTTTCTCACCTGTGTGATAGTGAAGTAATCCCTTGCCCTGCCCACCTCTTAGTGTGTGGAAAGGCCTTCTGTGCCTCACTTTCTTCAGTTGTAAAATGGGGATAATAATAGTACCTACCTCCGAGGATTGTTGCAAGGATTAAATGAGAGAATCAACATAAAGAACTTGCAGAAGGACCTGCGCATGGTTACCCTCCAAAAGAAGCCACCGTTGCTTTTGTGTAACAATAGTCACGAAACGCTGACTATGCTTCAGCCCCGGGTGAGGATATGCGGGGCAGCGCAGAGCTCAACAGACCTGGTCCCTACCTTCAGGAGGCTCAACATTTATCAGATAATCCCAGAACTAAATGTAAAATGGCACCTGAGGAGCGTCTTAAAGGATGGATCCACCGGGCTGTGGTTTGAGAGCCCTGGAGAGCAAATCTCACCTAGTTAGGGAATGGGGAGGCCCTCTCTGAGGCTAAGGAGTAATCAGATGGGGCAAGGAAGAGGGGACACCTCTGGGCAGGGGGCACAGCATGTGCAAAAGCCCTGTGGTGGGCGGGGAACATGGTCAATGCACAGAGTGCACAGGCAGCCAGGGGCTGGGAAGTACGGCCCGAGGTGGCCTGGGCAGGAGGGCAGGACCTCCGATTTGCAGACTGTTGGGCTAGGCTCAGGGAGACCTCTCTCCATCAAAAAATTGAACCAATAGGTACCTTGCAACGAAATGTTTTATTTAATACACAGCTGAGCTCAAACAAAAGAAAGGGACAATCCCAGATACTAAAGATGAAGAGGGAAATGAGAGCTAAAACCATAAGTAAGGTGGCCCAGAGAGACAGGCACTGGATGTGGGTTCAGACCACAGTAAAATGGGGTTTTAACACTATCAGAGGGAGAGAAGTGAGAGGACGGGGGATGGAAATACCTCCTCTCAGTGAAAAGGAGACCAAATGACTTCACCCACCAAAGGAAGCCACAAGAAACGTCAAGGTGGGTCTGGGAGGCTATAATTTGAGAACCCGAGCCTGCAGCTCGGGTTCAGCATAATTCAGATGTGCAGCTCTGAATTATGTATGCATTTATACTGCCAGCATGGTGCAGGACTTTCTGAACTGAGAAATGGACCTACAAAGCCAGGAAGGAAGGAATGATGTAACCTTTGGGGTCCCTGGCAGTAATAAGTGCAAAATTATTCTCTAAGGAAATGTGGGTGATTCAGGGAGCAGAGTCTGTCCACAGAAAAACCAAATTCCACTAAAGGTGAGCTTCTAAGAAAATAAATATTACAAGCCACACAAGGAAACCACGAGAGAGAGCTAGCAAACACAACCAGCAAGAGGATAAGCACCTCAAGGCTCTGACACGAGAGAACATGGAAGAAACTACAAAGGAACTAATTTTTCAATGATTAAAGAAATAGAGCCATAATGAAAGCATAGGACTCCAGGGGGAAAAAACAAAAGATAGATTTGAAAAGGAAAACTTGAAAATAAACTCAAGAAGATGTGGAGAAAAGGGAACCCTTGTGCACTGTTGGTGGGCATGCGTATTCATGCAGCCACTATGGAAGACAGTATGGAGATTCCTCAAAAATTAAAAATAGAACCACCATGTGATCCAGCAATTCCACCTCTGGGTATCTTTCCAAAGAAAACAAAAACACTGATTCAAAAAGATATGCACCCCCATGTGCACTGCATCCTTATTTGCAAAAGCCAAGATATGGAAGCAACCTAAGTGTCCATCAACAGTTGAATGGATAAAGAAGATGTGGTATAACAAATATTACTCAGCCATGAAAAATAATGAAATCTTGCCATGTGCAACAACATGGATGGACCCAGAGGGTACTGTGCTAAGTGAAATAAGTCAGACAGAGAAAGGCGAATACCGTATGATTTCACTTATACGTGGAATCTAAAAAACAAAACAGATGAACAAACATAACAAAACAGAAACAGACTCGTAGATACCCAGAACAAACAGGTGGTCGCCAGAGGGCAGGGGGCTGGAGGGATGAATGAAATAGGTGAGGGAGACTGAGGTACAAACTTCCAGTTATAAAATAAATGGGGACTTCCCTGGTGGCGCAGTGGTTAAGAATCTGCCTGCCAATGCAGGGGACACGGGTTCAAGTCCTGGTCTGGGAGGATCCCACATGCTGCGGAGCAATAAGCCCGTGGGCTACAACTACTGAGCCCACGGTCCACAACTACTGAAGCTCATGTACCTAGAGCCCGTGGTCTGAAACAAGAGAAGCCACTGCAATGAGAAGCCCGTGCACCACAACGAAGAGTAACCCCCGCTCAACACAACTAGAGGAAGCCTGCGCTCAGCAACGAAGACCTAACGCAGCCAAAAATAAATAAATAAATAAATTAAAAAATAGAATAAAATAAATGAGTCACATGAATGAAATGTACAGCATGGGGAATATAGTCAATAATATTGTAATAACTCAGGTGATAGATGGTACTTAGACTTATCATGGTGATCATTCTGTAATTTATAGAAATACTGAATCGCTATGTCGTGCACCTGGAACTAACATAGTGTTGAAGGTCAATTATACTTCAATTTTAAAAAATGAACTTAATAGAATTTCTAGAAATGAAAATTATTAATTTTAAAATGAAAAACTCAGTGAATGAGTAAACGGATGAGCCACAGCTATAAAAAGAATGAGTGAATTGAAAGAGATAATTGAAGAAATGATTCAGAATTTAGCATAGAGATAGAAAGAGATGGAAACTATGACAGAGCAACTAAGAGACAGAGAATGGAATGAGAGGGCGCAACATACGTCTAGTGGAAATTCGAGACGTTAAGAATAGAAAAAATAGAGGAGAGACAATAATTGGAGAAAGAGTGGTTGAGAAATTTCCAAACCTGATGAAAGACACCATCCCTTAAACTGAATGCTTATGCTGAGTCCAAAACAACTAGATTGAGAGGTAAACAGGGGCCAGAAAATACATGACCCTGGAGCCCATGTCAGAGAATTTTGCTTTTATCCTAAGACTTTTATTCTTGATGAGTTTTAAGCAGACAAGTGAACAATCAGCTTTGCTTCTGGAGGCTACTGTGGGGAACAGATTCAGGAGATGTCAGGATGCAGGAGGCTGTAGATGGGTCCCCACAAGTGATAATGGTAGCCTGGCCCAGGTGGAGATGGAAACAGAGAAAAGTGGACAGGCTCCAGAAATACTGAGGACATAATAGGGACTCCGTAATGGGGATGATGAGAAGAGCAAGTCAAGGGCAAGCTTAAGATTCTGAGCTGCAAAGACCTAAACAGACATTTCTCCAAAGAAGACAAACAGATGGCCCATAGACACATGGAAATGTGCTCAACATTGCTAATTATTAGAGAAATGCAAATCAAAACTGCAGTGAGGTACCAGCTCACACTGGTCAGAATGGCCATCTTTAAAAAGTCTACAAATAACAGATGCTGGCGAGGGCGTGGAGGCTGCCCTCCCACCACTCCCACCTCGTGATGGGACCCTAGGTGGGTGGTTTTGATGACAGGCAATCCTGTCAGGGAAACGTCCACCCGACGTCTCCATCCGAGGGGATGTTGGCTGTGGGGAGGGAGAGATCAGGGTGGAGCCTCAGGATGGGGCGCCTGCCCTGAGTCACCTGCTCCTCCTGGCCCTGGCCAACACTCACAGGTGCCCCCAGCCTCCAGCCTCAGGGCTCCCATCTGTAAAATGGGTCCTGGGGTGCACAGGGTGCACTTTGTCATTCTCCCTCTTCTCAACTTCTGTCTGTCTGGGTGGCCCTGCCCTGCAGGAGCCCTTCTAGAAGAGTGGTTCAGAGTGTGGGACTCTGAGTCGGAGATGTGGGCTGTAATCCCAGCCCTCTACTGCTGGGTGATCCGTGGGCAGGGACCAAGCCTCACCCCCAGCACCCTCGGTGTCCTCGTCTCCAATGAGAGCATCCACCTCAGAGCTATGTATTTAATGGAACAATTTGGTAAAAGTGGGTGAGCGCCCAGTAACATGAGCTACTCTGATTTTCCTCCTAATCTTCTCCCAAGAGAAATCTGGAGATCGCCCCCACCGCCAGCTCTGGTCTGCGTCATGGAGTTCAACAGGCCAGACCAGGAGTCGGCAAACTTCATCTGTAAAGGGCCACATAGTAAATATCTTAGGCTTTGCGAGCAATGCAGTCTCTGTGCAACGACTCCACTTTGCTACTGCAGGGCAAAAGCAGTCACAGGCAAGAGCATCTACATGAGTGGGCATGGCCATGAGCCAATAAAACTTTATTTATAAAAGCAGACAGCAGGACGAACTTGGCCCTCGGGAGGTAGTTTCCAACTCCTGGTGCAGAACCAGCACGAGGGCTGGAGGGTGGCGGGGGAGTGTAGTGGTACTGCATCCAGAGCCACGCCCTTGGTGAGGCCCCCGGGCCCCTGGCCCTGTCTGTGTTCTGGCAGCTGCTTGGGCCTGTCCAGGGAGGCTGGCCTCACCCTCGCATTAGCTTTGCCTACGTGCACTCTGATGGCACAGCCCCTGGCGCGGTGCTCCCAGAGAGACGAGCAAGGTTCCCGTTCCAGGCTTGGCCAGTGATGGGAGTGGGGTCGGGGGAAGGACCTAGCACACAGGAAGACGCAATTATGCTCACTCCACCCCCTCCTCCACCCCTCCACTGCCAGTCCACACTGCCCCGGACCTGGTGCCACCAGGGGTCTCCCCTCCTAAGGCCCCCACAGGAGCCCAGAGGGTCTACCCAGTGGGTTTCACTGTCCGTTATTGCCTCTGTTCACTGAGTACCTACCACGTGCCAGGGTCCAAAGAGCCGGGCGCATCCCTCAGCCTGGCCACCTCCCCCTCTGCTGGCCAACCACAGTGGGAGCAGTTATGACGTAGTAAGAACAGGGACTTGGAATTTTTAGATGGCCCAGGCTCAAATCCTGCTCTTCTGCTTCACAGCTTGGGGGAGGGGGGATGGGTTCCCCTCGACTCCCTAAATTTCAGTTTCTCCATCCATAAAATGGGGTGATTGTGAGCATTCCACAGTTAATCTAAGTCAAGTATTTGGTTGGTAGCACGTTCTGCAAACATTGGCTTGTATTCGTGTTAGGACTGGGACAGGACAGTGCTTCCTACCTCTCAGATCACCTTCTCCTCTTGTCCTGGGTCTCTCTCAAAGGCCCGGTGATGTCCCCATTAGACAGATGAGAAAACTGAGTCCTGAGTAGTTTTTTCTTCACTGCACAGCCTTGTGGGAGTTCCCCCTTAGCCCAAGGCCGTATGGGAAGGGAGGGAAGAGACTCAGGGAGTCTTAGATCTCCAAACCACTTTCTTCCTCTTAGCTTTCACCTGTTGTTTGCTGCTGCTTGAGAAGTACTTGACAGTATGCTCATGCTGGGGGTACCAGGCTAGTAACAGCAGTAGTAATAATAGGGACCAACTGGGCCGGGTACCATCTTAAGCATTTTATATACGTTTTTTTCCACTCAATTCTCACAACCATCATATGGGGTAGTTGCTATTATCACCCCCATCTTGCAGATGAGAAAACTGAGGTTCAGAGAGGTTACGTGACTTGCCCAAGGTCACAGCCTGACAGGCTGCAGCCCTGAGGGAAGTGACTTGCCATAGCCTGAGCATAACTAATCACCAAACGGTAGAGCCACACAGGGGCTATGAGACCCAGATAGGGGCAACGACTGTCCCAAGGTTCACAGTGACCACAGGTGGCCTCCTGGTTCCCACCACTGCCTTCCAAGGCATGCAGACCAAAGCGCACTCACCAGCCCTTGTCTGGACTAAGTTGGCTATGATGTTGGAGATGATGCAGATCTCTTCACAGATCTGGGGCGGACAGGGCAGGCGGCTCACCAGGCTGGAAAGGAGACCAGAAGAGGGGCAGGGCCACGTGGAGGTGGCAGTGCTGGGAATAGGCACAGGGGGCTGACCACACTGGGAAGTGGTGGCTGTTTCTCAGGGAAGGGCAGTGGGGGGAGGAGGACCCAACCTCGGGGCATAACCCTGGACTGCTCCCCACAACGAGTGGTCGGGCCAGAGGGGTAGGCGAGCCCCACTCACCTGTCCTTTTAGGACCAGCTTCAGGGTGAAGGAAATGAAGTCTGTGAACAGCTGCTTTGTCCACCTGGGCCTGAAGGGAGCGAGTGCTGCGGTGCTCCAGTCCTGTGCATGCATTGAGCACCTACTGTGTGCCAGGCACTGCTCAGGGCTCTGCCAGCCTTGGAATCCTCCCATAACCCAGCTATAACCCCATTTCACAGCTAAGAACACTGAGCCTCAGAAGGAGCCTCAGACCTGAGTGTTAACCAGCCCAGAGTCCCTCGGGAGGCCCCATTGCCTGTGATGTTCATACCTGTTACACTCACACATACGGATATGCCTGAATCCAGATTCACACACGTGTCCATCTGCTCCATGGGCAGAGAGGGGCCTGAATCAGGGATGCTCACAGCAATTTGACAGAGGGTTGGCCAAGACAAAGATCTGAGTAGAGTACTCAGGATCTCAGGTTCCAGAGTCAGGGGGCTGCTGGGTTCAAATCCTGCCCCCATCCCCTAGTGGCGAGCTGTGTGTCCTCAGCCAGTTACTTAGCTTGGCTAGGAATTGTAGCTGCGAACTTGTGTGATGCCTGGGATGCCAGCAGATATGAGTTTTTCTTTCCTTCCTAAGCTCTCTGTGCCTCAGTTTGCCCATATGTAAGAATGGGGTTAATAACACAGTCTACCTTCCAGGGTTGGGTTGTGAGGATGTAATTAACTAATCCATGCAAATGGCTTGGAAAAGTGCTTGGCTTATAGCAAGTTCTCAGTAACTGTAAGCGATTATTTTTTTCCAGCCTTTAAGGGGGCGTTGATGGGGAGAGGTAGGTAATGACCCCACTGAAAAGACTGATCCCCCAGGTTTGGCTGCCACAGGCATGGTCTGGGGTTGACCCTCGGAGGGGCAGTGGACACACCACCCTTCCATACTCCTGGGGCTCATGCTAACAGGAAGGGGCACAAGTAGAAATGGGGGCCACAGAGGCAGCATACTTACTTGCACTCTCCTTGGAGATGCAGGAGCAGCCTGTGGAAAGATAGGTAGCATTCAGGGGCATTGGTCCACACACTGCCAGAATCACAGGCTGCAGAGTCCCCTGACACCACATCAGGGCAGCCTCGGCCTCCAGGCAGAGCCCATGTGCTGCCCAGGCCAGCCAGGAGCTAGGCTAGCTTTGGGCTCCCCCAGCCAGCAAACTTCCCGGGCTGGACTGTCTTTGGCAGCCTCAGAATCCTCGGTCTGCCTAGCCTTCCCTCTCCGCTGCGGCCGATTCCTGGAGTCCAGCCTCTCTGCCTCCCCAGAGGGAGTAGGACACATATTCAGCTGTGTGTGTTGACCTGAAGGTCAGTAGAGTCGATTTCAAAGTCGACAGGCTGATCAACCCTCAACCTGCAAGGAGGCCACGGCCCAAGACCCTCTCTCTGCCCTCAGCCCAGAGAGGGCCAGGGAGAGGCATGTCAGCTGAATGGGAATGCTTATCTCCAGGCGCCCCAGCGTCCCCTTGAAGATCACAGGTGCATTCTGAATGGAGACATTGGTGGACTTGTCTTCCACCAACTCTACCTGGCTGCTGGAGACGGACAGGTGGCTGATCTGGATGCTGGGAGAACAAAGGGAAATAAGGAAGGGCGTCGGGGGCCTGGGAAGAGGCAAGGGGGTGTTTTTGTTACATCTCCACTTCTTGTCATCCTGCGCTGCCCAGGGATGCAGTGGGCAAAGCCCTGCCCTATCCTCCTGGAGCTGAGTCCAGCTTCACCTAGTATCAGTCATGGTCAATCACATTTAATCTCTACTCCACCCATGTTTATTTTGGATAAGTTATATATTAATTAAATTTATTCTATGGAAGTTTGGTCTTATTGAATTGTTGATGATTTATTCAGGGTAATATCTCTTTTAACTACTCCAGGCAACTTTGCCATCTCTGACCTCTTGTGATGTAGGTCTAAGATGGCTTTATCCTCATTTTATAGAAGGGAAACTGAAGCCTAATGTCACACAGAGAGTGCAGGGCTGGGGCAGCCCCGTTGGACGCCCCACTAGACCTGGGATACCCCCACTCCAGCTGCTGGCGGAAGGTGCTTTCCTCCCAAGAGGTAACGGTGGCATTCAGCATCGCCAGCGGTAGCGCCCTAGTGGTAGTAAAATGTTTACACCGACTCCAGCACCAGGTTGGTTACCTGTGCAAATCAGAGTCCACCTTTATTGAGTTTGTCCTTGGGGGGGGGGGTTGGGGAAGATGAGGTTTTAGGACAAAGATTAGGTCCCTGAGCAGTGTTTTCCCCATCCCTGAGGGCTCACACAGATATACAGACTCAGAATCTGTTCCCTTGCCGCCTGAGGGGCCCGGAAGGTGGATGTGTCGTGTTCCAGGGGCCAAGCCCAGTGCTCAGACCTGGGTTGGAACCTGAGCTTGCCGCTGCTAGCCTCGCTGTGTGACCTCCAAGCTGCTTAGCCTCTCCGAGCTCCTGTTTCCTTGTTCAGTAAGCAGGGCCAGTAGAGGGATGCGCTGAAGGTAAAATGAGGTACTGTTTGTAAAGGCGCCTGGCCTATAGCACAGCCTCAGCCCAGTTTGCCAAGAGATCTTACTACCCTGCCTCCCTCTACCCAAAAAAGACCCCATCAGTAGGGGAGAGAAAGGGCTGTTCTAAGGCCCGAATCTTACTGGGGCTGTTGGAGAGACTGCTACCTTCCAATAAGTCCCCACAGGGGCACTGGGGGACGGTGAGTGGGTTGAAGCAGCATGGTGGGGGCAGGTCGTGCAATACCAGGCTTCTGGCCCTGGTGTCAAGTCAGGTGGGGAGGTCTGAGTTCTCCTGGCTGCCCTTGCTCTCTGGGGGCTGGGGGCAAGTTTCAGGCTACTCCCCACCAATCCCCAACTGTTCACACCCCAGGCCTGACTCACTTGTGCAGACCTTACTTGACTTGGCCAAGGATCACCATGGCCCTTTGCCCTTGATATCGCTGGAGGCTGTCTGGATCACCTTGGTGGTCTCCTGGCTCATGAGAAGGGAGGGCAGTGGTGAGGGGCTGCAGGACCAGGACCAGGGCCCTGTCCCCTGGCCTCAGCTGTGGCTCAGCCTCTTTGGGGTGAGGGGTTGGACTTGGCCTCACTCTGGCATAAGTTAGATGGCTACGCTCAGGGCACATAGAGAGAGAGCTCTGACCCCTGACCCTGGCCAGAGATCCCAGTCATACCCTAGCCTCTGGATCCCAACACACAGGAACCCCATGATCCTAGTCAAATGGCAGCCTCTGAACCCAGCCACACACTAAGCCCAGCGTCACCCGTCACTGTGCTGGGACACCTCCTCCCCTAAATACAAACTGAGTGTTTAGTCCTGGGACTCAAACTTTGAGATCCTCCATTTTAGAGATCATTGCATTCAGCCTCCCTATGCCCTTAAGAGGCTGGGGCCCAGAGAAGGTAGGGGAGCTGACCAAGGTCACACAGCAGTGAGTGAGTGACAGAGCCTCCCCATCCTGGGCTCATGCTAACCCGACTCCAGCCATGGAAGGATCCCCAACACCAAACACACACGGACCTCCTAACCTTCACCTTCTAACCTGACCCTCAACCTGGCTCTGCTCTGAAACTTAACTCGAACCCCAGAATGATCCTGGGTCCCAGGCAAACACAAACTCCCACATCAGGCTGTTTGCAGCCCCTCAGGGACCTTCTCACCAAAGAGCTCGACTTGAAGGTGAGGACAGGAGAGAGTGAGGATTGCTCCACTCGGCCCAGGGCTGTCCTCTCTCTGGGCTACAGTGTGGCAGCCCCTGCATCAGAGCTGGCTTCTGGCCAGGGAGTCTCCTTCTCAGTGGGTGCCCCCCAAAGGAGCCCTGGACCGACAGACAAATGGGTGGACAGACAGATGCATGCACAGAGCAGTGGTGGTGGTACTTACACCCCAGGAGGGCAGGCTTGGTAACTCGGTACACAACGCCTGGTACAAAATGCCTTTGGGGCAGGCGCGGTCACTGCGGGGCAGGCGCGGTCACTACCCAGCATGGCTTGGGGCAGGAGAGAGGCAGCGAGCGTAGTTCTCGGGCAGCCGTGGGCGGGTCCACGCAGAGCTCATGTCTGCACAGCTCCCACGGGACAGGAGGCACTTCCGGGGCAGAGGGTCTTGCCTAATTCGCTGCCCTTCCGGCCTTCTCTCAGGTTCAGAGCCAGGCATCCAGCCAGGATTCCCACCTTCTGCTTGTCTCCCCTCTACCACCTGGCACCATGTTTGCCCTCTCCTATGTATCTGGATAATTGCTTAATACTTAAAACAAAATTTATTCTTTTTTTTACTTAAACAAATGTATGTAAAAATAAACGTTATCTCTTTTGCCATAAATAGAAAGAGGCTAACATATAATGACAATAAAATGAAGACATTTCATTGTTGCCAGATACTCTCGCTTGACAATGACCCTAAGTTTGAGGCATGCTGTTGCATGTAAATCAAAACTCAGTTCAAAGAGGGAGACAGCTTTGTGGGTTTTCCCTCGCTGGAATTTGGTACCAGGGTACTTAACGCTGCATCTGTGTACCGCGCAGCAACATCTTGCACGCCCCCAGGGGTACGTGCCCCACACTTCCGTACTCTGGTTTAGAGATCATTGCCCTTAGCCTCCCTTATTGAACTGCGCAAGAGGCTGAGGCCCAGAGACAGGAAGCGAGCTGCTTGAGGCCACACAGCAGTCAGTGAGAGGGCCTCCCCACCTTGGGTTCTTTCTTTGCCCCCATTGACCTGCTGTCTCCCCAGAGCTTTTGCCCTCCTTGGAGCTTCCCAAACCCCCTCCCTCACCGACAGCCTGTCTCTGGGGCAGAATGAGGCAAGGGGCTATCTTGGAGTACACCTCCGGCCCCATGCTGGTACCCTTCAAGGTCTCTTTGCGATTACAGTAGCCTGGAATCAGAATTTTGGGGGTGTCGGGACCACTCCTGCCAGCTGGGTTCCCGTGTCCTTGGCTTCCAGAGGATTGAGAGGTAGGAAGGCAACAACTCTGAGTGAACGCCTGCCACACCCAGGACCGAGCAGCGCACTCACCGTCAGTGTCCCCCTCCCGCACCGCCAGGAGCTCTACCGACAGGCGAACACACAGAGGGACGTGCTGGCACTCACCTGGCACCTCACAGTTGCAGCTCCGGAGGTCTGGGAAGCCTAGGTCCAGCGGGGCAGGAGGCCTGGGGACACACCGAGAGAATGGCGTTCTGCCACACTGAACTTAACCCCACGTCCTAAGATGGTAACAGGAGCCAGGCTGACAATGATCATGGCTCCTAGCGCCACGGTCTGTCTCTGTGGCCACCCTCTATAGGACGCCTTCCTGGAGTACGTACCTCGTCCTTGCCGCCCCCTCCCATGCTGAATTCTCTTCAGTACCAGTCACAGGACACAGAGCATGGTTCACCATGGATGAGCTCTTGTGCCATTCCATTTTCAAATATTAATCAATTAAGTTTTAAAATATAACACTGGTATCTGCATAGTCAAAAGTCACAGAGAAAAGGAAATCAAGTCACTTGTCAGTCCTCCCATCCTGGAGCAATCTGTGTGTGTGTCCGTGCATGCGTGTGTGTGTGTGGCGGGGGGGTGAGGGGCTTTCCTCCATGAAGGTTTTTTTTTTTTTTTTTGGCATTACGCGGGCCTCTCACTGTTGTGGCCTCTCCCGTTGCGGAGCACAGGCTCCGGACGCGCAGGCTCCGTGGCCATGGCTCACGGGCCCAGCCGCTCCGCGGCATGTGGGATCTTCCCGGACCGGGACACAAACCCATGTCCCCTGCATCGGCAGGCGGACTCTCAACCACTGCGCCACCAGGGAAGCCCCTCCACGAAGGTTTTTGCCTCTGCACATTCATTCCACAAATATTTACTGAGCACCTGCTCAACTAATGTGACCCCAGTCAGGGACACAGAGGGTGGGGAACAAGATGCCGGCCCCTCCTCTCACAGTCCCACATTCTAGACTTGGGTGGAGACTCAGGTACGGTGGTCTCACCTCCGCTTCCCAGAACCAGGAGGCAAGATGACTATTTGCTGAATAATAACACCCACCGTTCATTGAGCTCTTATTGTGAGCCTGCTAGGCTGTGAGCTCCCTGAGCCAGGATCACGGCTGCACTGGATCCTCACACAGTAGGTGCTCAGCACATAGTAGGCCCACAATAAAAGCGTGTTGAATGGCGTAGAAAAGCCAGGTGCTGTGCTGAGCTCTTTACATGCTTTGTCTTATTTGGTTCTTACGATAACCTCATAGGAGCTATCAGTTATTATCTTCATCTCATAGGTGAGGGATCTGAGCTCAGAGAGGTGCAGTAACATATTCTAGATGATGAAGCTGATAGACATTAGAAGGAGGACCTAAACCATAAGGTCTGTATTCTGTGCAGAGGGCTTTCACAAGTCCCCGAGCCCCGAGTGGGGGTGGGTAGGAGCACACACTGGGAGTCAGGGATCGGGTCTAGTTGGCCCTTGACTCACTCACTGTGTCACCGTGGATTGGTCACTGGCTGTCTCTGAACCTCAGTTGCCTCATCTGCAAAATGGGAAAATGTTGACCATTGCCCTTTGCATCCAAGGAGATAAAGGCAGTGGACCCAATATGTATACATATAGCTGATTCACTCTGTTGTACAGCAGAAGCTAACAACATTGTAAAGCAATTATACTCCAGTAAAAAAAAAAAAGAGTCCTATATATAGGCTTTGGCTTGATCAGCACGAAGTATCTCTGGGTGGGTACACAAGATCCTGAAAACATGGGCTACCTCTGGGAGGAACTGGGTGTCTGGGAGAAAGGGGTGGGGGAATTCCACACCTTTTGAATTTTGGGTCACATGAATGTATTATTTTTCAAAAACTATGACATATGGTGTTTTACTCACAGCTGGGGCCAAGAATTCCCCTTAGCAGCTGAGATCAAACAGCCGATTTCTCCTTCTCAAGAGTCCTCAGGCAGGGAGCCAGGGCCGCAAGGATGTGACAGGATGCTATCCACAAAGGGAGGGCTTGCCCAGACTGCTCCCGGGCAGGTCCCTCCCTAGCCCCACGTGATATACCCACTCACAGAGCTGGGTGAGCCTCACTGATTCCCAAGGCCCAGCTAGGGGGGGCCTATTTCCCCTGGGCACCCAGCCCCTGGGGGGGTACATACCCACCGTCATCGCGAGGGTATGATGAGCAGGCATGTGCCCATTGGCCACACCAGGGTGGGGGCTGGAGGGCAGAGATTCCGCCCAGGAATCCCCAACACCCCCATCCACAGGCTGGGGCTCGGGAGCCTCGTTAATGGGCTCCATTTCCCAGGAACGGGAAGACTCCCTGGCGGGCTACTGTCCTCCTGGCTGCTGTTCATATTCCACTCCTGGGGTCGTGGAGGGCAGTGACTGAGGGTGCCCCGGCCAGGGTTCTGGTGGTCGCGGCTGTACCCACAGCAGAGAGGGAGGCATGTCCATCCTTTAGTGCAGCTGGCTGCTGGGGGGCCTGGCATGGGAGTGTGAGAGGCCCAGGGGGTAATGGATTAAAAAGCAAAATAAGGGCTTCACTGGTGGCGCAGTGGTTAAGAATCCACCTGCCAATGCAGGGGACATGGGTTCGAGCCCTGATCTGGGAAGATATCACATGCCGCAGAGCAACTAAGCCCATGCGCCACAACTACTGAGCCTGCACTCTAGAGCCCGCAAGCCACAACTACTGAGCCCGTGGGCCACAACTACTGAAGCCCACGCACCACAACTACTGAAGCCTGCGTGCCTAGAGCCTGTGCTCTGCAACAAAGAGAAGCCACGACATGAAAGGCCCACGCACTGCAACGAAGAGCAGCCCCCGCTCACCACAACTAGAGAAAGCCCGCACGCAGCAACAAAGACCCAACGCAGCCAAAAATAAATAAATAAAATAAATTAATTTTTTAAAAAAAGGTTTAAAAGGCAAAATAAAACAAATAGAACCAACCAAGCAACCAACCAAAACCAAAAACCAAAACCAAAAAAAAAATCTATCCCTGGCCGGGAGGGATAAGTTAAGAGGTTGGGATTAACAGATACACATTACTATACATAAAACAGATAAACAACAAGGACCTACTGTATAGCACAGGGAACTATACTCAATATTTTGTAATAACCTGTATGGGAAAAGAATCTGAAAAAGAATATATATATATATATATATATATATAAAAAAATCACTTTGCTGTACACCAGAAACTAATACAACATTTTAAATCAACTATATTTCAATAAAAAAATCTATCCCTTCAAACTTAGAACCCTGCATCTTAAATTCTTAAAACTTAATAATCATAATCTCAGCTATATTTCTGAGCTATATGCTGTTTACATCATCTCATTTAATCCTCTTTTACTTTTATCATGGTAAAATACACATACCTTAAAGTTTACCATTTTAAAAGGTACAGTTCAGTGACATTTAATATATTCACAGCGTTGTGCGCAAGCGTCAAATTCCAGAACAACTTCTTCACCCTAAAGGGAAACTCCATACCCAATAAGCAGTCACTCCTCCCAACCCCCCAGCCCCTGGCAACCACAGATCTGCTCTGGACCTTTTGTGTAAATGGAATCCTGCATCCCGATGATTGTAAAAGTGCACAAAGTCAGCTAGGGATTAGGGCAGGGATATCTTTTTAGTGGGGGGAGGGGGGAGGGGGGCAGTATTCAGTTTACCACAGTTTCACTGGGGGAGAAAAATGTCTCTAAAGCAGATAGTGATGACAGCCCCAGACCCTGATTATGTCTATGTAGGGCCATATCGGATTATTTGGAAGGACACACACTAGATTGGTAACTTGGTCACCTGGGGTGGGGGTGAGGGCAAGGATGGGGGAGATAAAGTCACCCTTGAGGCCCCGGGGGACTGACTTGCTCCTTCATATTCAGTCACAACAAAGAGTAGGCGGCTGTGTCTACGTCGTGCCCAGGGGTCTCTAAAGAAAGAGAACTTATGAATGTGAGCAGGCTACACGTGGCTCCCAGCGTGGGCCACACACCGGCTGTGCAACTTGGGTAAAGCCACTTAACCTCTCAGAGCCTCAGTTTCTTAAAGCATAAAATGGGCGCATTTTACACATCTCCTAGGGTTGGAGGGAGAATTAAAGGGGGTATTGCTTGCCTGGCCCACAGTCGGCTGTCTTATCATCATGGCTCATCCTCTTCTCCAGGCTGGGAGGAAAGCTGCTGGGTGTTAATATACTCTGCTCTAGCGAGGCCTCGGTCCTCAAGGCTGGTGGGGAAGAAGTGTCGCCCATCACTAGAAGGTGAGTTTCTGCAGCAGTGCCCGGCACACAGTAGGACCTCGTTACATATTTGTGGATGGAAAGACTGTGGGGGCTTCCGGGATTTGGGTTAGTCACTGCCGCCACTGGGCTGACCTGGGGGTGCTTCTCCCTGTTAGCGCAGGTGGTGGCCCTGGATGCGGGGACAGAGCCGAAGGGCTCTAGGATCCAGTTGCCCCTGTGATGCCAACCTGGGAGCCTCGGAGGGGCCTACTCGCCACAAGCCAGGGGTGAGCTCAAGGGTTCAGCTGTATTCTGAACAGGCATGGGGCTGAGAGTAGGGGAGACAGACAGCTACAGAGCACCCCTGAGACCCAGAGCCCAGCCTGCAGAAGAGTCAGAAGTGGCCAGCCAGCTGTACACACCCCCAGAATTCCAGATGCCAGCACCTCAGGGACCCGGGTCCCTTCCCCCCATGACCCCAGGAGTCCCACACCACCTACGACCACAGGTCCATTTTCTGAGTCCTAGGTCTTCCAGCAAGCCTCAGCCACGGGCCGCTGGCTAATCTGGCAGAAGCCTGGGGCGATCTGGGGAAGTGGGGACAGAACAGAGGGAGACTTCCGAGGGCCTCGCATGCCCAACTCAGAGGAGACCCGTCCTGAAGAAGGCCCTGCTCGGCCTCTGCTGCCCCCTGGTGGCTGGAGACCAGCTGGCCCCAGGCTTCCGGCCCAGCCCAGTGCCACTGGGTAGCGCTGAGGGCTGGGAGGGGGAGGCGGCTGTAACCCAAAATGCTCGCATACCTGGTGTACCCATATCCACACACCTGCCCAGATAAAGCAATCCACGTGCACATGCAAATAACCTTGCGTGCGTGTGTGCACGGATGTGCACATCCCACGTACACACACAGGTCCCCTACACACCAACCCCAGCTACATCCGCCTGAGACGTACACGCCCACACGTGTGCACATGAACCCACGAGGGCCACCCAAACACAAACGATCGCGATGAGATTCGTGTCTTTTTTTTTTAAACATTTTCATGGGCTATATGTTCACAAAGCTTTTAGTGTTTCCTGACCTCCATCATTCAAAAACTACTGCCATGATTTCTGCCTTCTCTGCACATGCTTTAGACTGTTACTTACTTAACCTTTTAAACCGACTCGCTTTTTTTACTTAAATGTATTTTAAAAGGGAACTCCATATCTCCACTTTAAGTAGAAAAATACGCTTATCTAATACACTGAAAAGTAACACGGTTATTAAAATAAGGGACAAACCCTCTAGATTTGGTTCTGCACACCCACCCCAGGGCACGTTTGCCACCTTTGGAGAACACTGCATTATTTTGAGCCTCATGGCCCCTGTGGGGTGGACAGAGCAGTTTTTTATGTCCTAGGGGTCTATGTCTTGGATGAGGGAGCAGGGGCTCAGCCTGGAGAGGCCCCAGGGATCAAACCAGCTCTCCTGCCCTTGCACCCTCTGCCCTTCCTTAGGGACGACCGCTCTGGCCTCATCCTGCCAACACCTCCCTGTCTGTCTCCAGCACCACCTATATGCGGGTCTCCCAGTCAGCCCACACCAGGACTCTTACCCTCTGCAGCTCCCTGCAGCCCTCAGCCAACCCAGCCCCTAGTCCTCCCTGACCCCAAATCCTCCCACCTGCCTTCTGTCGTCACTGGCACTCTCCTCCATGCCCTCAGCTCCTTGCTCTGACCCTGGATTTGAGGCCTTCCCCGCAGGTTCTCAGTGAGCAGTCCTCCCTCCTATACCCCTTGTGTGTAAATCGTTTCTCCTCCCTTCCCCTCATCCTGGAAAACTCCAGCTCCTTGAACTACAATCCATCAGACCATAGTGTTCCCTCCCTTATGACTCCTCCAATGGACCCCATCTCACTTTGACTAGAACCCACATTCCTTACGATGGCCTAGAAGGCCCTATATGATCTGTCCCCCCACTTTTGGATCCCTTCACCCACCACCCCCTTCACTCAACTTCAGCCGCCTGCCACCTTCTAAGGCATTGGCTATGCTGACCTTGTTCCTACCTTAGGACCTTTGCACTCGCCTTTCTACTTGGAAGACCCTTCCCCAAATCTTTGCTTGGTTTGCTTCAGCTCATCATTCCGGTGTCACCTCCTCAGAGGCCTTCCCTGACCACTGTCTAACCACTTGTCCTCCCCCAAACCCACTGCTAACTAGTGTCCCCCATCCCATTATTCTCTTTTCTTTCTATGTTTTTTCCCCAGTACTTGTCATTTTATGTCCACTTGTTTCCTTCTTTAGTCTCTGTCATCCTGCCAGGATGTAAGCTCCATGAGGGCAGGAACACCCGGCACCAGGAAGGTCCTGAGTGCGTAACTGTGAGTGTCGACCCCGTGACACGTGCCTGCCTGTGTGCTCTTCAGCCAGCTGTGTGGCAGGGAACGCAAGCTCCTGCCATGCCTGAGTACCACAGGCATCAGAGCGTCCGAGTCAGCTGCTGCCGGGCCACTGGGTACCACTGCGGGCAAAGCCACTCTTGGATGTGTCACGTCGGAGACAGCTAGCCCCACCTCACTTCCTGCTCCCTGCACCGTTATATCCCACCCCTGCCACCCTAAGGACGTGCTTCCAGCGGAGGCTGCCTCTTCCCATTTCCCCAAGGCTGCCCAGCTCACTTCTGGAATGGGAAACCTTCTTTGTGAGGCACAGAGCAAAGCCTTATACCTTCTCTGGAGCTGCCCCCATATGCCTTTGGTCTCAAGCAGAGCCAGGGGGCGCCTGATTCTGAACAAGGGACACAGCCTGCCTGGCAGCAACCCCACTGGTCAGTGTGGTGCACCAGGCTGAGGAGCAGGACTTCTAACCTCCAGAGCTGGGGCCCTTTAGCAGTCAGGGCTCTAGCAGAGAAACAGAACCCATAGGAGATTATTTGCTTGTTTCTGTCTTTCAAGAAATGGGCTTACATGATTGTAGAGGCTGGCTAGGTGAGTCTGACATTGCAGGGCAGGCCGGCAGGCTGGAAACTCTTGAGAAGAAGCTGATACTGCCACCCGCGGCCTTAACGGCTTCGTCCTCTGGAAACCTCAATTTGTCTCTTCAGATCTTTCAGCTAGCTGGATGAGGCCAACTCAGATGCAGAGGATAATCTCCTTTACTTAAAGTCTACGGATTGTAGATGTTAATCACATCTGCAAAATAACCTCCCGGCAACACCTAGATTAGTGTTTGATTGAATGACTAGGCCTAGCCCAGTTCACCTTTTATCAGCTTGCTACCCAGGCACACGTCCTTAAACCACACTTAATCTCCAGATAAAGAAAATAACAAAGCCTTGCTTCCATCTAATGTGATGCAACTATCCTGTCTATAACCCAAAACACACAGATCCTTTCCCCAGAAGAGAATGCCAAGTCCTTGGGTGACAGTTACTCTTCTCTATGAGATCCTGTAACCTAAATCCTGTGATGTAGGGACTTCCCTGGTGGTCCAGTGGTTAAGACTCTGTGCTTCCACTGCAGGCGGCAGGGGAAATATGATCCCGCAGGCTGCGTGGCCAAAGAAGAAAGATCCCGTTATGTAAAGTTAACTATTATTAATTCATCTTATGTTACATGATAAGGATATAAGGGAAGAAGACAAAAAGATTCACTTTATACTTACTATGTATCTATACAAGTTTGTGTATGAAGATAAACAGCACAAGATGATGAATTACATGAAAATTACAAGATGATTCATGATAATTACAGGCCTCATTTCTGCAACTGGTCACATAGATGTAGCTGGTCTTTACAACTATTTTCTTCCACTACCCATTCCACACCCTCAGGAAGCACCTCAGCTGGTCATGGTTGCTGGGGTGTCCCAAACCTTCATTCCTGAAGAGTCAGGGCCATTAGTAGTTCTGCCTTAATTGCATTTTCCATCGACTTTAAGGCAGGGTAGCCTTAGGGATCTCCTGTATTCTGCACATCTTCTTCCTTAATTGTATAGTAGCAGCCCGATTTCCTCTTGGTAGTCGGGGTCAGTCACCCCAGCCAATAGGATGACTCCCTTCTCTGCCTGATGACTTGGAGGCTTAAGGAGCCCAAAGTGGCTGGTAGCTGTCTGAACTTCCAGTTCAATGACATCAATGTTGTGTCTCCGGAAAGCACTTCTCCCTGTTGTGGGGTGAATTGCGTCCCCCCAGGTTCACGTCCATCCAGAACCCTGGGATGACCTTATTTGGAAATAGAGTCTTTGCAGATGTAAATCCAATGGCTCAGTAGTTACTCAAAAGGAAAGGGATTATCTGCAGAGGATGGCAGGACTTTGCCCCCAAATCCTAAGGGCCTCCACTGTGATTCATCTGTAGGGACCTGTCGCAAGCTCCAGACAGCATCCCTGCCTGCCCCCGCCTCTTCAAGCACCAGGAGAGCTGCTGGATCCTGTGGCCCAAGTGGCAGAGCAGCACACACAGCAGCCTGGACCTGGTGCAAGTCTTTCTCTTGTTCTGGGCCCCACTCAAAATAGGCAGCTTTTCAGGTCACTTGGTAAATGGGTCAGAGTGACACACCCAGAGAGGTCCAATATCCAGAAAGGCCAACTAGGTGTTGTGCCTGGTTTTTTGGCTGCAGGAGGGGCCAGATGCAATAACTTATCCTTCACTGAAAAAACAGGTATCTTGACACGCACCCAACCAGTGCATCGCTAGAAATTTCACTGAGATGGAAGGCCCCTGACTTTTGGTGAAATTTATTTCCGACCATCGACGATGCAAATGTCTTACCAGTATATCTATAGTTACTACTTCTTGTTCTCTAGATGGAATCTGCATATATCATCGATGTTAAACCTGTGGGATATTTTGTGGAAGGGAAAGGTGATCAAGATACCTGCAGACCAAATTATAATGACATCAAGCTGGAGAGCTGATCTACCCGAGGCAGGACAGTGAAGGTGTACTGCTGGTCTGGCCAGCTGAAAGCAAACTGCTTTTCGTGGTCTTTACTAACAGGTACTGAGAAAAGAGCACTTGCCAGATCAGTAGCTGCAAACCAGGAACCAGGGGATGTGTTAATTTGCTCAAGTAATGAAACCACATCTGGAAGAGCCACCACCTCCGATCATCAGTTTATGATCATCCACTGTCATCTTCCACGATCCGTCTGTCTTCTGCCCAGACAGAACGGGGTTGAATGGAGATGTGGGAGTCGCCACCCCTGCATCTCTCAAGTCCTTGATGGTGGCGCTGATCTCTGCAGTCCCTCCAGGGATGCGGTATTGCTTTTCATTTCCCATTTTCCTAGGTAGAGGCAGCCCTAATAGCTTGCACTTGGCCTTTCCCACCGTAATAGCCCTCACTCCACACGTGAGGGAACCAATGTGGGGATTCTGCCCGTTGCTAAGTACAGGCACACCCCGGAGATACCGCGGGTTTGGTTGCAGTCCACTGCAATAAAGCGAATATCGCAATAAAGTGAGTCATATGAACTTTTTTTGGTTTCCTAGTGCCTGTAAAAGTTATGTTTACACTATACCATAGTCTATTAAGTGTGGAATAACATTATGTCTAATAGAACAATGTACGTACCTTAATTTAAAAATACTGTATTGCTAAAGAATGCTAATCATCATCTGAGCCTTCAGCGAGTCATCATCTTTTTGCTGGTGGAGGATTTGAAATATTGAGAGATTCACCAAAATCTGACACAGAGACACGAAGTGAGCAAATGCTGCTGGAAGAATGGTCCTGATAGACTTGCTCAGCGCAGGGTTGCCACAAACCTTCAATCTGCAAAAAAAACAGTTATCTGCGAAGTACAATAAAGTGAAGCACAGTAAAACAAGATGTGCCTGTGTGTCTATTTCAACTATACATCCTGGAACTGGGGACATAACCACAAGATGGGTTCAGGGACCCACTGGACCTACTGTGAGATGGACCTGACCTCCATAAGTTTCTACTCTTTTTTTTTTTTTTAATTGATTATTTTTAAAAAAATTTATTTTTGGCTGCCTTGGGTCTTTGTTACTGAGTGCAGGCTTTCTCTAGTTGCGGCGAGCGGGGGCTACTCTTCGTTGAGGTGCGCGTGCTTCTCATTGCGGTGGCTTCTCTTGTTGCGGAGATCGGGCTCTAGGTGGGAGGGCTTCAGTAGTTGTGGCTCGCAGGCCCTAGAGCGCAGGCTCAGTAGTTGTGGCGCACGGGGTTAGTTGCTCCGTGGCATGTGGGATCCTCCTGGACCAGGGCTCGAACCCGTGTCCCCTACATTGGCAGGCAGATTCTCAACGACTGCTCCACCAGGGAAGCCCCATAAGTTTCTACTCTTGACTGGCGGACCACAGTCACGTTTTGGGTCTCCTTGAATTACTTTTAGTTTAGAGGCTGTGTCCAGCCATCCCCCCAAAGTCTGATTATTTCCTTTTCCCCAATGCACAGTCACCTTGATAAGAAGCTTCAGGTTCCTTTAGGGGAAGGCTGGGCAAAACAGTGTAAATTTTTTCAGTGTTGCAGGGTCCTTCCTCAAGGAGACTTGCCCCCCTTCATTCGAGGGTTTCTGGGTCTGGAAACTGTCTCAGGTCCGGGAACTGATGGAGAAGCTGATTCCGTTTGGGTGATTCAACTGAGATTTCTGTTCACTTCTGCTTACACAGATCAAGAATTCAGTTAGCCTGCCCCCATTTCTTTCTTTCCAAGGGATACCACGATCAACTGGCCAATGCCCTAGGTCTCTGCAAGTCCAACGATTCTATTTCTTTTTAGACTCCGCTGGTACCATAATGACATCCACAGCCACCTTATCTCTGGTGATTTAAGTTCTACCACTTGGCCCCTGCCACCCAGGAATCCGATTATCCCTATTGCATTTAAGGATCCTAGTTCAGTAACTGTTGTTCCCACTGTAATTTCTGACCTACAAAGAAGAATGACCACAGAGCTCTGCAATGACGCTGGGCTCCCCTCACAAATTTATTTCTCAGTCGTGGTGAAAGGTGTGTCTCTGGACCCTCGCAGGGTGGGTGAGCAGGTCTGACATGATAAACCCACTCCGATGGACTTCCCTGGTGGTCCAGTGGGTAAGACGCCGCGCTACCAATGCAGGGGGCCCGGGTTCGATCCCTGGTGGGGGAACTAGATCCCACAGCCATGCCACAAGTAAGAATCCTCATGCTGCAACTAAAAGATCGTGTGTGTTGCAATGAAGATCCCCCGTGCCATAACTAAGAACCGGCGCAGCCAAAATAAATATTAAAAAAAAAAAAAATCCACTCTAACATTCCAATCTTCCTAAGATTCAGAATACCTTCCGCTACAGTTCCCTAAAGCAATCCTGGCACTTCAACTTCATTGAGTGTAGGCCACCTGTTAGACTATGTTTCAGCCAACTAAACTATCAGTGTCCTTCCTCACTCTTCATGCTAAAACAGTAAACGCAGAATCTCTGCTTAGTGCATCCACGTTAATAAATTCAGCCTGACCCAACTCAATGTTGCTTCCACCACTAACCCACACCCATTAATATCCATTCCCACGCACCCCCCCGAGATCTGTCTGTATAAATTGGAAAAATCATGCAGGTCTTTCAGTGTGTAGCAAAAAGCTGTTCACTCCTTGAGGCCTGCTGGGACTTGAGTCTGGTTATAGGTCTAGAAGCAAAGAGAGGTGGGGTGGGCATAGGTCCTGAGAAGAATCAGCAGCATCTCTCAAGGTAACTACACCGGGGAGGCCACTACAGTTTCTTCTGACAAAGGGCTAACTTCCTTAGAAATGGGTAAAATAGCTACTTCTGACAAAGATGACCTGTAATCTCTCCCTCTCAGTCAGACTATAGATCCGCATGGCTTCTGATACCCTCCCTGGCCACATAAAGAATATTTATCTCCATTGTTCATTACGGATGTATGCCATCACTTCTCACCATGCATCTGTTTGCTGCTTAGAATGCCAAACAAGGTGTTGATTAATAGTAACAACTGCATTTCCCCAACCGTGGCACACCATTCAGTCATGGGCAGGTTCACAGAACAGAGGGGCCCGCAGACCACATACCCTCCTTCAAAAGTACATCAGCATATTAAAGGCCCCGGGAATCCTGCAGTGAAGAAACCCACCAACTGGAATCAACCTGGTTTCCAAATTTACTTTACCATGGGCTCATTTTCTGGAGTGTTTCTTCTACAGAACTAGGATTCAAGAAAACACACCTTGGAAAATGCAAACTTAAAAAGCTACTATGGCTTGAGCTAACATTTGGAAATTTTTTGGTTTGTGCTTTTAGCTTTTTAATTGCTACTTAACAACAGAAACCCCAACCAATAATTTCCTAAGTATTAACAGTGATACGTAGTACATCCTTATGCTATATTTAGTAACTGTTGTGGAAGCACTGTTATTTCTGCCATGTCACCCACCCAACAGCGCTCTTAAGCCTTGGCTCTTGTCTGAAGGTTCTTCTCTTGTATTAGTGGGGCTTGGGACAACCTGAACCCTTGTCAGCTGTCCTCAGGAGCACCAACCATCCTGGAACTATTTTGGGCTGGTGGAATCTGGAGTTGAATCGATGCAACCTGACACCACAGGGAGAGAGGCCCCACTCCTTCAGAAACAGGAGCTGGGCACTGCCAGCTGCCTGGGGCTCCAGGCCCCTCTTCCAAAGGATGACGCCCCTTGCTCTGCAAAACGATAGGATTTTCCACCCAACAGTTTTAAAAGGCCTTCGTATCAACTCTTAATGACCACTTTCATCAATCCAGCTTCATGGCAGGAGGGAAGTCTCATCTCTGCACTCTTGCTTCTGCTGTGACCCTTCTCTCTCCAGCTCCTCAGGCTTTTTCTGTCACCTACTTCCTCACTTGTAAAACTACAAAACCTCTAGTCTCAAGTCACTTCTTCCTTCAAGCAAACATTGCCTTCATAACTCATCAATAATCACTGCCTCCTGACTGACCATTCCTCTGTTCTGGAGGTCTGGTATTATCTGAAACTCTATGCCATTTCACGTCTTACGTAATTATCTTAGTTGGCTTTTTAAAGCACGACCATACATAAAACAGCTTTGTATCCACCCAGCACCTGGCTATGAATTGTTCAGTGAATGTTTATTTGATGTCAATGTGTCCAGTCACAATTCATTCAAATGATCATGACCATGACACAAGAAGCTCATTATACTTTGCCCAAAACAACACTCCCAGGCCTTCAGCATTCTACTTACAGCATCACTCATGTTAAAAATTACACAGGGCTTCCCTGGTGGTGCAGTGGTTGAGAGTCTGCCTGCCGATGCAGTGGACACAGGTTTGTGCCCCGGTCCGGGAAGATCCCACATGCCGCGGAGCGGCTGGGCCCGTGAGCCATGGCTGCTGAGCCTGCGCGTCCGGAGCCTGTGCTCCGCAACGGGAGAGGCCACAACAATGAGAGGCCCGCACACCGCAAAAAAAAAAAAAAAAGTACACAGCACTTTGCTTTTCAGATTAGTCTCAAAAATAATACTTAAAAGAAGGACTAAAGTCCAAAAGTAAGCTCAGCATGACACGTGAGCAGGTGAAAGGTACTTAATGCCATTAACTTTAAATTGTGGGAATTTAACTCTGATGGGTTACAACATAAGCTAGTACTGTTTAAATCAGGAAATGGGGGGCAAACACAGGCATAATCTTAGTAAATTAAAACTTGCGTGGCCTTACCCTATCTTCTTCATCAGTACAAACAGTCCTTTAATAAAAAGAAGCACAATATTCAGGTTACTCAAAAATCAGCAACTCAGCTGTTGACCATCCAGGGATGATGGAAACGGAGTAAACTGGTAAGATGACAGGAGTCTCTGCCAGGGTCATTCATAGTAAAACTTTATTGAACAGAAAACCCAGCAAAGGTTTTCACCTCTGCAAAGCTCCTCTTGGTTTAAAGTAAAGCACGCATTTTAAAAAGCAATTATACATAAGTCTTTCCTAGAAAAGTCCTGCTAAAACATGTCTAGCAATTTCATTGATTATATAAAGTAGTACACTTAGTGTAATTTAAACATTCCAACAGGAATCAAATCGTACCAGCAGAACCGTTTCTGCATCTATGACATCTATGTACAAACACACATGCAGACACACACATCTGGAAAAGTTCCTCAGGCATAAACATGCGACACTAATGCCTTCTACTTACAATATCTATTAAACTACAACAATATATATTAAAGCTCTTCAGAATAAAGATATGAGAAGCCTTAGGCATTTTTTGTTCATCAATTTGTATCATGGCTTCACGTCTTACTTTCTGCCTTTGCAGAATCGCAAAAGCATATCATCCTCTTTGTTGATTCTTTTACTAATTCTGTGCTGTCGCCACATCCAGGTAAGGAAATCTAGCCAGAACCAGATGATCCAGTCCACGCCTGCCAAAGCCTCTAGCAGCCAGAGAGCAAACACCATCAGTTTGCTATGGCTGGGGGACCTTCTGGAAGAAGAGAGGCAAAGAAAGTCTTGAAGACGAGCCAGGCTGTGCTCATAAATGAAGGACTGGTCTGCTCCTCATCCACTACGTCTCTGTCTGGAGGGAGGCGGTTGGGGTCTGCAATTTCAGGATCAGGGTCTTCCTACAGGTAATAAAACACAAGGAGAAAAGAGGACAGTGACAAACACCCAATAATGTCAGTAAAGGGCAGAGTGGCTCCCTGGACCCTTGCCCCATAAGCCAAGCCAGGCAGGCAGGACCCCAGGGACGACACCCCGGCTGGACGGAGCTCCTTCTCCAGCCTCCGTAGCACAACTGTGCTGGAACATTCTCATAGTTTTCGATATTCCTGGCAGCAAGTATCAGATCAAATGAAGTACTGTAACTAGATCTTCAACTATTATTAAACTAGTAATTAAGTTAGCCACTTCATTAAATGTGGGTATTTTTCTAATTCTGGCAGTGTCCCGAGTTAAAGAAAACTAAAACTAAAAAAAACGAAAACACAGGATTCTAAAAACAGATTCGAGGGTGACACTTTATATTAAAAAGAATATCCTTTAGGATTATGCATTAAACTGCCTTATAAAAATTCTATTTCTTTTTTTAAATATTTATTTATTTGGCAGTGATGGGTGTTAGTTGCAGCACGCGGGATCTTTGTTGCTGCATGCAGGATATTTTAGTTGCAGCATGTGGGATCTAGTTCCCTGACCGGGGATCGAACCCAGGCCCCCTGTACCGGCAGCACAGAGTCTTAGCCACTGGACCACCAGGGAAGTCCCTAAAAATTCTATTTCTGTATGTTATTTTCCAGGAAATCTATTCTGTGAGACAGGCTTATGTTCCTAATCCTTAATTAGAATAACTCTCCATTAGCAGTTTCCATGGTATAACATATTATTGAGAATGAACACTAAAAAGAGTGAGTTTAAAAAAAAATTACATATATATGCCAAAATGCAAACTGCCACATGACCAAAATACCTGCTGGATTTTATGACACAATGTTTTAAAAACAGCTAATGCTATAAGAATAAATTTGAAAAAAATCTTGAAATACTGAGCCTAATAAAATGGTACACCACAAGGTGTCTAAAGATTAAGGACTCGAGAGCCCGGTGTTTCACACCGAGATCGCCGGGCTCCAGCAGAAGCTCCATACCTGGAAGTTGTTGTTGGGGTCCTGATTTGCAGCTTCCTGAGGAGGACCATCATTCGGGAAGTTCTGAACTGGCCTCTGTCGAAATGGAAACCACCCGACATGATGCCTTCAAAGGAAGCATATAAAGTCCATCTTAGTGAACATCAGAGTGACATGTACTCAAGAATTTAAGGGTCCTCTCAGTGAGATGAGGTCCCCCTTGCTCCCCTCCTCTCATCAGAGCAGAACCTGATTAGAAGCTCGCAGCCAGGCCCATCTACAGAGACATTCCACCACACCAGCTCCTAGACTTTCTCACTGGCCTGTCAGGTTCTCGACAGGCACTATGGAAACTAGGCTTTATTCATTATCATGTGCCCAGCAACATAAACAGCACCTGACACATAGTATGTGCTCAATAAATACTTCTTCATCTGACCTAAACCTTAGACACGAAAACCTGAACAGAGGGGAAAGGGGAAATACATACACAGCCGTGACTATATGTAATAACATACTAATAAGACCTAGATTTGGTCACCTACATATATGATTCTAGAGACTATAGAATTTAAAGAATTAACTAAAAGTTGCATCTGAAAAATCCAATTAAACCCAAGTCTTGAAGCAAATATGACAAAATATAACAATGATTAATACTGGATATGAGTACTTAATGCATTATTCTAAATATTTCTTTTTTAAGATTTTTAAAAACTAAAATAAAAATCCATTTTTCCTATAGAGGAAAAATTTCTTCTGTCAGTTTTCACCACATACAAGGACATATAACTCTAGGCCAGGGTTTCTGAACTTTGGTACTGCTGACATACCGGGCTGGATATTTACTGTGGGGCTGTCCTGGGCACCAGAGGATGTTTAACAGCTACCAACCAGATGCCAGCAGGACCACCCCCCTCGCTGTGACAGTCAAAAATGTCTCCAAACACCACCAAACGTCTTGGGGACGGGGGTAGAGGCAGATGCAAAACTACCCTGGTTGAGAACCACTGCTCTAAGCCATGGATAAAGCCAAATGCCAGGTCTGTGACGGATCTCTGGCCCTTCAGGACTATGCCACAGCCATTGCCTGACCTTTATCCTAGAAGGCAGCTGGAGCCTGATAAAAGACAAATATGTTCTTATTCAACACAAATACAATTTTCCTTTCCATGCCTCAGTATGGCTTTTATTGTGGTTCATGAGCCTGGCAGGTAACTTAACTAGAGGAAAAGAAGAGAATGTTGTTGCTGTATTAACACAGAATTAGTTGTGTTTTTGGCAATGCGTAACCAAGCCATCAATTCTTTGCATCGAAAATCCTGGAATGACATACTATTTAAATCCACCTCCTTAAATATTGACTGAGACTGCTCAAAAGAGCAAAGTCTGCACGTGGTTTGAGTCACCACATAGTGTAATCTGTAGTAAAGGGAAAAAAGGGAAAGCGAAATCATCTGCTTACAGGTACATAACGACGGTGGCCCCCATGACCATGAGGAATCTGCTCAGGGAAGAGTAGAAGTAGAGGATACTAAGAAAAACGGAAAACGTAGCTGCTGAATAGGTCCAATCCAACCAATCTCGATTTATCTCATCATCTTCTTCCACAATAGGGCCACCCTGTGCATTCATCCGCAAATTCTGATTGGCCCCAGGATTAACCACCACTTGAGGAGCAGCGTTCTGATTGGCGGGCTGGTTTTCAGCTGGAAACTGGTTGTGGATAGGGGCTGGAGCAGGCGCAGAGACCACAGGTATCTCTTGTGCACTTGGCGAGGGGACAAAAGCCCCTGACGCAGCAGTGGCTGCTAAGCTAAAATAAAAATGACAGAGGCAAATACTGTTGAGAGCAAGGCACCATGAAGACTTGTTCTCATAAGCTCGTTTACGCAGGGATCTTTTACTATTAAGTAGCCATACACAAACTTGATTTTTCTTTAACTTAGTGAAGAACTTTTCTAATAGTCATATCTATAAATGTCTTTTCTACTCCTAAGAGAAGGTGCTTGGTAAATTTCATCTGGAATTAAACACCAAGGCCACCATGAAAATATGGTGCAGTAGCAAATTAAGATTTTCATAAAATGCTAAAGATATCACAAATTGAAAAGAAAAAAAGAGGAAATAACATATTCTAAATAAAGTCATCAAACTACGGATCAGTCAGCAAACTATGCATCAATACACAAATCAGTAGTTATCATTTATACTCTATTCCACCCACAGAAAGGACTCTGCAGATAAGTGATGAAAACACACTCATCCCACCCTTCCTAACTTTATGGGTAAGTTAGGCATTTTTGAGGGATGGGAGTTCCCTCAATTTCTGGGAGCCCTGGCCACACCCAGCACGTGAGGAAAGACTCACTACTGCATGTAGTACTGCCGTGCGTATATCTGCTGGAACCAGGAGAGCTGCAGCCACCCATAGGTTGTGTAGCCTGAGAAACCAGGCCCCAGGCCTTGGAACGCCGGCTGGGCAGCTTCAGGCCTATGAAAGATTTCAAAAAATGCTCTTTTTGAGTTGGTTTAGTATGAATAAATGAAAATTAAGTTTAAATTACAATCAGGAATTCAAAACAAAGAGACAGAAGACTGAGCTTTATGATAGTTACCTGTAGATTTCTGGGTGATGCACCTGTGTAACACAATCACAGGAAGTGCTGACAAAGCCCCCCTCCCATGGCCTGGATCCCGTGGGAAAACTAGAGCCCTCTGTCCAGCACTGGGGTCTCATGATGTCATCACCATGAGGTACAAACAAGCTGGACCCTTTCAGTCTAAGTGGATCCCCACCCTTATTTTAGACTTGCTGAGTCTCACTGAAGGTCTAAACCCCACTATTCATTCTTTAGGGAGCAGCTCTAAAAAGTCACACCTCTCCCAAAGTCTTTTCTGCAGGAAATACTCCTTTCCTCCCAATACCCATTTCTCCCTCACCCCTAGATCTGAACTATACGGGGAGCAGAGTTATGTGTGGCACCACCCATGCGTGCTCACTGACCACTTGTGCCTTGTAAGGCCTCTGGGCTGTTATCTCACGGGATCCCCAACAACCTTGTGGGGAGGGAGCTCTCCACCGCGCCATTTTACAGAAGGGAGCCCGAGTGCAGCTCAGGGAAGACAAAGGATCTGCACGTGGTCACTGAACCTGTAAGTAGTAGGGCTGGATTTGAGACCTGTTTGACACCAAACTCATGCCTCTATCATCTAGCGCAGCCTGGGGCAGGGTGTGTGTGGGAGTCATCTCTGGTTTTGTGAACTCTACACAGTGAACTTCTTTGGCATCACTTCACAAAATTCAAACTAACAGAACTGCAGAAAGATCAGGAGTTGTTATGTGGTCATCTCTGCTGGTCAACTCCTATCCTTAAACAAACTTATATGCACCAGCTGTCCAATAAATATTTGTTGGACGAAATCAAGTTTTATTATGGTAAAATTCATAGTCAGATATGAGCCTAAATTCTCAAATCGTATAGCCAGAAAAAGCGAAACAGTTTTAAGCGTTTCTATCCAATAATGAATTCAATTATCCACTTTATATGGTAGGTATGGAACTTAAACCAAATTCCATACCCAGAGTATTTCTAAAATTGTATTCTAATACAAATAGGTCTTGGTACGATACTGTTTTTGATCATTTAAAAAAGATACAGTACATGGAAATGAGAAAATAACAAAGTGCTTTTGTTAGCTCTGATGATGATGACACTGTAGATATGCAAAATAACTAAAAGGTTTTTAGAGTTATATCCTGAAGTATGTAGAAGTGAACTGACATAATGTCTGGGAATTACTTTTAAATACTTCGCGAAAAAATCGGAAGCAGGAATAGATAAAGCAAGTACGGCAAAACTCTGATCATTATATGGAGATTCATTATACAGTTCCCTCTACTTTTGTGTATATTTGAAAACCTCCATTAAGAAAAAAACCAACTCTTCATTCCTCAAACACCTGACTTTATCAACAATCAGATATTAAAAACTACTAGGAAATGGTGGGCAGAGGACTCGGGGAGTAACAGAGTTTCAACTTGTAGTTAATAAACTGTTTTTTCCCATAGGATCTTTCGTAGTAAGGTGTTCCAAGAGCTGTGAAATCCGAACATCGCGGCATTTAGTCGCTTCTGGCTTTTGCGCTAAAGGAAAGCTCTAATTGCTCCTTTTCTCCTAGCACCACCGACACGGTACTTGGCAGAGCATTTCTCAAACAATCCTTTAACCTTTTGTCACCCACTGTTACGACAGACAAAGCACAAAGCCACTCGGCAAAGCAGCTGCACAGTGCTTACAACAGCTGCTTTTCTGCACCAGCACTAATTCCCTACCATGAGGTCAGCGCAATGTGAAGCACACCCACGTAGGAGGAGAAATGCCCAGATTTTCAGGACATGCATCTCCACTTTTTAGATGTTCCTAAAAGGCTATGTATTAAGAAAAGTTAAATACAGAAGAGATCTTTAAAGTGAAGCCCTTATAAGGCAAAATTTTGTCCATTTAAAAATTCTATGACTATATAGTATAAACAGAGCTTATTCTTAAGTTGATGCAAATAATGCACATTCATGTTGTACAACCTGCTTCTTTATTACAACACTCACCTCGAGATATTCTCCCATCCAGAGGGAGAAGGGTTCCGAACAACCTCCCTTTGCCTTAAACCGTCACTTGAGGAATCCCCAGGAGACTGTCCCTGATTAAGACCAGCGGGCTGCTCTATGGATTCAGCAACCTAGATAAGTGTAACATGAACATGAGAACAAAAGGCCTGATGCAACTGTGTGAAATCAAGCTTCAAGGATTCTTTCTCTGTGAATGGCTTATGTCCCCAACCCTGACCTCTGAACTTGACAAAATCAAACAGATGCAATGTTACATGAATATTCTAAAATTTGTTCAACACAGTATCAATACAGATACTAAAAAAAAAATCCATATTTTTCCTAGAATAGCTATGCTGTAGTTTCACTAAAATCTCTCAATGAAGTTATCATTGGTGAGAAAGCTTCCTGTTAATGCTCTATACGTCTTTTTTTTCCTATACATCTTATGGTGTTAAATTTACTAAGAAATTAAATTTGACCAATAAGATTTATAAACACAACCCAGCCAGCAACCTAAAGAATTTCTTACACTATATTCAGATGTTTCAGGATGTACAGTTGTAATGCAAATTTAGAATGTATCACATTAGAATATTAATACTGTATATATATATTTAAAATAAATTTATTTATTTTTGTTTGGCTGCATTGGGTCTTTGTTGCTGCGCGCGGGCTTTCTCTAGCTGAGGAAAGCAGGGGCTACTCTTCGTTGCAGTGTGCCGGCTTCTTATTGTCGTGGCTACTCTTGTTGCAGAGCACGGGCTCTAGATGGGAGGGCTTCAGTAGTTGTGGCACATGGGCTCAGCAGCTGTGGCTCTCGGGTTCTAAAGCGCAGGCTCAGTAGTTGTGGCGCGGGGGGGCTTAGTTGCTCCGCGGCATGTGGGATCTTCCCGGACCAGGGATTGAACCCGTGTCCCCTGCATTGGCAGGTGGATTCTTAACCACTGTGCCACCAGGGAAGTCCCTTAATACCGTATATTTGAACTAACACTGTGAAATGAAAAATGAGGGATTTTGACCATCTAACATAAGCAAGTCTTAAGAGATCACTTGATTAAGACTGCGGCCTTTTCCTATCCAAACAAATAATCACAATGAAAATTTCCAAAGGAAATATAGTCATTTTTTACTCTTTATAAAAATGAATGTTGCCTTAGAAGAAATTTATTATGTGCTAAATTCATGACTGCCTTGCTAGTTCGGTGATCTGGATACACAGCCACTACAGATCAAATCAAATTCCAGAAAAGAGTGTACTGCAGAACTCCACTTGTCCACTACAACACTCATGGAATAGTCTACTACTATTATAGTGAACTCTCACTTGTACTGATAACAGTTTCTTATTCCTGATTCTCACTGGGGAAGAGACAAAATATTATATGATAAAAAGACTTAAGAGTTTTATCCAACTTCCTTTATTTTGACCTTGAGAGTCTGAATGACACGAACTGCTATCATCATGAAAAAGCAGACATACCTTTGCGCTGGCTTCTGGCATTTTGGAAGGACTCTTCACACTGCACACCAGATGCAAAACATGCCGGGTTTCCTGCTGAAAGTAATAAGGAGGTACTTTAGGACCTGAATTCAACCTTGTTAGTGCTCAAAAACATTCAAAAGTTAATATATTTAGTGATACCTTTGGAAGCAAGTCCCTGAGACACTGGTGATCCAACAACAGCTTCCCAGAATATATTAACCTCTGGTCTTCTGGATGCTTGTGGAAAGAAAGAGCAGCACAGATCAGCATTTCGCCCCCTCAAGTTCCCAACATTGAAGAAACTGTTGTATACAAATAACTTAAACGTGTGTTTTTCCCAGCATCATAGGAAAACATTTTTCCAAAGGCTCCATATACAAAACTTTTACTTAGGAAGTACTTAACTTTAAACTGATCTCTAACATGCAAACAAATTTAGGACGGCAAACTACCTCCAGTCCACAAAACCTATGGCAGGCTACCTGACTTCTTAACTCCCAGGGAAATTGCTTTCTGCCACAAAAAGCACAAATCTGGGGCTCCTACAGCAACGAACTTCAAAACTCAAAGTTTGGTCTCAGAGAAAACTCAAAGTCAGCCTTCCCTAAAACCACCTAGCATTGTCCCAAGATAACATGAAGCAATTCTAAACTTAAGCCCTCAAAGAGACTTTTCCCAACATACAAATGCAGCTAAAGAGATGGTGTGTGGTAACATCCCACACCACAACCCTATATTTACCATGCTTATTTTAAGGGGGAAAGTCTAAAATTCACTTGTCCAAGGTCACCTGCTGCTAAAGAGTCAAGATTCCGAACCCTCTACTCCATTCCAGTGATTTTAAAACCACAGTCGTGCCACACACTTTTATACAAATCTCACTTTTAAAATCCATTTTTAATTCCCTTAAAAACTGGACTTAAGGGACTTCCCTGGTGGCACAGTGGTTCAGAAGCCGCCTGCCAATGCAGGGGACACAGGTTCAAGCCCTGGTCCAGGAAGATCCCACAAGCCGCGGAGCAACTAAGCCCGTGCGCCCCCACTACTGAGCCTGCACTCTAGAGCCTGAGAACCACAACTACTGAGCCCATGTGCCACAACTACTGAAGCCCGCGCGCCTAGAGCCCGTGCTAGGCAACAAGAGAAGCCACCGCGATGAGAAGCCCGCGCACCGCAACGAAGAGTAGCCCCCGCTCGCTGCAACTAGAGAAAGCCTGCGCACAGCAACAAAGACCCAACACAGCCAAACATAAATAAATAAAATTTAAAACTGGACTTAAATAATGGCTTCAAGTGATACATACCAAAGTCAGTACACCGGAGCTCACCAGCAACTTCTCAATCTACTCTTGCCAAAATAACCAATTATGCAAGATTTGGAACAAAGCTGCTCCTGCCAAGTAGCCCATGATTATAAAGCAAAAGCTGTTTAAAACTAACAAAAAATAACCGTACCTATTTATCTGCATAAATCAGGAGGGTTTTTTTTTTGGACACTGGGCAACTATAACAAACTGCAGAAATATACTGGATGCTGTGTTCATCATTGTTCTCACTGACTGAACTTCATATGTAAATGCTATAAACCTGGACTTGTAAATGTTATTGTATAGGTGGGGTCCTGCATTATATTAAAGAGTTTCACACTAGAAAAGGTTTGAAAACCACGGGTGCCCGTGATTTGAGGCCTGTTAAAGGCCTGAACCGACACTCTGCGTCTTTATCCAGAGGCTGATTTAAAAATATATATATTAAGCAAACAACTATTATAAAGTAAGGCTTCTCATATTAGAAAGCAAATGACGAATGTGCTCCAACCAAAATTTTTAAACACAAATATACAGACCTGAGAGACCTTTTATTTACAACTTTGGATCCTTGGACTTAATAGGAATGATGTTCCTCACCCAAGGAAGCCCTAAAGGAAAGCCCTCCTCCAAAACACCGCCTTTTACCAAATGACGCAACTAGAGGCTGCACGTGCTTCGCCAATTTGCGTACCTAATAGCCATTCTTGCAGCAGCACTGCCACCTGTTTCTTGGGAGCAGCTATGGTGAAACTGCAAATAGTGCCAAGGCGAATGCTAGAGGAATGGGAGCTTATTAAATAAATAAGCACATTTCAAAAGAATGACTCAGAAGGGAAACTCACTACCACATTCTTGACAATATGAAACAAAAACAACCTGACCCATGAGCTACAACCTGACACGTTGCAACACTTCAGATAAGAAAGAACAATTTCACAATCTTGTCCTGTCCTGATGCCCTCTCCTGTCTGATGCAGAATTACAGTTGTGGGCAGTAAAAAACACTGTTGACACTTACATAATATCAGAGTAGAAAGTAAACATAGGAAGGTCCAGCTCATAGCCTCCATCACGTGGTGGGGAGGGAGGGTGGCCCTAAGGGTGATGTTGACAGATATGTCAACCAAAACAAAGCAAGGAAGTCTCTGCAATTGAGGGACCAGAGTCTTAAAACCCAGACTCCAGGAGATTCCTTCCACCTATTTTCCTTCTAAATCATTTTCTACCGGAAAGTGCCCCGGGCTCCTCCCTGGGACTAAGCAAAGGCTGTGGAGTCCAGCTCACAGGGAGGGGAAGCGCCACGTCCTGTTCCTGGGTGTGGGGCCTTGAGTACACGCTGCCTGGGCGCTCACCAGGTTTCTCTAGCCACTGGCAAGGCCTTGGCCCCTGCCCTCACCTCTCTGCAATGAGAGGCTACATTCAGAAAACTCATTTCGCAGCACTTATGTTTCCTTATTCCTACCCATCGGATGCAATCCTAACGAGGAACACCCAGTCACTCCGACGTTTTGGGAAAATTGAGGCTTGGAGGGTGAAATGACTCACTCAAGGTCAAACTGCTGTTTCAGCGGCTTGGCTAAGGCTGGAAGCCAGATCTAGGGGACCGGGAAGGGGTCTGAAGAGGTATGGCGGGAGTGTGACAGCCGTTAGAGTTTGGGGACCTAGGACGCGAGGTGACAGGGGAAGGCGGCCCGTCAGGAAGGCGGGACGATGGCGGCCTAGAACGAGGAAGTGACAGCCTCTGGGCCACGTCAGAGAGCGCCTACGGCGGCAGGGCAGAAAGGGGGAGACCACAGGCCTGGGAGAGGGGACCTGGGGAGCACCAGGGGAAGGCCGGCGAAGCGAGAAGTTACAGGGAAAGGGGAGGAGGACGTGGCATCCCAAGGGGCACGCGAGGAGGGCTGCGAGGATGACAGCCGGGGTTAGGGGAGTGTTGGCAGCTGGAGCCGGGGGCTCCTCTCACCGGGCGCTCGGGGTAGACGCGGCTCAGATGGGCCTTGAGGCGGCTCACGCTCCAGCTGCGGTCGACGCTCAGTTCCAAGTCGCGGTGGCGCTGGTTGGGGCTCTTCACCAGGAGCGTGACGGGCTCGGGCTCCATGTCGACGGTGCTGTGGGCTCGGCGGCGCTCCCAGATGCCAGGCAGGAAGTGCCGCCGCCGCCACAACCTCCACAAAAACGGTTCGCTTCTCTGGAGCGCGCGCGCCCGTCTCGGGGACCTTTTATAGGAACCCCGCGCCCGGACTCTGCGGACAGAACCCTCTGTGGCTGCCACCCATTGGCTGGGGCGGAGAGCACTGCCCTAACGTGGCCCAATCGGCGCCCGGCTCCGTGGGCGGAAGGGCGGGCGGAGCACGTGGGAGCAGGCTGATGCAACCCGCCGCCGTGGCGTCACCCACAGGCGCGGCTGCGGCCCGGGACCCTGGGTTCGGCGGCTGTGCTGGGGTGCGCGCGGCCCACGCGGGGCCCCTCGGCCCTGAGACACTGGCTTGCTCCCCGGCTCGAGTTGCTCACGGCACTTTAGGGAGGGCAGACCTTGCCGACTCTCCGGTTTGGCAGCCTCTGCAAATTGTTTCCTCACAAAGAAGCAGCTCCGCCCTTTTGACACCAGCCCCATTTCCCCTTTCCCTTCCCCGGGTGGCCCGGGACGTCAGGCTCCCCCAGGGGAGGCTTCCCCACCCCCACCCCGGCCTCAGCTCAAAGAACTGCTGGGGGAGCCCCGTTTGCGAGCCCACATGGAAGGGCGACCCGACAAGCCTTAGAAGGGCCAGGAAGAAGGGAGATTCTTCCTGGGGTTCAGGATGCAGGAATCTGAGCCAATGTTGCCCCTTCACCTGTGACCTCAGAATTGATCGTTGTACCCCTAACTGTGGGACGTCATCCTAATGAGTGGCAAGCAGGCCACAGTCCAGCTTAGGCTGGGAGACGCTCGAAAAAGGTCTCACTTTATAGGATACTAACACATACTTCCTTGAAATTGGGGCTGAGACACAGAAGGCACGTTTCTCAGTTTTCCTAAAATGTGACCACAGAGGCCTGGCTGATGTAGACACTCCCTCCCTCTGTAGGAAAAAAAAAGTCTTGAAAAACAAAACTGACATTGTGCTGGCCCGTCCTTGTTCTAATCCTGTTGGGACATCTGTTTTGCCAGGTGTGTCAGGACATTGGCAATTGTACATACAATGTAAACACTATGTAAATAGTTTCCAGAGTGGGGCAAATTTAAGGAGGGTAACAGGAGGAACCTGGTGTGGTTGGTGGGTGTAGTACCACAGACTGGGTGGCTTAAAGGACAGAAATGTATTGTCTCACAGCTCTAGAGGCTGGAAGTCTGAGATTGATGCCAAAATATTGGCTCCCTGTACACCGATGCCAAAATGAGATACAAAGACAGAGTCTTGGAGGAGAAAGAAAGGGTGGCTTTATTCTTTGTCAGGCAAAGAGGGACCACGGCAGGCCAGCACCTCAAGAACTGTCCCCCCCCCTCCCTGGGGAATAGGGAGAGGTCTCATATTCGGGGCTTGTGGTCAGGGGTATTCAATAAGGATCAAGGCGGTAATAGTCTTACATTCTTCTTTCTTCTGCGGAGTTTCTAAAGGGTGGGGTTGCTGACAAGATTAGGGTGTGTGCAGGGTCTCCTAATCTTGAGGAGCTTTTCTGGTCCCTGTAATCTTGCCTCAGGTGGCTTCGTGGCTGCTCCCCCCTTGATTAGCAACTGTTCGAATCTGCCCTTTGGAACTCAGGGAAGGTCATGGTAGCTGGAGTCTTGCCTACAAGAAATGCGGGACAAAAAGGCCTCTGTGTCCAGGAGCCCCACAGGGCCCCGCCTGGTTTCAAGATCAAGGTGTCAGGCAGGGTTGGTTCCTTCTGAGGGCTATAGGGAGAATCTGTTCCATGCTGGCAATCTTCGGCATTCCTTGGTGTGTAGCTGCATCACCCCCATCTCTGCCTTCGTGTTCATAGTGTGCTCCCCCTCTGTGCGTGCCCTCACGTCATCTTCTCTATGCATGCCTGTCTTTGTGTCCCAATTCCCGCCCCCCACTTTTTTTTATAAGGACACCAGTCATATTGGATTAGGGTTTTACCCTAATGACCTCAACTTGATCATCTGCAAAGACCCCATTTCCAAATAGTGTCACGTACACGTACTGGGGGCTTAGGAATTCATCTTTTTGGAGGACACAGTTCAATCCATAACAATCAGCCGTAATATAACACAGAACATGGGTGGTTTCCTTTTCAGCAGTGTTTGTACTAAGAAGGGAGGTGAAGCGCTTTGGAGATAATTGTCCCCATGCTCAGCTTTCTGTGATTGGTTTTTGTTGGCTGAGAAGGGCTCAGTCCCTTTTCATCCAGGCTGGCTTCGTGGGTGTGGCACCTCTGGGGCTCTACTCTTTGTTTAATGCTCTTCTGAAAATTCTTAATAAATTTTGAACAAGAAGTCCTGCATTTTCATTTTTCACCAGGTCTCACAAATTATGTAGCTGGTCCTGTTTTTCATACATCAGTATGGAAGAAATGACTGATTATAATCTGATAGTCTTCCAACTAGCTAGAAGCTAACCAGTGGAGCCAGGCCAGATAAAACAAGCAGAAGCCTTAGAGCAGGCAGCCAGGCAGGAGATAACAGCTTCATTGGGTAATTAAGGAGGCCACATAACATGGTTTCCTGTAGCCTGCTGTGACAAGCGTCAGGTCCCCTTAAAACAGCACATCCATTTTCGCTCAGTAGTAAGAAAGTAAAGAGGTGTGCTTTTCCCTAGGGAAAAGGCAATCCAATTTCTGTGATTCCCTCTTGAGTCATCTCTCAATGAGACAGCTCCTTGGAAAGGACTTTTGTGATTCTGCCTATAGTACAGAATTGTTCCTCATATACATGGGGTCCAGGACTCCCCCCCGCCACCCCCTCCCCCACAGAAAAATCCTTGGATGCGCGAGTCCCTTCTATAAAATGGCGTAGTATTTGCATATAACCAATGCAACATCCTCCCATATACTTTTTGTTTTTTAACTTTTTGGCCGCGCTGCATGGCATGTACAATCCTAGTTCCCTGACCAGGGATTGAACCCACGCCCCCTGCAGTGGAAGCGTGGAGTCTTTCTTAACCACTGGACGGCCAGGGAAGTCCCATCCTCCCATCTACTTTAAATCATCTCTAGATTACTTATATTACTAAATACAATGTAAATGTTATGTAAATAATTGTAAATACAATGTAAACACTATGTAAAGTTTCCAGAGTGGGGCAAATTTAAGTTTTGTTTTTTGGAACTTTCTGGAATTTTTTTCTTCAGAATATTTTCGGGACAAAAAGGCCTCTGAATACGTGGATGTGGAACCCGTGGATGTAGAGGGCCAACCATATTTATAAAAACATTGAATTCAGGTCAACATGCCAGGAATAGAGAGATAAACGGAGTGACCCTGTTCTCAGTGATCTTACAAATACAGCGAGCATGATAAGACAGTCAAACACAGAAATAAAAGACAGCCCAAAAGTCTCATACATTTCTGAAGGACTTACGATTACACTGAGGAATTACACAGAGGCAGGAGGAGAGGGGGAGACAGAGAAAACTGGATGGAAGAGGTGGAATTTGAGCTGAACTTTGAAGGATGAGTAGCATTTGAATGAAAATAATAATGGCAGCAATTATTGATAAGCCCAACAGGGGACCTGTATACACAATTTGTATGGGCAAGTATAGTTCAGTGGTTCAACTGATGGGCCCAGAGCCAGACTGCCTGTTTCTAAGCCAACTTGTGTCACTTATGAGCGTGACCTTAGGCAAGTTACTCAAACTCTCTGTACCTAATTGTCCTCATCTGTAAAATAAGAAGAATAATCGTGTCTATTTCAGGGGGTTGTTGTGATATTTCAATGATATAGCATCGTTAAAGGTCTTGGGGAAGAGCCAGACACTTAGCAAGTGCTCAATTAATATTAGCCATTAATATTTAGGAAACTGCAAGGAGTCCAGTCCACAGGTTCCCAAGCCTGGCTGTGAAACAGAATCACCTGAGGAACTCTTTTTTGTTTTTTTTTAAAGTGAAGTCTTACAACACCAAGTATTGACAAAGATATGGAGCAATCAGGACTCTCATACTTGGCTGGTAGGAGTATAAAATTGTACAACCACTGTGGAAATCAGTCTGGCAGTTTTCATAAAGCTAAACATACACCTAACTTACAACCCAGCTATTACACTCACAGGGATTTACCCAAAAGAAATTAAAGACTTGTACAAGAATGTTGATGGCAGCTTTATTCGTAGCATCAAACACTGGGAACAGTCGAGGTGTCCATCACCAGGAGACCAGATAAACACTACTGTATATCCATACAATAGAATACTACTCAGTAATAAAAAAGAAATGAACTACCATACATGTAGCAACATGGATGAATCTCAAAACCGTGCTGAGTGAAAGAACCAGACAAAAGGAGTACATATTAAATGCTTCCATTCGTATGAAACTCTAGAATAAGCAAAATGAATCTATGGTGATGGAGAACAGATGCATGGTTGCCTGGGGATGGGGTGGCAGAGACGGACTTGGAAGGGGCTGTGCTGAAGTCGGCTGGTGCTGGTTTTCAAGAACCGAATGTGAGCTTATCTTCCTGACTCTGCTTTCAGTGTCATCACACTGACAACCTGAAATTGGCCATGGTAGGAATATTCACACCCCAGAGATCAGGAAACGCAATAAAGCAGAGCCTTTTTCCCCCGGGGAAGCAGTTGTTCACCTCTACTAATACACCACTGGGCATGAAGGAAATTTCTAGGGTAGTGAAAAGTTCTGTCTTGGTAGGATGTGGGGTAGGCAGGCACAGACATTTTTCAAAATGGATCTAGCTGTATACTTAAGATATGTGCATTTCACTGCATGGACATTATGCCCGCAACTAAACATGTAAAAACAATAGGATGGGTGTCTGGTCCCATGTCAGGCCTACCAAATGGGACCTGAGGCATCTAAGTCGGTACTGATTCAAGGGCCAGCTTTGGAAACCACTGGTCAAGTGTGGCAGTAAGGACAGAGTTTATTTTAAAATACTAATAATGATGACGTCTGGACTTCTCTGGCAGTCCAGTGGTTAGGACTCTGAGCTCCCAGTGCAGGGGATGTGGGTTTGATCCCTGGTCGGGGAACTAAGATCCCACATGCCATGCCGAGCGGCCAAAAATAAAAAAATAAATAAAATAAAGTAAAATTAAAAAAAATAGCAATGATGATGTCAGCAAGAGGTAAGACTGGAAAGAATTCTTGGGACCAGTTCAGGGAAGACTTTGCATGCTCACCCTTGAGAGTTGGCTTTATTTTGTGGGCAATAAGGTTTTTGAGTAGTAGGACGTGATCAGAATCAGCATGGATCGTCATCATTACGAAGGCTGGGTTCGAGGGGGAGAGACTTGGGGCCACGAGACCTGAGTGGTGCGTTCAAGAGAAAATGTAGATCAGTGCTAGGATCGAGCGAAAAAGGAAATGTGAAAAAAAAATTGGAAAAAGAAAAAGACATCGCAGACATAAAGCAGGAGGGAAAGAGGCCTGGGAACAAAGATGGGTTCAGGAACAGAGCTAATGGCTAACGGGGGAGTGCTTACTACGTGCCAGACACACAGCTTCAAGAAACTTGCATTTAATCCTCACAGCAACCTTTGAAGTAGAATGCTTTTATTATTGCCGTCTCACAGCTGGGGAAACTGAGGCACGGGGAGTTTAAGTAACTCGGCTACAGAGCTAGTAACTATGAAATTTTTATTTTTTAATGAACTGGTACTGAGGTATAATTTACGTATAGTAAAATACATGGACTTAAATGTACAGTTCAAAGAGTTTTGGTAGGTGTCTTCACCTGTGTGAATTCCTATCATTCCAGATACATTCCTATCATTCTAGAGAGTTCCCCAGTGCCCCCTCCCAGCCAACCTGCTCACCCCCCCACCAATCCTGGTCCCAGACATTACTGGTCTGCTTTCTGTCACTCCAGTTTCGTCGGGCCTGTTCTAGAAGTTCATATAAGTGAAATCATACAACATATATTCCTTTGTGCCTCTCAAGAATAGAAAGTAAAGCGGCTCAGGGAAAGAAAGATAGTGAGTTCAAGGAAAATCCATACTCTTTGTTTTTTTTTTCTTTTTTGGCCGTGCCATGCGACATGTAGGATCTATAGTTCCCCCACCAGGGATAGAACCCATGCCCCCTGCAGTGGAAGTGCAGAGTCTTAATCCCTGGACAGCCAGGGAAGTCTCGGAAAATCCATATTCTTAAATGAGATTTCTGGAAATGTGGAAATGGAAGACTATGGAACTTAAAACTTGATGGTTAGAAGCACCTCTGTGGTGCTATGTCTCTGCTGTGACCTAATTCATCTTTAAATTCTGAGGGGGGAGAGGGAAGGAGCCGAGACCTGTTTTATTTTGTACTCAGGCTGTGAGGGTCTAGAATCCTTTGCAGAACCTGAGCAGGCAAAAGGTCACTGACAGTGCACGTGCTTTATTTCAAACAATCTGGTGTCTTAGGCCCTGCTGAACTTCTGTACTTTGTTCTTGGAATTCTTGTTTTTACTTGGTTTCTAGAGATTCTCCCAAATAATTCAAGCTCCAACCAGAAACCTTGCCTTTTATAGTCATTTCTGAAATCCTAATTTGGCCACACACACGAGCCATCTCCTTTAGGCCAGGAAATGGACATCCTGTCCTGTACTCATGAAATCCATCCCATGGTGACCCATGCCCACGCTAAGCCGGAAGCAGCTTTCTTTCCTCACCAGAAGTAGCGCCCACAGTAAATCCTCCCAAACAATGTGGTCAGTGATCGGGACGTGTTTTTGTTCGATAAAGGAAGGAGGTATCTCAGACTGGGATGCCCAAACTTCGAGTGTGACACCCACTTCCCTGTTACCTTCTGATATCTGTTTCTTAAAAGTGCATGTTACATACATTTTTATAATCAAAGGGAATGAAAACTGATTTGGCTTTGAGGACCCCAAGTATCTCTTGAATGGGAGACACTGAGGGGTCTGGCCAGTCAAGACCGACCACTGGGGGCAACAGTGGGCCTGGTAGTTAAATTCAGGGTGCACTTCTATTTTTTTAAATAATTTTTAAAAATAGATTTATTTATTTTTATTTACTTATTTTTGGCTGCGTTGGGTCTTCGTTGCTGCTTGTGGGCTTTCTCTTGTTGAGACGAGCGGGGGCTACTCTTCATTGCAGTGCACGTGCTTCTCATTGCGGTGGCTTCTCTTGTTGCGGAGCATGGGCTCTAGGCACGTGGGCTTCAGTAGTTGTGGCTCACGGGCTTAGTTGCTCTGCAGCATGTGGGATCTTCCCGGACCAAGGATCAAACCCATGTCCCCTGTATTGGCAGGCGAATTCTTAACCACTGCGCCACCAGGGAAGTCCATGCATGGTGCACTTCTATACTCAGCCCTAAACAGAGTTATCATATGACCCAGCAAGTCCACTCCTAGGGTTATATCTAAAGGAATTGAAATCAGGAATTTAAACAAAAACTTGTTTATGAATATTCACAGTGGCAACATTCATAGTAGCCAAAACGTAGAAATAACTGCAATGTCCAAGAACTGATGAATGGATAAACAAAATGCGGTCTATCCATGCAATGGAATATTATTCAGCCATGGAATAATACTGGAAAGGAATGGAAAGGAATGAAGCCATGGAAAGGAATGAAGTACTGATACTTGCTATAACACGGATGAACATTGAAAACATTGTACTAAGTGAAAGAAGGCAGACCCAAAAGGCCACATATTGTATGGTTTTTATTCATATGAAATATCTAGAATAAGGAAATCCATAGAGACATAAAGCAGATTAGTGGTTGCCAGCAGTTAATGGAGGGTGATTGCTTAATGGGTCCATGATTTCCTTTCGGGATGATGGAAATTTTTTGGAGCTAGATAGTGGTGATGGTCGCACAACATTGTGAATGTGCTAATTGTCACTGAATTACACACTTTAAAATAGTTAATATGGTGAATTTTATATATATATATATACACACACACATACACACATATATTTGGAGTAGACATTAATTCCTTTTATGTTTTAATTGAAGTATAGTTGATTTACAATGTATATATACCTTGATTTACAATGTATATATACCTTGATTTACAAGGTATATAGCAAAATGATTCAGTTATACCTACTATATAAATGTACATATATATGTGTATATATATATTCTTTTTTATCATTTAGTATGATAATCTCTAGGTCCATCCCATCCCATCTATGTTACTGCAAGTGGCATTACTTCATTCTATTTTATGGCTAAGTAATATTCCATTGTATATGTTTCTTTCTTTTTTTAGCCACACCGCACAGCTTGTAGGATCTTAGTTCTCCAACCAGGGATTAAACCCGGGTCCTCAGCAGTGACAGCAGAGTCCTAACCACTGGACCACCAGGGAATTCCCCCATTGTATATGTTTGCCACATCTTCTTTATCCATTCATCTGTCGACGGACATTTAGGTTGCTTCCATGTCTTGGCTATTGTAAATAGTGCTATTGATACTATGAGGTGAATTTTATATTATACAGTTGAAAAAAATCAGAAGTCCTACTTGGTTCCCTCTTTCCTGTTGAATGCTATCTCACAGCCTTTCCTCCAATGGAGGGAGGAGCCCAAATAAAATAACCGCCACTGGACAACAAAAATCCTTCCGATTACCGCAAAAAGGACGGGGTAGATGAATGGGTGGTGTCTGCTTGATTCAATAATCTCTCTCACAGAGCACATGCTTGGCTCTTTTCTAGGCTGCAGGCGCAGCCAGCTCCAGGTTTATGACTCTCCTGGCTGCTTGGGTTTGGTTCCAGGGCAAACACCACTCAGGTGAGCCCTGCCCTCCAGGCCTGCATCCTGGGCAGGATCATGGCTGAACTCTGAGGCCCAGGAAACCTCAAAAGCCCTCACTTCCCCATCACAGGTGCCAGTCCAGCCCTCTTCTAAATATCCTGATCGTAGTCCAGCATTTTACTTTAAAAAGAAAAGAAAAAAACCCATATTTATTCATCTTAAGTTTTATAGTACCTTTTCATAAATACAGAATCTTTCCTGTACTCTAAGTAAAATTTTGACTGTGTGTTAGTTTCTTTCTTTTTTCTCTAGCAAAACCCCCAGCTTCCCCAAGCTGGTTTCAGACTAGACCTAGCACTTAGGCAAAGATGCATAAGACTACAGAGATAGCTATAGCAATATAGCAATATTCTTGTCAAAATGGTGGGACTGGGCTTCCCTGGTGGCGCAGTGGTTGAGAGTCCGCCTGCCGATGTGGGGGACGCGGGTTTGTGCCCCGGTCCGAGAAGATCCCGCATGCTGCGGAGCGGCTGGGCCTGTGGGCCACGGCTGCTGAGCCTGCGCGTCCGGAGCCTGTGCTCCGCAACGGGAGAGACCACAACAGTGAGAGGCCCATGTACTGCAAAAAAAAAAAAAAAAAAAAAAAAATGGTGGGACTTGATACTTTCCTCCATGAATTTCCTTGCTCAGCCCTCCCATTCAACTCTGGATTTTTCCTTTCCCAGCCCATAACAAACATCTCCACTCATTCCCCTCTTATCTCTGCCCTGGTTCCATCAGCTTTCCCTGCCCCAGGCCTACATCAATCACTCAGGTCAGCAAGATTTCACTTGCGGGTCTGGTTCTTTGTAAACAAGCTCTGGCCCCCTCCCCCTGCACCTTGCCCTAATTCCCCAAACCTCCTTATGTTAACCAACCCTACCTTTCTCCAAGACAGGACCCTCGAACATCTCCCGTTGCAGGCAGCCCTGTCTCCCCCTCCTCCTCCCCATTGTTGCTTCTAGGCTGGTGTGCATCTTAGCAGCCACTTCTCACCAGAAGGCTTACCTGACTGCAAGTATAATCTCTTGACCTCTGGGGCTCTCTTCCAAGATCACAAGCTTCCCTCCCATCCCTTCCCCATCTTAATAATTCCAGCTTCCAGATCATACTCCCTTTCATTCAGTTCTACTTACATTTATCTCTGCTCTGCTCCCACTGCTCACTGGCATAATCCATTCTTTTGCCATTCATTCATTCGACAAACATTTATTGAGTGCCTACTCTGTGCTAAGCCCTGTGATGGGTGCTGGGTTGCAAAGATGAGTTGATGTGGTCACAATCAGGGCTGATATGCACTCACTCAGCCATTTCAGCAGTTAAGATATTGAAATACCACCATGCCAGCTGGTAAGCATGCCGTGAATACCCTCCAGCTGCCCCGGCCCTGAGACCACCAGGTCTTCCTACCATCCAGTAACTAAAAGTTTCATCCCAACTGCCACCTTCATAGAGCTCACAGTCAAATGATAGACACCCTAGATTTTGCTCAAAAATGTTTACCTCCTGGGACTTCCCTGGTGGCGCAGTGGTTAAGAATCCGCCTGCCAATGCAGGGGACACGGGTTGGAGCCCTGGTCTGGGAAAATCCCACATGCCGCGGAGCAACTAAGCCCATGCACCACAACTACTGAGCCTGCGCTGTAGACCTTGCGGGGCACAACTACTGAACCCACGCGGCAACTACTGAAGCCCGTGCGCCTACAGCCCACGCTCCACAACAAGAGAAGCCACCACAATGAGAAGCCCGTGCACCGCAACGAAGAATAGCCCCCACTCGCCACAACTAGAGAAAGCCTGTGCACAGCAACGAAGACCCGATGCAGCCCAAAATTTAAAAAAATAAAATAAAATAAAGTTTACCTCCTGCAGAATCTCAAACTTTGAAATGCACACATACTGACCACAAACTACCCTGTATTCTTCTCTGTCTCCCTCTCTCCCATTCCCACTGAGCATACTTTTTGTCCTCCTGCTACCAGCCCCTCAAGTCTTCTCAACTCTTGCAGCTCACTTCCGGTGTCTCCATCCATCTTGGAGCTCGTGGTCAGCCATTTTCAGGTACTTTGGTCATTCTCCTTGAATTCCTCGTGCCTTGGCCTTCCATCCTTCTTGCTTGGCCAGCCCCATCACTGGGGAACGTGTCCCCTGCATTCTACACATTTGCTTTCTGACTTGGTGCTCGGGAGACCTGCCAGAGAAAGGCACCAGGGCAGGTGTCCTGAGAATTTTGCACCCTTGGACTAGCAGAGATCAGCTATGCCTTCCCTGCTGCTTGGCAAAGTTTCCGCCACATTTTATTGATTCACCATTACTACCTCTTCATCAATTATTCTCTTCATTGCATCTTAAATCTTTCCCCTCAGACCTATACATACACCCAGGTCTCTCTTCATCACTCCCACCTGTAACAGAGACATGGATTGCTCGATGAATACTCTCATGTTCCCCCCAGTTTTCCAGACGCTTGCAGGGAGGTGGTGCCATGTGACTTACTTGGCTAACGGACTTTGAGTGGAAGTAACAGGTCGCTTCTGAGCTGAAGCATTGGAAAGCCAGGGCATGACCCTCCTACTCTCTTTTCCGTTCCTCAGTGAGTTAGAAGCTACTGGCTGACGTGCTAGCCTCCCAAGATGGGAATAGTTTGGATCACTGAGTCCTGAGGTGGAGAAGAGGGCTTACCCAGCACAGGAATATTTGTAGGAGAGAAATCAATCTTTGTCATGTAAGCCACTAACATTTAGTGGGTAATTTATTACTGCAGCAGAGCATACCATGATCCTGACTGATACACCCCCTAAGATAACAACGCTTTCCCTGGAGTCTCCTTTCCTTTGGAGTCTCCTCCAAGTTTCCACCTTATTTTTTCTCCCCTTATTTTCCTTATTTTTCTCTCCATTGCTGGGTTACTGAAGCACAGGTCAACGTGCATGGCTGCTGCTTTCCTTTCCCCTCCAGTAATTATTCCTCAATCTCTGGTACCTGAACCACCACCTTACCAAATTATTCTCTGTAAGGCTCCCAGGGATTCCCAGAACTGCAGTTCAGCAGCGGCTTCACTTCTGCAGTCGGCTGCCATGAGGGTCGACGATTCTATGCTTTTTCGATCTCTTCTCTGGTACCTTCTAAGGCCCTTGGTTACCTGGATTCTCCTCCTGCCTCACCAATGATCTTTTCTAGGCTGCTTTGCTGGCTGCCTATTCTTCCTCCTACCCCTAAATGTAGCCCTTGCCAAGGTCCAGCCTCCAGCCCTCTCCATTCTCTTTACTTTCTTTCTTGGTGATCTCACCCAAGGTATGACTTCGATTTCCTGTCTTTTAGTGTTGACTCCCAAATCTACGGATGGTCTCTGTTCTTACAGTGTCAGGCTAACAGTGGACACCCTGAGCTCTTCCTGAGCTCCGGGACCACAATTCTGACCACTGGGATGTCTTCATACTTAAAGTGTCCAAAACCAAACCCACCTACTTGCTCATTTTCTACAGCAGAAAGCCTGTTACCTCGCCCTCCATATTACATGGTTTGTTCATTCTTACAGCTGCCCAGGCTCAACTCCTGGGGCCCTGTTCCTCCCACACATACATCCAGGCAATTCCCAGTTCTGGAAGATACTATTCTTCCTCCTCTTTTCCCGGCTCTTCGCCACTCTTAGAGTGTTGAGACTTGCTGACTTGCCTTTGCAATTCTGCACAGCCTCCTCTCTGGGTGCCCTGCCTTTTCTCCTCCAGCCTCCTTCATCTCCTGTCTGGCCAAGCTTCCTCAGGCTCCCATTGCCCCTTCCCCTTCAGTGGCTCTCCAGCACCCCTGAGTCAGTCCTGAGCTCCTCAGCCTCTCAGTGGGGGCCTTGCACACTACAATCTTCTCAGTCTTATTCTCCCCGGGTATGCATCCCTCATACACCAGGAAGACTGGTTTATTTCTTGTTCTCCAAACACACCTAGTAAGTTGGTCCTTGCTCAAGGCATCCTGCCACTTGGGTTACCTTCTCCCAATCCCAGCTCCCATCTCTGTCTGTAGAATCCTATCAACTGTTCAAACCTATTTTAAATACCATTTTCTCTAGAGAGAGTTTCTTAATTCCCTTGACCTTAGTGTTTGCTCCCTCTTTTGCATCCTTAGAGTGTTTTATTTTGTAACTCTCCTATGAGAAAATGAAAACACTTGTCCTTTCTTGCCACCATCTTTTGTCCGTATGATGTTCTGCTGTTCGGCCTCCCAGCCAGGTGGTTCTTCTTAACGCTCTACCACATGGTATTTTTAGAAATTGAGTTTGTTGTGGCTCCCTTTCAGGAAGCGGCGCTCATGTCATGCTTGTGTTTTTAGTCATAAGGTTGACCCTCACTTCAAGTGGCCAATTAACAATGAAGCCGGTGGCTGGGCTTTCCTGGGCCCCGTTTCTGTAAACACTTTTGAAGTGGGCGGTATGTATTTTCTGATATCCTGAGCTATACACATCTACAAGTGAAACCTGGCTGTTTTGCATGTGCTTGGGGGCCTCCCAGCCAGGTGGTTCTTCTGGAACGTTCCAGCTATTCTCTTCCCTGTGAAACCCACCTCTCCCTCCTAGCCACACGAGAGGCTAGGCAGGTGTGTAAAAGGGAATTCAGTCCAAATGGGGCTCTCCATGCTCTAATGAGACCTGGGAGGTGGAACTCAGAGAGCCTATCTGGTGGAAAACAGGCGCTGCTGTACTTACGTCAAAGCCATGACAAGTCTGGGCAGGGACAGAAAGAGGATGTGAAATCTGGAGGCTGAAATGCCAAGGGGAAAATCAGGAGCTATCTGAGCTGTGGATCCTGGGGGAGATAAATGAGGAATTCCTTCTGCAGTGGCCGTTGTGGCTGCTGGTGGGGGCTGGGTCCCAGCTCTGATGACCCAGCTCTCTGTGGCTTTCCATGCACAGTGCAAGGGTAGACTACTCACTGATGTGGAGTATCTACTCGTCCAAACGCAGAGAAAGACACACACACACTGTAGACCAAAATCTCGTACCCTCTCAGGGCCCAATATGCCCAACAATGACTTGGAGGGCCTTCAGAGCCTCTGAGCACACAGTAGGGCAGCAGGAAGTGGTGGGCCAAGCTGGGGGGACTGAAGAATGTGTCCTCCCCCTGACCCCTCCCCTCACTTCCACAACTTTGATCAATCACGCGTGGGCCAAACCACAGTCAGCAGCAGGCCAGCTGGCTGGTGACACATGCTTTGGTCCAATTCTCTCATTTCACAGACCGAAGCTCAGAGAGGTTAAGGGGGCATAGCTGAGGTCACAGCCAGTTTTGGGGGGAGATAGAAACTCAAGTCCAGGTTCCTTGGTGGCCACGCTGTGGCTCTTTCCACTCAATCTCTCTGCCCCTCGGTTTGAGGCAAGATTGAAAATTCTGGGAGACTTTTTAAAAGACTAAAGGGACTTCCCTGGTGGTCCAGTGATTAAGGCTCTGTGCTCCCACTACAGCGGTCACGGGTTCGATCCCTGGTTGGGAAACTAAGATCTTGCATGCCGCGCGGCACGGCCACCAAAGAAAAAAAGACTGAAGAAAACAGGTTCCCTGTGTGTCTGCAAAGACATGTAAGAGAAGCAAAGGGAAAACAAGTGGCTCCTGTAAATGTCCATGTGGAAATCTGGCAATATGACCTGTAGAACCAGTGGAAGCTCAGCACAAAGTTCAATCCAGGGTTGAAAAAACAACACAGTTTTTTCATAACACTCAGCCTAGTTGAAACACAGTGCGTTCCAAAACAAATGAATTCTGTTGACTGAATAAATGTATTTTTATTCATTTCATTGTTTTTCACCTTACTGTTAACTCAAGGCTTTAAAAAAATTTTTTTAAATTAATTAATTAAATTTATTTTTGGCTGCGTTGGCTCTTTGTTGCTGTGTGCGGGCTTTCTCTAGTTGCGGTAAGCGGGGCTGCTCTTCATTGTGGTGCATGGGCTTCTCATTGCCGTAGCTTCTCTTGTTGCGGAGCACGGGCTCTAGGCACGCGGGCTTCAGTAGTTGTGACACATGGACTCAGTAGTTGTGGCTCACAGGCTCTAGAGCGCAGTCTCAGTAGTTGTGGCACAGGGGCTTAGTTGCTCTGCGGCATGTGGGATCTTCCCGGACCAGGGCTCGAACCCATGTCCCCTGCATTGGCAGGCGGATTCTTAACCACTGCGCCACCAGGGAAGTCCAAGGCTTTTTAAAAATTATTTATTTATTTATTTTTGGCTGCATTGGGTCTTCGTTGCTGTGTGTGCGCTTTTCTCTAATTGTGGAGAGTGGGGGGTTACTCTTCACTGTGGTGCATGGGCTTCTCATTGCGGTGGCTTCTCTTGTTGCGGAGCACGGGCTCTAGGCGCATGGGCTTCAGTAGTTGTGGCACGCAGGCTCAGTAGTTGTAGCTCACAAGCTTAGTTGCTCCGCGGCGTGTGGGATCTTCCCAGACCAGGCATCGAACCCGTGTCCCCTGCATGGGCAGGCGGATTCTTAACCACTGAACCACCAGGGAAGTCCCCAAAGCCTTTGTTTTAAACAAAGCTATTATCATTGTTCAAAATTTGGTTTTCAACATGGTGAATTTTTTTTTTTTAATTCCCAAAGGCAAAGCATTCTCTGTTCTTGGATCAGTGACTCCCTGAGGTCAGAATAGGGAGCACCTGTTTGCCAGGAAATGGTTTTCCATGCGGCTCTAGAAAGGCAAGCATTCCCTGATGGAGCCTTTGCCTTATCTGGAGTTAGAGTTGGTCCAGGTCCACTGAACGGCTCAGAGGCAGCCCCCTCTCCGTCCTTCAGGAGCTCAGCCAGGCGCTCTGGCTCCCTCAGCAAAGGCCTGATGTAGTAACAGGACAGTGGGGCTTATCACAGCCTGGGAACCCAGGGCCTTGGTCTCTGTAGTGGGACGAACGCTAAAGTCCTTTAAGTCCCAACCCCAAGAAAGAGACTTTCGCCTTCATGACTAAGTGGGTGCTTCAGTGCACTTGGAGGGGGTCAACCAGACCCAAAGATGCCTGGTTCCTTGGCCACCCCAGTGCAATTGGAAGAAGACTCAGCCAGTGGAATCCCCCAACAGCTCACCTTTATGCTGCTTGGGTACGTCTGAGCTGAAATGCCCTTTCAGAGAGCCTCACGCACCAGCATTGGACATATCTTAATGTACATTCTGCTCCTGCATCCCAGGTGGTGGTGCAAACACTCTGGGGGGTTCCATCCACAGTAACCTGAACACACTTACCTGAGCAAGGTTCGTCTCCCCCAGGTTCTCTCTCTTCTCTGAGCCCCATCTTACGTTCCCCGCACTGCAGCCCCTCTGCTACTTACTCTGTTTCCATCTCTTACTGGTGGTTCCTCCTCCCTGTCCTTCCTCCCAGCCTTGGGCTGGGTTTGGACCTTTCTGATTCTTTGCCCAACGTTGCCATCTTTACACCCACCTCTCTGCTTCCGCATTCCTGACCCACCAAACCTGCACCCCCAACCAAACCTGAAATTGAACACTCCTGCATGAGACTCCCTAAACCATGCCCCTCCTTTGAAGCTCTTTCCTGACACACCCACCACCCATACCCCTCCTCCTGGTGTTTTTGTTGGTTCCCTTTCCTTCCCTGTGGGATGAGCTGGGGAAAATGGCAGTGATGCCCACCATGGCCTTTCTCCAACTAGATGAACTCCCTGTTGTATAGAAAAACACAGGGCACAGAGGAAAGTCTAAGCTGTATTTTTCAAATCATGAGTCAGCACCCATTAGTGGATCCCAAACTCATTTTAGTGGATTGCAACCAACATTAAAAGGAGAACAAGAAGTAGAAAGAATAGAAAATACCAAAGTGCATCACTCATAGTAAGGACAAGGATTGTTCTGTGACACTTCAGTTTCACTCTGTTTGTTCCAAACCTCAATGTAAAATAGATTTCTTACTGTGGGTTGCAGTCTGAAAATGTTTGAAAGTCCCGGTCTACCAAAGAACCAACCGAAACATGAAGACATGCTATTGAAAGCAAAGGAAGTGAGAGGAGGTTAAATAAATTTGCATTGCTATGGAGGCTCAACAAGCCCCTGTATTCCCCCTGTAAGGGCTGTAGGTGGGGTGCCCACTCTCCTGATATTGGAGGGGGGAGGCGTGTTTAGGGGGTGCTCCCAGGAAAGGTCTGTAGAAACGGCCCAAATTCACACTCAGCACTCTGACTAAAATTTGTATACAAATCAAAGATTGAAATCTTAATTTGTTGTAATCAAGAGCAAAAGAAAACTTAAAAGGAATATGAATCCACCAGAGAGTTTTCCAGACAGCTCCACCTGCTACTTCTCCAGCCCAGAAAAACAAAGCCCAGAGGACTTGTCTGATGGGAGTGGGGTCCAGATGAAATTTGGAAATCTACCAGCTTCTTCCATGAGATCATCAGATGCTACCTCTTCAAGTGCGCTGGGGCATGTGTCCTGTCCCCGTGGACAGGCGGGCACCCCCTGCATCCCGGCTTTGGGCAGGCGCAGACAAGCCCAGGGTTACTGGCAGTAAAAGGTGAGCACGTTTTCCTGGTTTCCTCGGATCAGGACGACCGGAGGTCTGAGGTCCTGGGACAGCGTCTCCAGCCAGGCCATGTACAGCGAGCTCGGGCACTTCCCCTTCCTCCCTATGGGCAAGGTGCTGTGGGGCAGGAAGAAGCAGCAGATGGGGAATTACCAAGGGGCCTTCCCCACACGGCCCAGTTCCTGGTTTGCTTTCTGAACAGCGTCTCTGTGTATTGGCCCCTTCAGAGCTCTTTCTTCCCAACCACCCTAAGAAGGACCTGCTGCTCTCCTTGAAAGCATGACCTGAAATGTACCTTCAGCCGCAAAGCATTTCTTTTCTTTTTTTTTTTGGCCGCGCCCCACAGTTTGTAGGATCTTAGTTCCACGACCAGATATCGAACCTGAGCCCCGGCAGTGAAAGCGCTGAGTCCTAACCACTGGACCGCCAGGGAACTCCCACAACGTATTTCTAAACAAAGCCATGGCCTGCAAGGTCCCCATGATCTGGTCCCCACCAGCCTCCACAACCTCACCTCCCACCACCCGCAGCCTCGCTTACACCGCTACAGTCACAGAAGCTTCCTTTCCACTCCTGAAAAAAATGGCAAGCTTGCTCCTGCCCCAGGGCCTTGGCATGTGATGTTCTTTCCACCCAGAAGGCAGTGGCCCCAGCTCTTCACCGGGTTGGCTCCTTCGATTCCCTCAGGTCTTGGCTCAAGGGCACCTCCTTCTCTGATCACCCTCTTCGATAACATCTTCCCATCTCTCTTCATCATGTCACCCTGTTTCATTATCTTCATAGCACTTCACACTCTCAAATCCTATTTTTATTTATTTGTGTGTTGTCTGTCTCCCCCCACTAGACGTATGTTCGCTCACGAGCAGGCTGGGTCTGTCTTATCCGCCTGTGCCTAGAACACAGTCTGACACAGTGAGGCTGTATGCCACTCATCCGACCACTCAGGTCATGCCAGCCTCGCCTCTCCAGCTACACACCTGCCTGTGGCCACAACAAAGTGATATGTTCACGTGTTTCAGCTGAGCGGCCTGGTCCTGCTCCCTGCCCTGTAGGTAAGGCCCTGGGAGCAGGACTCCGTTGTCGCCTGGGGAGGGCCCCTTGTCCGAACTGCAATGCTGTGCAAATAACAACATGCCCTGGGAATGCTCTTCAGCCACATTTTCACGGCTATGTTGGGAAGTGACTTTTCTACCACACTGAGATTCCAAAGACACGTGGTGATGCCTGCAGCCGTCCTGCTCTTGGCTCTTGGAGGTGGCAGCATCGCAGCTGCCAGCTGGCGCTACGTGAAGCTGGGGCACCAGCACCTTACGTGGGACTGCATTTTGTTTTCCCAGAGTACATCCACAGGTACTATTTCATCTGAACCTCAGAACCACCCTGGGGAACAGCTGAGGGAACTGGGCAGCCAGGAGGGTGCTGTGCGACACTGGGCTTCAGAGCCTGGCTCTGGGGTCAGAGAAGCTGTAGGAGTCATGGCTTTGCCACTCCCTCAGCCACGTGGCTTTGACAAATGGCTCACTGGCCCTGAGCCTCTGTTTTCTCTTCCCCGAAGTGAGAACACACATGCCTCCTTCATGGACGCTTGTAAGCTCTAACGAAAACCCAACTTAGGAAGGGTGCTGCACAACAATGCTCGCACAGAGTAAGCACTTCACGGTGTCAGCAGTCCTGTCACCACGTATTACTATTTACCAGCTCGAGATGACCAGCCAGTGAGTGGCAGAGCTGGGACTTGACCTGAGGTCCTGGGATCTTTCCATCCCAGCGGCCCCTGCTCACTGCAACTCCCACCTCCACTGAGAAGGTAAATTGAGGTCCTTAAACAGCTGTCCCTTATTTAAAATTCCATCCTCAAAGCTTCACTTGCCACAAACACTATTCTCCCTTAAAAAGCAAGGTCCCCAGGATTGGGGAACCCGGTGGGAACAAGGACATTCCATTAAGCCAGTGTCACTTTAGTTCGTAGACTGTGTTTATGTTTGTCTGGTGCCTTTCCAGGGAAAAGGGAAGTGGAAATATGGAAAGCAAACTTTCCTGATTTAACAGTTACGCTAAAGGCTGGAAATGCCCTCCCGGAACTTCTACATCATTTTCCGGGACTGAATTCAAAAACTTCAAAGGCCACGAGGGGACTGGTGGCTGCGTTATCCAGGGCAGGGGACTCCCATAGCTCCTGCTGTGGCCTTTCCCTCCCGGAGCGGACCCTGTGCACCTGTCCATGCTACTGATTCCCTCGGCAATCTCCCCCAGTGCCAGCCAATGACACGCTCTATTTATGTTCACAGGATGTGTGTGCTGTAAGCGACTAATCTTTAGAAATAAAGCTACTCCAGAACAAAGGAGCTTCTTGTTCAGAACTGCATCTCTTAGCCACAAAGAAAGGCAGCCTTGGATCAAACCTAGATGCGGAAATATAACCGTGCTTCAGAATCAGCATCTCAGGCTTCAAAACCCAGTTGCCACTTGACAGCTGTGAGATCCCGGCAGGTGCTGAATTTCTCTGAGGCTCAGTTTCCTCATCTCCTAAGTGTGTGCGCTGCGGAGGGGATGGGGGTAAAATAGAACCACTTCATAGAGTTTTGAAAATTAATAAGGCCCAGTGGGTTGGGATTTGGGGATTAGCAGATACAAACTATTATATGTAGAATGGATAAACAACAAGGTCCTACTGTACATAGCACAGGGACCTATATTCAATATCCTGTGATAGGAACTTCCCTGGCGGTCCAGTGGTTAAGGCTTTGCCTTCCAGTGCAGGGGGTGTGGGTTCGATCTTTGGCTGGGGAGCTAAGATCCCACACGTCTCGTGGCCAAAAAGCAAAACATAAAACAGAAGCAATACTGTAACAAATTCAATAAAGACTTTAAAAATGGTCCACATCAAAAAAAAAAAAAAAACTTAAAAAAAAAGCCTATGATAAACCATAATGGAAAAGAATATGAAAAAGAATGTATATATATATGTATAATGTAATCACTTTGCTGTAGAGCAGAAATTAACACAACATTGTAAATCAACTATACTTCAAAATAAATGTTTAAAAATAAAATAATAAAATTAATAAGGCCGAATGCCTTGAGTGTCATAGAGGCCCAACCGATAAAGTGCAATATCGATCACTATTATTTTGACTACTACTATTTGGCTTTGAGGAGGGAGCCTTTATAGAAGACAGAGGGGTCTAGACCCAAAAGTTATGCCAGAAGTAGGCTGTTACTGTGGTCAAAGTTTGCTGGGCTGGTTACGAGGCTGCTTTATCAGCAGCGCAGGTTAAGTTGAGCTCAAATGTGGGCCGTTAATCAGATAAACCGCTGATTAGCAGACGGCAAACGAGCCAGTTCTGCCTCAAAGCTGCTCTAGAAAAGAGTCCAAGTGCGCTGACGTGCTGGAAAATGTGATTTTTGTCATTTCATGGAGGCTTGGGAGGGTTTTTTCATCCTTAGAATTTCTGGGAAATGCAGGCTCCTGGGTCCCACCCCAGGCCCTGATCTGGAAGGAATTGAGGAATTTGCCGTTTTCCACGGTCTCCCGGTGCTTCTGATGAAGGTGACCCTCAGAGTGAATTTTACGGGCACGTCTCCGGGCTGGAGACTGAGCAGCGCAGCTGCTGCGCCCTCCCAGTGGATCTGGCTTGACAACCAGGGCCCCTTTGGGCAACAGCTGCGGCTGCCGCCATTGCGGGGGGACGCTGTGTGCAGGCCTCTTCTCTAAGGTGACTGGACTCCTGATTATTTGTATCAGCCAATCCCACAAAGACTGGTGGGTGGGGGATTGGTTTTCCCTATGAGATCCAGGGCGTGGAGGAGTGGGAAGGGAGAGGTGACAGCAGGTAGTCACCTCCTTGGATGAAATTCCTCATCTTACTGCTTGAGAGATGGACTCATTTTAGCGGCGAATAAACTTAGAATCATAGCATGTTAGCGTGAAAAAGAATCTTGGAAATAATTTAGTTTAACTCTTCTCTATAATCAGGGAAACTGAGTCTCAGAGAAGGAGGGTTACCTGCCCAAGGCCACACAGCGTGCTGGCCGATGGCAGAGACAAAACGCAAATCTGTTTTGGAGGTGGCACTCAGGAAGAGGTGGTTTGGCACACCCACACCCCCTGGCTGGCACACAACAGGTACCACACCCAGGGAAAGTCGGGGAGCCATCCCAGGATGAAGCCATTGCCACCGTCTTGCCGTCTGACCCAGTCAACGGCCAGGCTAACCTGGCCCTAGAAACATTTTCTGCAAGATGTTAGCCAGAGGCTTGGAGATAAACCCACTTTCCTTATACCACAGTCCCCACATCAAAGGCAACACGAAGCACTTTCTTTGTACAAAAAATGATCTTCCTAAAAGCTCCAGGAAGCATGGCTTCATAGAGCCATCTTCGTGGGCAGCCACCTGTGCATTCACAAAATCCCCCACTGAGAAGGGTCCCAGGCTGGGCTTCATGCTCTGCTGTCACTATCTTGACATTCTTAATCACTTTTGAACTAGGGGCCCCACCTTTTCATTGCACGCGGGGCCCTAGAAATCGCATGCTCCATCTTGATTTCTGGGTACGAACAAACAGGTTCCACAGGCTTCCCTGCTGTCCTGCGGAATCCGGAATCCGCAAGTGGCTCACCCCAGGAAATGTCAGGTACTCCGCTTGGCAAATGCCGACATCGCCTCTTGAGCTGGGCCTTTCCCAGCCATGGTCTGTCACCCTGAGACTCCCTGTGCCACTGTTACCTTCCCCTCATCTTCCACTCAGCCTCAGCCAATACCTGCCCTAGCGAGGCAGCTCCTAACCAGACACAAGCAGCAGCAACGGAAGCTCGAGGAGCTGACAGGCACGGAGACTGGAACAGCCAGGGCTGGGGCCGGGTTCTGCTTCCACTGCCTAGACCTGGCACCAACATCAATTGGGGGTGGCCGGTGGCCAAGGAGGGCTGGGTGGTTCCCAAACAACTAGGAATCGATTTTCTTCTGGAATGAGCTGGGTCCCCTTTGTCAAGCCAAGTTTGGCAGGAAAAAACAGTGGATAAGGGAAAAGCGGTGGTGAGGGGAGTCAGTGAGACCCGGGACACTGGGGCCCCAAGACCTCTGCCAGCTGGCACTCAGGCGAGGGGCATGGGGCAGATGCAGGCCCGGCCACGTGCTGAGAACCCACCCGGGCTGCGTTTACAGGAGCTTGGGGCCCTGCATCCTCACAGGGGAAGGCTTGGGTCCTCAGCCAGTGGCCACCCCTGCAGAGCTGACACCTTTGGGCTCGGCGACAGACTTCTCCATCTGCAGGGCGCTACTTACATGATGACCAGAGCAGCATCCCGGGAGTAATCCAGCAGAATCTCGTTCAGCCTCACCTGCCGAAGGGACTGGGCGAGGGAAAGCCATGTGGTCACTTCCCATGTCTGGTTAGTGGTCCCGGCCAAGCCCAGTGGCCTCTTTGAACACCTCAAACCAGGTGTGTGAATTGTTGCCTCTAAATTATTATAGACTCTCCCACCTCCAAGAAGGTAAGTGAATGCCAAGCTCACCTCCTGGAGAAGCCCCCTGGGTGTTTCCTTCCTGACTTTATTACCATGACCAGCAGGATCATGGCAGGGAAGAACCCCTCACATGGCTGGGAAAGCTGGGTTCAAATCTCAGCCCTGAGGGTTCCTGGCAGAGAGCCTGAGCAGGTAACTCACCTCCCTGAGCGTCACTGTCCACAGCTGTGCAATGGGTACAACAGTGCCCTCTCCCGGGGAATTTGGGGAGGCCTGAGGGAGATAATCTATGCAAAAGCTCCAGGCTGAGGGGAAGCACTTGATCAGGCGGACTTGGAGTAGGGGTGGAGCTGCTCTACCTCTCCCGGAACAGAGTAGCCAAGAGCCTTCTGTGGACACGATGCTTTACTCAGTGTTTTCCAAGGAGCTGGGCAGCTGTGGGAGGGTCTGGGGTCTCAGGGCTGCTGGGTCAGGGAATTCCCCAAAGCTGGGGTGGGCGCTGGGTTGTGTGGGGCTCCCTCCCACACCAAGGCCTGTCTCCAAATTGTTCAGAAACGACTGACACTCAGGGTCTCATAGTGGACGGCCACCCCACGTGAGAGAATGGAAAACCGAGGGGAAGTGAGTTCACATAAACGTCCCAAGGTCGGCATTTGGGTGGAATCATTCTTCGCTGTGGACCCGTCCGGTGGGGTGGAGGATGTGTAGCAGCATCCAGGCCTCTACTCGCTAAATGACAGTAGCAATCCCGTCCCCCTCACCACCGGAGGTGACAGCCAAAAATGTCTCCAGAAGTCACCAGGTGTCACACTGCCCCTCAGAACCACTGACGCAGAGCACACGGGGAGCAGAACCGTGGTCCCCAGGCCCCCAACTGCTCACTCCACCTGAAAATGGCCTTGGCAGCCGCCACTCTCCTTTAGGCCCTATCAGCGTCCTGCAGATGCTGCCTGGGAAGCGGGGCGGGGTCTACAGCTAAGGGGAGAAGATCAGCCAGCTTTGTTGGCCCACAGGACAAATTGTGCCTTGACCTTCACCACCTGCCTTATGCATCCCTTCCTGCACACATGGAGGAACAGGGGAGGGGAGGGAGAAGGACTCCGGGCAGTCCATTGCCACGGCCAGGGGGCGGTGACTCAAAATGGGCAGGGGGACCAGGCTCCCACGCCAAGGAGGCTCCGAGATCAACCACTGGGTCACCCGTCAGCCCGAGCATGTATGGCTTGAGGACACCTCAGAGGCTTGGGGCAGGGAGAGTAGAATCGAGGGTTGGGGAGGGGGTTAAGGAAGCCCAGGACAGATGGGGCACAGGTGCTGATGCTGGGGAGCCCCTGGACCCCCACCCCACACCAGCAAGGCCCATCTCTCTCCTGCACCTTGATTCTATTCTTGTTAATCTCCTCATCCGAGATCTTCCAGGGGCAGTCTCGCCTCATCTCGGTGACCGTGGCCTCGTCTTTGAAACCATCATTCAGGCGGAAGGGCGCAATCATGTCCTCAAACCGCTTGGTGCTGGGGACAGACAGAGCAAGTGAGACTGGGTGAGATGCCCGTTTCCAGGGGAATCAGGTCCTCAGAGGGAGATGGATGTGGGTGCCACGGGGACATACATTTCAGGCTAAAACCCATTCTGACATTGCCTCTTACATCAAAGCAGCCTCTGTGTTGAATTCAGCACTGACGGGTGGGTCTGACTTTCAACAGAACTTCCACAAGTCGTCCACGAAGACCAACCTGTGATCCACCTCCATCCACCTGTCCATCCCTCAGGTATTTACTGAGCACTATTCTGTGCCAGGCTCTGTGCTACACAACAGTGAACAAACCAGACAACATACCCCACCCTCACAGAGCTCACGGTCTGCTGGGCAACAAATAAGCAAATAAATACAGATTGGAAGTATTATGAAGGCACAAACTGAGTACTGGGATGGGGACTAATTGGGCAGGAAGACCTCCCTGGACCCAAGGATGCCCGTCCTTCTGAAACCAGCTATGCACAGGGCAGGGGGTGCTGGAGCAAACAGAACTGAAGGTGCAAAGGCCCTGAGGCAGAAGCATGCTTGGGCTGTTTGAGGAGCAGCGAAGGAGCCCATGAGTCCGGAGTAAGGCAAGTGCAGGGGAGAATGGGATGCCAACCAGTGTAAGTCAGGTAAAGTCAGGTAAAGGAGGAGCCCAAACATGCTTGGGCTGTTTGAGGAGCAGCAAAGGAGCCCATGAGTCCGGAGCAAGGCAAGTGCGGGGGAGAATGGGATGCCAACCAGTGTAAGTCAGGTAAAGGAGAAAGAGCCAGCAAAGGATACTGAAAGGAGGAGCACAGAGGTAGGTGGGAACCAGGAGAGGGTGGTGTCTTAGAAGCCAAAAGAAGGACTGTTTCAAGAAGGATCACTGTGTCAAATGCCACTGAGAGGCAGAGAAAGATGAGGACAGCAGTGGGCTCTGCGGATCTGGTGGTGCGGAGGTCACGGCCGAGGCTGGAGAGAATGATTTCAGCGGAGCAGTGGGAGGGCAGCCAGACTGGAGTGAGCTGGAGAATGAGGGATGGGGAGGACGCGGCCACAAAGAGTGTAGCATCACTTTGGAGAAGGTTGGCTGTGCAAGGGAGGAGAGAAATGGTCCAGGAGGTGGAGGCAGATGTAGGGGCAAAGGGAGGCTTAAATATAATATGTGCTGGATGGGGTCTGCACGCTGGCTTGCGCTATCCTCTGCACTGAGGAAGGTCTTCCCCCATCTCTGTTCACGGCCTTTCTCAAGGCTCTGCTCATCCACCAGCAGAGACGACCCTATATCCTGCTGTGCATTCTGGTCCCTGTCTGCAGCATTCTGATGGCTCTTGATATCCTCCCTACACCTAAGCCGGGGTAAACCCTGCAGGACAGGGCTGCAATTCACTCATCTCTGCCCCTGCAGCTCAAGCACAGCCCTGAGAGAATGGGAGAGTCAGTATATCCGTCACTATTAAATAGTTCCTTTCTTCTCTTCTTGATTTCCTTCCCTCTCCAGGTAAACAAGGGCTAAAGAGGTCAGGACAGACCTTACTTTATTGAGAAGATAGAGTCCTAGAAAACCTCACGTAGACAGATTGAGATAAAGCAATCCTATTGTAAATGTCTTCTTTTAAGAATATAAAATTGAACCATTAGGAGAGTAAATCATCCCTTCTGGCCCCACAATTGAGCCCTGATACAAATTCACACAGGAGTTTGCTTAAAGTCCGCCAACTTGCCATTGCATGGGCAGGCAGGGGGAGTGGTCCCTCAGACCATTCGACATCTTCCCCCCTCCAAGTGCCAGTAGGTTAACATAACATCAGAGGCCGCAGCTGCCATGTTTCTGCCTCAGGGCCTTTGCACCTTCCGTTCTGTTTGCTCCAGCATCCCTCAGCCCCGTGGAGGGGACGTGCCTCTGACATGGCCCCTGCAGAAGGAGCTACCCTTTAGCTGTGTATTTCGGAGCATATGATTCTGCCATTCCTGGCCACAGCCAACTGGACCAAAGGTAGCCAAGAAATAGGCCTTCCAGTGGACTTTACCTTAGCTTGGCAGGAAGGGATGAGCTGGGCCAGTCACAGTCCCTTTTTTAGGCACTTAAATTAAGCAATGCCCAGAGAAGGAAGGAGGCAGCTTGTAGCGGACTGGGACTGCAGGGAAAGTTCGAGACGCAGAAAGAACTCGGAAGCTACAAGCAGGCAGAAGCCACAAATCTGAAGAAAACCAGTGGAGGTAAAATCAGCCTTTTGTGAATAGCAAGCAGTCTGGGTTCCTGAAGTGTGAAGCTGGAGACTCCCTCAGCCCCCAGGTCTGTGGGGTAGGTGGGGGTGTCCCTGGCAGATGAAACACCGGCTTCTGCTCGAGGGGCAGGTTAGCCATGATTTGTACCAGTAAGAGCTTCAAAAACACTTGGTGTGTGATAAAGCATAAATGTGAACACTCTTTGGCCTCCCGCCCAGGTGTGTTTCTGGCAAAGACCACAGCTCTGATATGCAAAGGACCAGCCGGCAGGGGGAAGAAACACAAACAGAAATTAACGGCTGCACACTCGACCCTTCCTCTTTCTTTCCATGAGCCCAGTCTAGGTGGGGGCAGGAAGGACCATGTCCTTGCCCTTGGCTCACCCGAGAGAAAGGGCCGACCCTTCTGCCTGGAACCCCCAGCACAGAAAACTCACTGCTCAGCCTGCGGCTTCTGGTTGATGTCGGGAAGGATGTGAACTTCGTGGAATCCTAGCCGGAACTTGCTCAGCAGAGAAATGATCCTGGGAGATGGAGATTTTTTTTTTTTAATATATTCATTCATTCAATGAATTTTTATTGAGCTCCTGTGGAGGATATAGCAGCAAGCAAAACAAACCCTGCCCTCGGGGAGTTTACACTCTAACCTGGGAGGAGGGCAGACAATAAATAAATATTGATAAAGCAGGTCAGGTGATGATGAGTGACATGGGAAGGGAGTTGTCCTAAGTATCTGGTGGCCACCTCTGGACTAGGGCGCCTCACATTTTAATGTCAGAGCACCTGCTGGGGATTGTGTTACAGTGCAGATTCTGATCCAGCTGGTCTGGGCTGGGACCTGGGATTCTGCATTTCTCACCAGCTCCCAGGTTATGTGAGGCCTGCTGGTTCACCGGCCACACTTTGAGAAGGAAGGGTCTAAGGGATGGGAGGCGAACTGCAGGAAACTCCTCAGGTGGCTGAGGAAACAGATAACACACATGAACTAAGTACAGAACCAGGAGCAGCAAGCCAGATGGCCCCGACTTTGCATCCACAGGGAGGAGACGCCAACTGTGGTTTGCGGCAGTCAGGGAAGGCTTCACAGAGGAGTTGGTGATCTGGTTGGATGGTGAATGGTGGGTAAGACCTATAGGCCAAAGAGGGTGTCTGCACTGGAATCACTCAAGGAGCCTTCCAGACAGTACACGTGCCTCGGCCCTAGCCCCCCCATTGCATCAGAATCCCGGGGCAGGACACAGAGTTGGTGATGCCCCAGGACGAGGTGGTGGGGAGTGAGCACCCCAGGAGGGGAGTCCAAATGACCAAAGACATGGGGGTGCAGGGGATGGTGTGGAGCACGCTAGGGGACAAAAAGGAGATAAGCCCGAAGGAGCAGGCTGGGGCCCATCTGTCAAGCCACTGCTGGTCCCTGAACTTGGGAGTGAACTTAGGAACGCAGAGCTGTGGGCAAACATCTTGGTGTGCGGTGCTGGTTGGCAGGCCTGGGCAGGGCCTGGGTGGAGGCAGTCATGAGGAAGGCAGAGGACGTGGCCTGGTCAAGAGTCAGCTGGGGGGCAGAGATTTCACACCCTTTGCTTGAATGACATCCTGTGACCCCACAGTGCTGCAGCCTTGAACTAAACTAAACCTGCTGAACCCAGCTTTCAGTTGGAGCTGGAACAGGAAGCCGAGAGGGCAAAGCAGCCTTCGAGGTGCGTTTACCTTTTGGAGAGCACAGGGAAGCTGATGCTGCGTCTCCCAGGCAGTGCTCTCCTCTGCATTGCTGAGAAGGGCCCTCCGGTAGAGAAGTTCTCAGTGGGGGATGAGGACAACGAGATGGGATTGCTGGCCACCCTTAACTCACGCAGTGGGTGATTCAGAAGGGGTCGTGGGGATGTGGTCCTGGCATAGGACTAAAGTGGCACAAGCCACGGGGTCCTGACCCTGGGGCGTCATGGCGGGCACTAAAGGCTGGGCAGGGTTTTCTCTCTGGTTAATTAACTGCATGATTGGAGGCAAGCCACCCACCCCGTCCTTCCCAGCCCGGCTGCACCCTCCAGCAGTCCTCCATCCTACGACCTTAGACCTCACTTGACCTTGCTCTAAAGAAGCAGGTGCCCAAATCTAGGCACATATATGCCACTTGCCCAATTCCTGCCACCTCCACACCTATGTACCTGCCTACTATTTACTTCCTTCTCAGCTTAAGTCAACTCACATTCTTACTTAGACACATCCTGAAAGGAAATTGTCATCACAATTTAAACGGAAAACCAGCATCTCTTGCCAGAAAGATATGACCAATAAAGCCAGTAAACCAATGTCACTAAATTCTGGTGGATCTCATTTCCTGCCAAGCACTCCAGCCAGGCCTGCTTCCTCTTGTTTAGACAGAGAATCAGCCACAGAATTGGAGAATTAAGTCACTTCTCACCAAGAGATTCTTCAGGATTTTCCACCCCTTATCCTGGCCACTGAAGTCACCTCTGGTCTCACCACGGGCAGCAACCCAAGCTTGGGGGGACTTTGCCCTGAAAGATTCTAAGCTCCGCCTCATTTCTGAGGAGGAGGGGCCTTCTCCATCCTTCATTTCACACACATCTCCTTGAGGTTTGTGGGTTTAAAATTTAACAGCTCTCCCTGTCATGGCCGGGACTAGGGCATGTGCATCTTACTAAAGGGGGACAGGACACCAAAACCACCTCTGAAATGGAGAGAAACCTGCTCCTGCCCAGAGCTTCCTCACCACGGCTGTGACCTGAGAGGGGCAAGCCCCCGGGGGCAGTGGAGTGGGGGAGGCAGGCTGGGGCAGTGTTGGGGTGACACCTACCGCTCCCGCGCGACCCACACAGTGCCCCCCACTTACGCCTTTCTCTCCTGGTCCAGCCTGTTGATCTGGCCCCCCACGAACACGCGGGTCCTGCATTTATTCCATCTCTTCTTGCGGCCGAGGAGATAGGGGATGAGGAGGGTGAGGCCTGGCAAAGAGGGTCTCATGAGTCAAGAGGAAAATGCTCTCAGGATCCAGCCCTCTCTGAGTTCCTGCCCCGCTCTGCCACTAGCAAACCGCTTCCCCTCTCTGGACCTCAGTGTACCCACCTCTGTAATGAGTGTGTCAGACTAAACCAGGGGTGAAACGCGGGGCTCTGTGGGCTGGGGTTTATGTGGCCTGCACGATGCTTTTAAACAAGTGAGCTGGCATTTAACAATTGGGATATTTCACACGTAAATCTAGATCGCTGTCACTTATCACTGTGTAATCCACAAATGACCTCACTACTCTGTGCCTCAGTTTCCTTATTTGTAAACGGGGTTAATAATCGTTCCTACCTGGGGATTGCATTAGGTTAACCCATGCAAGCACTTAGTGTCAAGCATACAGTAAGTGCTCATTCAATACTATCTATCACATCCTATATACAATAGGATATATCTTACTGGAACAGAACATTTTCTCTGTATCTAGGACTCAATCAGGGTGGGAACAATAAAGCTGAGAATGATATGCTTTAAGAAAAATGGGAGAGAGTGTTTTTCTTTGGGAAGTGAAGAATATCCCTACAGCTTTCCTGTGCACCAGGCCATCTCTCCCATTTATGTCATGTGCCTGTGACCCCAAGGGCCTGTCCAGTCTGAAGGTTCCACCTCATGTTGACCTCAGCTGCTCCCCTAAGTCTCTCATTTTATAGTTGAAAAGCATGGGGCCAAGAGAGGGGCCCAGCCAGGCTCCTGTGAGCCCAGGGGCCCCTATTTCCCTTTGCTGGGCTCCAAGGTCCCACCAGAAGCCTTGTCGAGAGTGACCAGGAGGGGCATGCTGAGAGAGTAAGTTATAGAGGGGAGACGGCTGGGGGGGATCCGGCATCCTGGGGGCACTGACCTCCATCATCGAATAGCCAGTAGATGTCAATGGTCTTCTTTCCCTGCTCCGACTGGAAGATGGTGCTGGCCTGCTCTTCCTGCACCAGGCCCTCGGGGTCCACTGCAGGAGCAGAGGGGCAGGTCACATGGGAGCAGAGCCCATCCAAATACCCGAGTGTGTCTGAAAACAGAGCGAGCTGCCCTGGGAGGTGGGCTTGCCGTCACTGGGGCTGTGCACGTGGTGGCCGGAAGCCCCTGCTGCAGGCATGCACTGGGGGACTGGCCCAGAGCACTGCCAATGGGCCCTCCTGATGCCGAGACTCAAGGAGCAGGGACCCGGGATGGGCAGGGCTGGGATGCGCCCCTCCCCTGCTCCCAGCTTCTCTCTCCTGGGATTCTGGTTGGCACTGGGGGGTTGGGGTCATTCTCTTAACAACTCCACTGTGCCCCTCACAGATGCGCACAGGATGCCCCCAGCTCCTGCACTGCAGGTTCCCCTGCCTGCCAGAGAATCGCTGCCCCTCCCGGTTGGAGCCTGGCCAGGGGGGCCTCGGAGGGGTTGGGACTTGGGCTCCAGAGCTCACTGGGTGGGGGTCCCATGATGCCTGGACACTGAATTCTCCAGCAGGGCTGGCAGTCTTTATCCTGCTCCCCGCCCCACGCCCCGACTCCCTGTTGCTTAATCCCAGGGGTCTCAGGCACCACTGTCACGAGCAAAAACCTCCTGCCCTTGCCCAAGTTCCCCGGTGGCCCGTCACTAGCTGCTCCCAGGGTGAGAGCGCCCTGAGCCTCTGAGTGGGTGGGACTGACCCGTGCCGGAGACAGACGGCCTGGCTCCACTGGCTCTGGCTTCCTTGCCATCCTCTGCTGGGTCAAACACGGGGTTAACTGCAAAAAAGGGGGAGCTCTGTTCCCAGGCTCTCCTGCTTGGGGCTCTTCCGGGCTCCCCCTTACCCTGGGAAGAAGGTCCTGACTCTCAGCTTCCACAGATCTGGCCTCTGCCTCCTTTCATGCTTCGGCCCCACCCGGCCTCCTTCTGCTGCTCAGACAGGCTACGCTCCTTCCCACCAGGCCTCAGTGGTGGGTGGCGTGGTGAGTGGTCCCTGGGCCGGGAGCCCTCTTTCCCCAGCCCTCCCCTTCTAGCCACAAGCCCTCTCCTCAGAGAGGTCCTCCTGCCCGCATGCCCTGTGTTGGCCTCCTCAGGACACCTCCTCAAGACACCTCCTCAGGACGCTGTCGCTGCCTGAAGTGAGTCCAGTGTCCGTGTGTTTCCCGCCTGAATGTCAGCTCCTCAAGGGCAGACTTTGTTTTGCTCCCTGCTGCAGGCCCAGCGCCTAGAGCAGCGTCGGTCAGGAGTGTGGCCACTGCTCTGTAAATTCTGGTTGCATAAATATTCAGTGAACTACTGCTGGGTGCCAGGCATGCCCTCGGTGACCTGGATGAACAAGACTCAGGCCAGCCTGCGGCGTCCACACCTCCCGGTTCCCTCAGCACTGCCTCCCCGTTTGTCTTCATATGCGTTCTTTCTTTCACACCTCTAAAAATTACTCATTCAGATCTGCCTGTTTACATGTGACTTTACATGTAACACACATCCCTACTCAGTGCCCCAATCCTGGTTTTGGAGACCAAAACACCCAGTTTTCATGGCCTTTCTGGGTCTGTTTTCATACTCTGTTGTCTTTACGTGACCCTCTCTCACCCCTCTTTTCCTTTTTCCTGGCTATTAAATCCTCTTTATCCCACTGGTTACAAAAGTTCTTATCATGATTCGGGGACCTCTGAGGTCCAGTTCTGGTTCTGGCCCCAGCTGGAAGTAAGACCCTGAGCTCGTCACATCCCCTTTCTGGACCTCGGTTTCTCCATTTAGAAACCTGATGATCTACATCAAAAGCGGACTTTCTAGGAGTCTGTGACCTTTTATTTACTAATTTCCCCCTGTCTTCCCTGTACCACTTTAAAAAAATGTGTTCTAGAACTTCCTGATATCCTGCTCTGATTTTGATGGGGTGTCAAGAAGGTGGGGTGTGTACTCACTGTGCGCCTGCATCACCTTCGAGATGTTGAGCCCCTCACGCATCCTCATGACACACACGCTGTAGTTGAAATCAAAAGCGTCGCTGGAAAGAGAGGAGGTGGGGTCAGCCTCCCGTTGGCCCCAGCCTCCAGCAGGCCAGGTGTCTAGAGCTGACCCTGCCTCCCCTCATACCCTTCTTCCTCTCTGGGCCTCAGTCTCCCCATCTGTATAATGTGCAGGCAGGACTGGAAAGGCCCCCAGGACCTCTCTAGCTCTACCGTCTGTGGCACTATGGATCCTACAGACCCTGTACTTGGGGAAAACTGAGTCAGGCCAGTCTTAGGGCCAGGCCCTGTCCTCCTGATACATGCAGCTACTCCTCACAACTCTGCCAGCAGAGGTGGGGATGGGAATTACTCTCTCCATTTGACAGATGCAAAACCTGAGTTTTAGGAAGTAACTTGCCCATGACACACACTAAGGAAGTGGCCAACTGGGATTAGAATTAAATAGCTGAGGCTGGAAACCCTGAGGACAGGTATGCACACAAGAATGGCCTCGCTCATGAAGACATCAACAGGTTGTCTATATAAATGTCTACAAGGCTCCTACCCCACAAGTATATTTACTGCCTGGTTGACACAGTGCCCAAGAGCCCACCACTAGGGCTAATCTAATAGGCTAAGCACTGCCCTCTCTGGACTCCTTTAACTACACATCACTGGGACAGGGGCCTTTCAGGCCCCAGCAATTTGGAGTTTCGGCGTGTTGAAGCTGGGTGTTCCTGAAAAGCAGGTATACACCGCCTCCTATTGTAATTTTGTTAGAGGCAGTGAGATGCACTGCTCAGAGTCATATAGCTGGTTCACAGCAGACCTGGAAGCAGGGCCCAGGTCCCCAACACTCAGCCTCGCGTTCTTTAAATGCTCCTGCACACTGCCTCTCTGTACCACGTCAATGCAGAAAACAACTCAGGTAGGCATTTTCTGGACCTTGCACAGCAAGAGCTGAAGGAGAAAGAGTTTGGAGTTAACCCTAAAATCCCTAGGGAGTTTATCCCCCTGGTCCCATCTCCCAAGCTTGTTGCCTCCTCGGAGGCCTGGTTTCAGAGGTACCACCTCACAGCTTGAGAGCTGGCCATCTGCAGGTCTTCGGAAGCCTCCAGGTGGACACAAGATTTTCACCTAAAAACCCACATTTTCATCTTCTCTGAAAAACTAGATCTAGCAACACCGGGCCCACATTTCTGCCTGGGCACGATTAGCTGGAGCCAAATAGCAGCTGTTCTCTCCAGTTTGCCACAATCCCCACTGTTCCCTAATGCCCATTCTGGGCCCACTTCACTGTGTTACCTTCCTGTTTCTGCTGATCTTGGTGTCTGTGACTCACAGGTCAGAGTGGGGAACCCTCAGACTGTCTTTTTCTTCCTCAGCTTCAAACCAGTGGACTCAGCTTCTTATAGCACCCACTGTTTCCCCCTCTACTTCCCAAGGCCCAGGAAACTCCAAAGGCCCAAATTGAGACACCACAGGCTCTGCCTCCCTCATGCCCTCACTCACTGCAGGATGCCGATGTAGTCTTCCACTGTGGCCGGGTGAGCCGACTGCCAGTTCTTCTTGAACCCGACCACCAGAATGTTGGGTTTCATCCTCCCGAGACCTGCAGCCTGCCGTGGGTGGGGGGGGGGAGGGGATGAGGTGAGGAACCAGGCCACAGGCCCCACGGGGCTCTGTTCTGTGACTAGGGTGGGGCTCCATCTCAGCCCCAGCTGTCCTCTCTGCCATGTCATGGGGGCTTAGGAAACACATCTGCCAGTTCAGGGTCCTGTCTGCCTGGACACACCCACGAGAAAGGTGAAGCTACAGCCAGAGTTATTCCCCTGCGGCCTCTCCAAGCCGGGGCCAGCGGCTGGACTGTCCCATAAGTTCTGGATTATCCCAGCTCCAGCTTCTCTAGTAAATTATTTCTTATAACAAGGGACTTGAATTTGGATGTCAAGCTTGGAGTATTCCTGGGTCATCTAATTCTTACATCTTTTATATTTCTCTTTTTTTTATGTTAAAATTTTTTTTTTACTTTTTGAGGTGAAACTTACGTAACAGAAAATCAACCATTTAAAAGTGTATAATTCAGTGGTGCTTAGTATACTTAAAATATTGTGCAATCATAACTTCGACCTACTCTCCAAATATTTTTATAATCCCAAAAGGAGACCTCGTATGCTCTTTTTTCTAATTTTGAGAAATACTGAAAAGGATTCCCCTATGTTGACTCAGAATTAACAACTGTTATTTTATTCATGCATCCCATTACAAATGAAAAAACTGAACAGTAAAATGAATTGCCCAGTGGAATGTTCTAGAACTTGATCTGACTGGTGGTTTCACAGCACTGAGCAGTGTCTGCATATGTAAACATTTATCAAACTATACACTATTTCAGTTTGCTGTGTAAAATTATATCTCAAAAAAACCAAAATCACAAAATGTGTCATCAGCTCCCACAGGCCTCCAAAGCAGTTTCCCCAGGCCCTGGGCACTTTGAGAAAGTGCCCTGAATCAGCACATCTGGAAAGGCAAGAAAGGCGGTACTCCTGTTGCAGCAAAAGGGGCTTTAACTAGCCCCTCACGGCATCCCGCCTTCCAGGTCGTCACACCAACTAAGTTCTGTGAGGAAGCCCCGGGCCCGCGCACCTGCATGAGAATCTGGACACCACTGCGGAGGTCCTCAGCGATGACGTCGGAGTAGAAGGCCTTGATCTTCCTCTTGTTCAGCCACTTGGTGTGCCCGTTGGCGATGAGCCGGAGCTCAGGCATCCTCTGTTTGCGGGGTCCCTGTGGGTGACAGGGGCAGGTGACATCAGGGGTGGCCTTCACCCTCTGGCCTGGGACTCAGCCCCTCTCCTGCCCCGGAGGCTGTCCCCTGAGCTCATTGCTGGTTCTCCTTTATGGAATTAGGGGAGAAAAAGCAGAGGAGGAGGGAGAGGGAGGGGTGGAAGGAAGATGGAAGGAGCAGGTGAGAGGCAGGACAGTGTGGGCAAGCCAGGGAGAGGGATGGGGAGGGAGAGAACCTGCTCTGGGCACCACAGCCCCTCCTGCTGCCCCCGGGGGTGGACCTGGTGCCCAGGGGCTCCTCCAGGAGTACAGCCCCGCCCCCCTGCAGGGGGCACTCACAATGAGCACGTGGCCGCAGATCATCAAGCTGAGATTCCGGGTGAAGGTGCCCACGAAGTCCACCAGGGCCGGGCGGAAGTTGGGGGGCCCCGTGAGCACCAGGCACTGGGGGCTGAGGAGGGGCAGGGAAAAGGGTGTGAGCCGTCAGGACAGAGCTGGGGGTCTGGATGCCAAATACAGGTGCCCCTGGAGTTCCACCACCTCCCAGGACTCCCTTCCTAGGACAGGTGAACCACCCTGTGGTCTTCCCGTCTATGATTCCTCTCCAGCTCTCTTGGTGGCCACCACACCGGGTGCCCCTTTTCCTTCCTGCTCAGGCCACCAAATGCTGCATGTGGGCAAACCACCATCTTGCTGCTCCATCTTGTGCTCCTGCCCCGCCCAGCCCAGCAGGATGTGAAAAGAATAAAGACTGGGAGTGGGGAGGCCCATCACTTATGAGATCACTGCGCCACTGGGTGGGTGAGTCAGCCTCTGGGTCAAGAGGCAGCCAAGGGCCATGGTCAAGGGTCACTACCAGACTCAGCTGGAGCCAGACAAAATGGGCCACTCACCAGCTGTGTGACCTGGCACCAGTTATTTAACCTCTCTGGGCCTCAGTGTTCTCACCTGTGAATGTGGTTAGTAACTTCATGTACCTCAGAGGGTTGTGGTGAGGCTACGTAAGGCACTTTGAGCGGTAATGCAACATAGATACATCCGATTATTAACATGGTGATCTGATGGAAAGGGGGTCCTGGGTGCACACTTTTCCTCACTAAAGAGGGGAATCAGCTTCGAAGAATACTCGGGAGAGGCTCATCCCAGTCAGTCTCATGATCACAACACCAGAGCACCCTCACAAACACAGGTGGCCCTGTGTATCCACATCCACAGATTCAACCGAGGGTGGTGGCTGAATCTGTGGATGTGGAACCATGGGTACTGAGGGCCAGCTATGCTAGGCTTTTTATGTAAGGGACTTCAGCATCTGAGGATACTGGTATCTGGGGGGTGGGGGTGGGGAGGTGGGGCTGGAACTAATTCCCCGCAGATACCGAGGGACGACTGTATTGTCCTTTGTGTTTGTATTGCCCAGAGCATATTCCGCTGTGGAAACTTAGGTACAGAGAAGTCACTAGACTTGCTTGGTCCCCATTGGGCAGTGTCAGCCCCAGTCTCCTGACTGCTGGGCAGTGCTCCTCCACCCTGTTTCCTCTCTGTGAGGGGGCCGTGCCCACCATGAGTCTGCCGGTCAGGTGACAGGCCTTGGCCTGGAGCGTCCCGGAGCACGGTCACGGCCAGCCCTGCCTCCCAGGCATCCGCAAGGCTGCACTCACCGATAGTTCTTGATGTGGTCCTCCACCTCGTTGAGACCCACCGAGTAGCTCAGGGCCAGGTTGTAGGAGCCAGCCTGTACCGAGGAGCCCCAGTTCACCTCTGAGGGGCGTGTGCAAGGTTAGACGTCATGGGAGAAACCAGACATACATATGTTGACCTTCTTCAGGAACCGAGCACCGTGGGAGCAGGTAGACAGCCTGTAGATCTGTTCCTAACGTTTGCACATGCAATATGGCTACACGTTTAAAAGTTATGCATCAAGCTAATGACTCTACAAAACATTCTCCTCCCTTGACGAAAAGATCTTCACAATGACCTGGAAGGCCGGGTTCTACTTTACAGCGCTGGGCTGTCCCGGCATTCTGCATCCCACCCCCAGACTGCTGTCACCCTGGGATCCTTGCCTGCATGCGTGTAGACATCCCTGCCCACACGTCCAGGCTTGGGCTGGCTGCCCTTCAGTCAGGCAGCCCTCGGTCTGGTGTGCACACCAGTGGGCCGGCCACTCTCAGGAGGATGGACCTGGGCAGGCAATGTCAGGCCCTGCGTGTCCGGGGGGGCGGTCTAGTAGTAGAGGTGTGGGCTCTGAGTGGGCACACTCCCGGGGGCTCCTCAACCCGTGGGAAGGGATGAGGCTGGAGCACCAGAGGGGGGCCCTTGAGAGCACAGTGCCTGAGGCAGGCCCTCCGGCTGAGCTGACAGGCAGGACGGCTTGGCAGCCTCAGGGCGAGAAGGGACGCGTGACCCCCTGGGCAGCCTGTGACCGCACACCTGGCTTCTTGTAGATCACATAGAGCAGGAGGAAGAGGACCACACCGATGGCGATGAGGGCCGCCCACCAGGTGAGAAGGAACATGATGACCACGGAGATGATCGCCCCAAACAGCGCCGCCCACTTGCTGTAGTATCGGAATGAGGGTCTCCACCCTGGGCGGGGGGCACAGGGCAGGACGTACGCTCAGTACTCCGGAGCCTCCTCCTGGGCCAGCATAGCTGGGCAGGGCCTGGGTGGCAATGCCCGCAGTGCCCAGGGCTGGGGTCCCAGTCTGTGCCCGCCCCCCAACCCTGCTTCCTGGAGCTGGGCTTGGAGGCTCTGGTAGGGCCACACAACTGCCTTGGCTGGCATCCTGCCATGTGAACAGGCTACACCAAGGGGGAGGTGTCCAGCTCTGGCCAAATACGGCCACAGGACATCCAACGTCACAGCAGTGCTGGTTTCCAGGGCTCACACAGAGCCGAGGGGGTGAGATGGAGGGGAAGGACATGATTCTGCCTAGCCCCACACCTGCAGGCCATGCCAGGGCCGCCACTAGTGACAGCCGCTCCACGGCACAGCTCCAGGGCACCATGGTCCATGGTCTAGGGAAAAGGTGGCCCCAGCACCAGCCCATCGGCGATTTGGGGCTAACTAGAAAAAGTCTTCCTTGAGACTCTTTACTGCCATCTGCCAGAAAATTTTCATAATAAACATAAAAATCTATAACATCTATGAGTGGCGTCCCCTGGAGTTGGGCAACGTGCAACCTGCAGCCACCCCGTCTGTGACTGACGATTTTGTTCCCTCTCTGGGGAATCAGACTCCTGACTCCCTCAAAACTGGTGTAGGAAGGCACTAACTAGTAAAGTCTCTGCATACTGTAAACAGTGCATGAATCCATGTATAGTGTACACTGTAAGTGCTTGATAAAGGATAGCTGTTATTACTGTTATTATATGAATGGTCACTTTAATTGATTTCAATTTGAGAGGTGACCTTGGTTTGCCCACCTGCATCCATGCCTTCCACTCCCCGCTCCATACTCCAGCCCCAGGTGCCTCCCCCCATGAAGGGGGAGGGTCTTGCTTACCGGGTGAGTTGGTGATGGAGGCGTGGAAGCAGCTGAAGTTGATGAGGGCATAGGAGCACAGGAAGAAGTTGGAGATGATGGGGGCGATGGTGTTGAGCTCAGCTTCAGGGACCCAAGGGAGAGAGGAAACAGTCTACTGGGCAACTCCACCAAGGAGTCCTTGGTACCCTCCCTCTCAGGATAAGGGGACCCCAAATGGGCCACCGAGGCTCAGTGAGTCTCAACTTTCTCATCTGTGAAATGGGTCCGTCATTTTGTGAATCTCAAAGTCCAGTGTTTTGTAAACTGTAAACTGCCGGCTCTAAAGAGGATGGAGAGCAGTGTGAGGGTAGATCCCATCAGGCTACGCGATGGCCAAGGACAGTGGCTATCACACTTCTTTGTGTGACCACAAATTACAGTAAGAAATACATTTTACAGTGTGATCCAAGACACATGTTCTCTGTTTTCTGAAACCTTGAGACTGTATCGCAGTTCCACCCACAATGGAAACCCACTCAAGAACCGGCTCCTTCCCTTCCCTGTCTCACGAGCCCCTGCCCTGCTGCAACCCCTGGCATCCCTAGACACACTTTTGCATGTGAATCCTTGTCTCAGGGCCTGCTTCTGTGGATCCCAAAACAAGAAAAACAACTCTTATGTGCCAGGCCTTCTGTACATGAGTCCTTTGAATTAGCACAAGAGCCTTGCCCCAGAGCATTTGAGATCGTGATCCTCCATCTGAGGTACAGTCAGAACCACCCAGATAAAATGACATCGAACCCGAGGCAGGGGTGGACGGCAGGGTGAGCAGAAAACATCCAGGAACATCTGGGAATGCCAGGCCTGACTAGGTGTTTCCATTCCCTGCTTGTGGCCCTGCTGCCTCTTCATCTGGTGCAGGATCCAGGAGTATCTAGTGTCCAGAAAGGTTCCCTTGAGTGGAAGTGGCTAGACCATTGGGTTATGTCTCATGGCTTGGTGACGCCAGCCTAAGTATTAGAGCAGGGATTCAGCTGTGGCAGGAAGGTGCCCCCCCAGCCTGGGAAGGTTCACCAACAGCTGATCCTGACCCCATTCCTGCATAGGGAGCAGGAACCAGGGGTCATCATGCCAAGGCACGGCGATTGCCCTTGCTTGGTAGGGCCACCTCTCTCCTAGCAAGTTCTGCCTCGTTGGCTAAGTAAATCAGGAAGTACTGGGGAGTGTGCACACATGAGTGTGTGCGTATGTGAATGCATGTGTGTGTATGTGTGTGTGTGTGTGTGTGTGTGTGTGTGTGTGATATATACACATGGTCTCTTCCTGCCCATCTGTGACACACCCTCTATGCATCATTACTCCCATTTTTCAGATGAGGAAACAGAGGCTCTAGGAGGTGAAGTGATTTTTTCCAAGGTCACACAATTGGCATATGGCAAAGCCAGGATAGAAAGTCAATCTAACTAACTGATTAACTGGAATCTTTCTCCTAAGGCAACCCCTACCTTGGAGCCCAAGGGATCCAGCAGCTCAAGGTCTGAGAAATGAGGTTGGTCTAGGTTCTATACCTACAGAGATAGTGATCCAGCTGTTTGTACCAGCTCCCGAGGAGGAGTCAGTCAGCTTGTCCTGTGCTCCCAATGTGCTCCTGGGGGCTAGTTCAGACCTGGGGAGGGAGGTCCCGGCTGCCAGGACACAGGAATGCAGAGCCAGGGAAAGCATGTCGGGCCCTGTCCCCATGGCCCTCACGGCTGGCCGGGAGAGGTGGCAGCCCTGCGTACCATGTGGCCACTCACCGATGATGATGAAGGCCACAGCAATGGCATAGGCCAGCAGGTAGCCACGCACTGGCTCATTGTTCTTGCCATAGCCTTTGCCGAAGAAGCCGATCAGCGGGTACAGCTGGTCTCTGCACAGGCACTGTGGGCACAGGACGACGGGCTCACCCCCTGGCCGGGACCTGCCCCATCCCCTCCCCTGTGGCCACCTGGACCCCAGGCCCTGCTTGCTCTCTCCGTGACCTCAGCAGGGCACTTCCTGAACTGGGTCCCGGCTTCTGTCTTTTGAAAGGGGACAGATCTCCTGCCCTCCCCACCTCACCACGAAGACTGAAAGGGCAAAAGGGGCTGATCACATCAGAGGGAAACTGGGAGGGGGTTGCAAACGGGGTGCCAGGCTGCACAGAGGGAGTGAGGGGTGGGAAAGGCAGCTGCTCTTCAAAGCTCGGCACAGGAAGGGGCTGCTTCCTGCAAGCGTTTGCTTTACTAGCTCCTTTTCCTTCAGTCTAGACACCGGGTCATATGACTCCTCCAGGCCTTTGTGGCAGTCACCTGGGGCCCCCTGCACCTGGCCTCCTAGACACTCCCGCCCCTTTCCACAGCCTCACCTGGAAAACTTTGGCGGCAGAGACGAGACAGGCCAGGGCTGAGGAGAGGGTGGCCCCAAAGATGCCGGCCGTGATCAGGGGTGCGAAGCCCGACACCATGCTCATGGTCTGCAAGGACATGGGGTTCGGGCCCCCATGGTGAGGGGTGGGGTCCAGAGCCCCCACCCTGGGCACCCCAGTCCCCGCTGCAGGCAGGGGTTGAGTCTGGGAGCTGCCACCTGAGTCTGCAACCCTCACTGGGGACCCAGTGCCCGCCACGGCAAAAACTGGGCCCAGGCCCCTACTTGAAGCTCTTTTCCCAAGCCTGGGGCCAGCCCCCCAAACCTTGTCTACCCCAGCCCAGTCCAGCCTCCACCCGGCCCTCCCTGCCTCTGGCAGGGCCGCGCGTACCTGGTAGTGGTTGATGAGGCCGTAGCGGCAGCTGTGCTGCTGGGAGCACTCAGTAAAGTTCCAGCCGTAGCCACAGGCCAGCCCCTCGCAGGCGCCTGAGCCGGGGGTCACCGTGTCATTCAGGATCCCGGAGGCATCTCGAACCACACAGGAGCCTGAGGAGGAAGGAGGGCGTGGGGAGGCCTCCTTTCCCTCCTCTCCCCTCCCCTCCCCTCCCCACCCCGAAAACGCCAGACGCTTCTGCAGAGGGCGACATGCTGCTGATGGGCCAGCTCTTCCTTTACTTTATGATAATAATGATGATGATGATGACGACGACAATGAGTTTAGCTACCATGCAGGAGCACCTCCGATGTGCCAGGTCCTGTGTTAAGGACTTTAAACGCTCTGGGGAAACAGGTATTACTACTACTTTTATTGTCATTGCCATTCTACAGAGGCACAGGGAGCTTAAGTGACCTGAGGTCACAGTGTCCTCCTTAAAATGGAGAACCGGATCTCAGGCCCTAAGTGGCTAGGACCTGGGCCACGTCCCTTGGCCACCTGCGAGCAGCTCTCCCCACGATGTGGCTATTGGGAGCAAGAGCATGTGTGAGGATCTCAGTGAGAGGCGAGTGTCAGCAGCCCAGGCCTGGTCCACAGCCCACCTCTACCACTCAGGCTCTGTGACCTTGGGCAGGTCGCTTAACCTCGCTAAGCCCTTGTTTTCTCCTCCGTCAAGTGGCAGAAATGATAGTGCCCAGATTAAATGCAATAAGGCATGTAAAGGGCTGGGCACGTGGTGATAAGTCAGTTGCTAGAGTCATCTTCCTCCTCCTCCTCCTCATTGTTTTGATCATTATTCCTGGAGTTGGAACATGACTTTTCCTATAGGATTTTCATACCATGGAATCTGTAACCTGAGGTTTGAAGGGACCAGAGGAGCCTGGGGTGATCCCCCATCTCCACCACAAACTACCCCCCAAGGGGCCCCCCAAATAAAGTTCGAGGCTCCACTTCCTGGGGGTGCCATGTCCTCCTGGCCCAGCCATCCTTGTTAGAGAGCCAGGAGGCACCCTGTGACCCCTCCAGGGTCTGGGTCGGCAGCTTACCAATGGTGGCCGAGATGGCTAGGTAGGAAATGGTGGTCCAGAAAATGGCCATGAGCGTTCCCTTGGGGATGGCTATAGCAGGGTCCTGGAGGAGGGAGGGAGAGAGGGCATCAGGCAGCCCCTGGGCCTCCTCCCAGGCCCTGTCCTTGTCAGGCTGAGGGTGGGGCAGCAAACACTGACCTTGACCCACCAGAACCCCCTTCCCCAGGGCACTGAGAGGAAGGCACCTCGAGATTGAGGACCCACAGAGGGGGACAGGACAGAACCAAGGGGACGGCTGAGACCACATTCAGGGCCCTGGGAGCCCAAGGCAGAGAGAGGAACTCCAAGCAGCCCCAGGCCTGGTCCCCGAGGACACCTGGCTGACGCTTGCTCTGAGGGCTGTGAAGGGTGGGGTGAGGTGGAGGGCTCCCGAGTCAGCCTGCCTGGGGTCAAATCCAGGTGATCGCTGGGCAGCGTGCATGTCCTCCCGTGCTTCAGCCCCTCCAGCCTCACAGGGATGCTGGTGAAACCAATTAATCCTTGTCAAGCTCCTAGACCAGGGCCCAGCTCACCAGCTGGGCTCACTGCGTGCAGTCACTATTATGCACCAGTTGATTTGTCTGGTTCCACAGCAATCAATATATAGACAAGCCCCAAACTCTCTCCTTCCCCTTCGAGAAAGAACTCTGCTGGTGCTTTCCTGGCAGTAGTAGCCGACCTTCACATCCACGTCATGTGTTTCATTCTTCCAGGCACTTTCTCAAACATAGCTTCCTGAGAAGTGGCTGGTGGCGAAACTGAGGCCAGGGAGCTGTGAGCAAGGCCCAGCTCACTGAGCCCCAGCGGCTTGGTCCTGACCACACCAAGGTCCACAGCCTCAGGCCCCCCGGGGGTGCTGATCCTGGGTGGAGTAACGCAGGCTGGGATTTTTATGGCAAGTTTCCCATCCAGGCACAGACCCTAGCTTGGAGGCGAAGGTCACGTCAGTCATAGGAAGTAAATTCGTAAACCTGCCAGGCTTTTCTGGGCCGTTCTGCTCACCGCTCAGCTGGCAGGAAGAATCACAGGTGACAGAGCTTGGAGGGACCATAACACTGTTCAAATTCACTGGCAAGTCGAAGCAAAGCTGGCCATGGTCCAGCTCTCTGCCTCAGACACTCGGAGCCCTGTGCTGGAACCCATGGTCAATCTGTGATGACCAGGCCCTGAACCTGCCCTTAAGGAGCCCTGGCCCAAGTGGAGGAGGTACAGGTGGGATCCTGCCAACACAGGGCAGATGGTGCCCGCCACAGAGAGGATCACAGTGCACTGGGAAACAAGGTGGGGGAGACACTGCCAGGAACGCTGGAAGGCCTCAGGGTGGAGGGGACGATTTACGTGGCTCTGAAGGCACTGGGGTGGCAGGAAGGGTGCGGCGGGTCAGAGAGAAGTGGGAGCAGAGCTGGAGAGAGGCTGGAGGCTCTGGAGCACCCCAGGCTGCTGAGGTCTCTGCTCTGGGGGCCCTGCGACTATGGGCCAGCCAGCCCTGCCCTGAGTCCCTGGTCCCAAGGCCAACAGACCAGGTCAACCTCCCAGATCTCCTATGGTGGGTGGAATAGTGTCTCCCAAAATTCACATTTATCCAGAACCTCAGAATATGACCTCATTTGGGAATAGCATCTTTGCAAATGTAATTAGCTAAGATGAGGTCACACTGGATTAGGTGGGCCCTAAATCCAATGACTGGTGTCCTTGGAGAGGAGAGGACACACAGAGACACACAGAGGAAATAAGGCCACATGAAGACAGAGGTAGAGATTGGAGGGATGAAGCTACAAGCCAAGGAATGCTCAGGATTGTTGGAAGCTACCAGAAGCTGGAAGAGGCAAGGAAGTATTCTTCCCTAGAGCCTTCAGAGGGAGCATGGCTCTACTGACACCTTTTTTTGGACTTCTGGCTTCTAGAACTGTGTGAGAATAAATTTCCATTGTCGTCAGCCACCAAGTTTGTGGTAACGTGTTATAGCAGCCACAGGAAATGAATACACCAGGCTTCCATCCTACCCTCATGTCTCGGCATGAAATCTCAGAGCCCAACTCACAAATCAGGCATATCTGGGTCCACATCTTGCTTATCTCTTCCTGGCTGTGTGCCTGGGAACAAACCGTTTAACCTCTCTGAGCCTCAGTGTCTCTCCCCCGCTATCTGTGAAATAAGAAAGTAGCCTGGCATGTAGCCAGCACCTGTAAACATAAGCGGTTAGGGGTGGGGACTGTAACGCGACACAACCTGGGACAACACCAGCCTGGCACAGATCCCACGGCAGTCACTAGGAAGTCCCTTGTCTCTGAGCACCCATCCCCCGCATCAGCAAATTGAGTTAATAATGATTTTCTTGGCCTTAGCACAGGGTGGTTGTGAAGATTAAACCAACATGAGATCATGGTCACGAGACTGCTCTGTAAGCACTAAAGGGTTGGGGGATGTAAAGGATTAATAGTAACAATGACAACTTTGTCATCACCCCTTTAGGTCTCGGCTCACATGTCACCTTCTCAGGAGTCTCTGGTCACCTTGTGTAAATTCACACCATGCTTCTGCACCCCTGACCCAGGGATTGCCTCCCCACTTCTCTGCTTGATTTTTCTCTCCATCGCTCAACCACCATCAGGCAAAATACAGATTTTACTTATTTATTTGTTGATTGTCTCTCTCACTAGCATGTCAGCTCCATGAGGGCAGGAATTTGTGTCTCTTTTGTTTACTGCTGCATCCACAAGCCTCAAAGCAGGTGCTCAAAAAATATTGGTTGAATGATGGAGTTGTTGTGATAAAGTTGAGGTCTCTTTGTTTTAGAAACTTGAATTCCAGATCCTCTGACACCTGTGTGTGGGACCCTGGGCAAGCCCCTAACCCTCTCTGAGCTTGGTTTGCTCGTCTGTAACATGGGAGTGATGATGGTAGAAGCTTACAGCTGTCCCACAGATACTATTTTTAAAGAAGGAGGCACCGTGCCGGCCACATGGTAAAAATGACATTGACCTTGACAACCAGCCTTTAGCACTTCCTCTGGGCTGGGCACTGTTGTAAGCACTTTATGTAAATTAGCACGTTGAATCCTTGCTCCCTGCCCTGGGAAGCCAGGGCTGCGTGAGTCCCAGTTTACAGCTGGGGAAGCTGAGGTCCAGAGAGGTTTTAAGGGACTTGCATAAAGTCCCCATGAACGGGAGCTGCTCTTCGCTGAGGACTTACTGTCCCACTGGATGAGCAAGGGGCCAGATCTAGGAGAAAAGTGTCCCTTTAGGGCTTGAGGGCATTTAAGACAGAAGAAAATGCCTGCCCCTACCCCCAGCTCTGGGACAGCTGCCTGACCCTGATGCCTGCACACTGGGCCAGTTGGTAACCTAAGAAGCTTGATAAAGCATCTAGATAAATCCCCAGGCTATGATGATCTATAACGGGGCTGGGAGGGGAACCAGGCCACCTGAGCACAAGCCCGAGCTCTGCAGAGAACTCGGGACAGACAGACCAGGCCCCTGCTGGCTGCTCCCCAGAGAAGGGAGAGGAGCCGGGCAAACACAGCCTCCCTCCGATTTCCAGGTCCTGCTAGAGCCACGCTGCAACTCGAGATTGCCTCCAGTGCACAATTCTTAACTCATTTAAGAAAATGCATCAGGGAGCACCTTTCAAGCGGGACTGAGATGGAGGGTGAAGGTCCCCAGCACAAAGCCAGGCTTCTCACTGTTCATCCCCACTTGTGTACCAGCTCCTTTGATAACCTCCCTCTGGCAAAGATGCCGCTGGCTTTCTCGTCTCTCAGAGCCCAGCTTCAGCCCCACCTTCAGCCAGAAGTTTTGCTGGAGCCCCTGCCACCTCAGTCTGCACTTCTCCCCCACTTGTGCGCATTGTACTTCTGCTCTAACACTTCCCATTTGCCACATCCCACCACTGTTCACTCAACACACAGGCACCAAGCACCTAGCACGCGTCAGACCCTGAGCTGGGAATAGGGACATAGAGGTAGGCCCCAGTTCTCCAGATGCGGCGGGGCAGAGACATAAGTGGCCTGACATCACTAAATTAGAGGAACCAAGACTCTGACAGAAGGGCTGGGAGAGGTGTAAGGATGGAGGCTTTAATTTGCAGGAGGAACAGAACTTTACAAGGTAAAGAAATGAGGATGGCGAGTCCCAGGTAGAGAGCACAGCAGAGGCAAAGGTGTGGAGGGAGGGACAGGGCAACAGGGGCAAAGCAGTAGATCCTCAGGGCTGGGGCAGGGGTCATGGGAACAGCAACAGTTCCCATGGGGCTGGGGCCTCACATGCCGTGCCAAGGAGCCTGCCCGCATCAAGACGATGGAGAGCCCTGGGAGGATGTGCCCGATCCCGTCTGAGTTTTGGAAGGTCAAGCTGGGTCAGTCTTCCCCTTAGGCTGGGAGTCCCAGGATCGAGGGAGGAGACTAGCCCATGTGGGGGTGGCCCTCAAGGCCTAGAGTGCAGTGGTGCCAATCAACAGCCTCAGGATGGAGTGGGATGAATGGGATGGATTTGGGTTGGCTTGGATTGCGTCGCACAGAAGTTTAGAAGCTGTGGCCCTGGGGTCTCAGGGCTCCGCTCAGTGCCCAGTGGGACATCCTGGTAGGATAGGGCCAGGAGGCAGGAGGGCTGGGCGTCTTGCTCACCTTGAGGTCCCCGGAGATGTTGGCTCCCGCCAGGATGCCCGTGGCTGAAGGGAAGAAGATGGAAAACATTCCGAAGAAGCTGCCGTCCACGCCCCGCCAGTCAGGCACCAAGTTCTGGGCAAAAATGTCCGCTGGAAAAACAAGGCCTGAGTCAGGGCCTCCTGGAAGGCCTGGGCACCCTCTCTGGGCCCAGCCGGGCAGGCAGGAGGTTCCCATGGCAGCTCCTGGCTGTGGGGGTCAGGGGTGCCAGCCTCCCCATGTAACCGAGCAGGACCCTATGGGGCCTTCCCAGAATTGACCCCCACCCATGTCCTCTGCCTGCCTTTTGTCTGTAGATAAGCTTTAGTCAAAGAATACATTTAATCAGAGAAGTGAGAACATGCAGGAAGAAAACAGTCAAGCAAGACAAAATAATAGTAGCTTAACCATTAAACAAAGTCAAGGACTTTTAGTTCCTCCTCAAGGGCTATAGATAATATTCTGGGCCAGATCCTTTGAGCTGTTTTGCAGCTACTGAAACCCCCATCAGGTGGGAGAAGTTAACTGCGTGCTGCCCACAAGCACGTAGATCCCAGACCAGCTGGAACCAGAAGGCTGATGATGTTGACTCCCGATTACCTCACCACCAGCCAATCAGAAGAATGTCCACCAGCTGATCACACACCCCACACCCCCCCCTCCCTCACTCTATCTTTATAAACCTTTCCCTGAAAGCCATGGGGAGTCTGGGTCTTTTAAGCACTTGCTGCCCTGGACTCCTTGCTTGACCCTGAAATAAACGCTGCACTTTCCTTCACCACAACCCAGTGTCAGTAGATGGGCTTTACTGCACACGGGTAAGCGGACTCAAGTTTGGTTCGGTAACACCGGTGCCCACATAATGGGCCAGATTGGTGGGCAGACTGTCCCTGTCCCCAGAGCCACGGGCAGTGGCCCCAACCCGCACGTACCCCGGTAGCTGAAGAAGCCTTTGGAGGCCTTGTCCTCAGAGGGGGGGATCAGTGTCCCAACCAGGTAGTTGGCAAAAGAGACCATGATGACGAGGAAGAAGAGCACCTGGGCCTGGGAGGAAGGGAGCCTGGAGGTCAGACGGTCTGGCTCTGCCTGTTCAGGGAGCCCCAGCAGGGAAGAGCTTGCCCCAGGTCCCTTACTCTCTCATTCATTCATTCATTCACTCATTCAACACCCATTACTCCACAGGCTCTGTTCTAGGAGCTGGCGACATAGCAAGGCTCCTGTCTTGCTGATAAATAAGGAGGATGAATCTAGAGTAAGAACAGGGGGTGTCCCGGGGACTGGGTTGAGGCTACTTTAGCAGGGTGGCCTGAGAAGGTGTCTTCAAGGGTCCTGAAGGAGGAGGATAATGGAGCAGCAGAATGATGGGGGCATAAGCTTGGTGCATTCAAGGAACAGTGGGGAGGTGGTGGAGCTGGAGGTCAGAGCCAGGGGGCGAGAGGCGGGGCGGCCGGTGCCTGGGCTGTGCTGGTCAAGGCTGCCGGCTGTGGCCCAACATCTCTTCCCTTATTTCATGCTGAACCTCTGACTCGGGGCTTGGGATAGGTTCAGATGAAGACCACATTTCCCCAGCCCCCCTTACAGTGAGGTGTGGCCATGGACCATGTTCCGGCCAACGGGAAGTGAGCAGAAGGAATATGTACAACTTCCAGGCTGGGACAGAAAAGGAAAGGGGAAGGGGATTCTCTCCTTTCCACCCTCTTTCCCCTTCCTGCTGACTGGGCTGTGGACATGGAGGTGGGGGCCGTCATGGGCCAGGTGGATGAGGGCCACACCCCAGGGGTAGAGAGGCCACAGGATGGAAGGCGCCTGAATACCTGGTCCCCAGGGGCCACACACACACACACCTGGACTGTTCCATGAGAGAGAAATGAACGATTCTGGCTTAAGGCCCCCTTCCTTAGGGTCTGTGTCACAGCAGCAGAACTTAAAGCTCATCTGACACACACAAGAGGCAGAACCAAGACTGGGACCAGGTCCCGCGATTCCCGCTTCCGCACTCGACCGTGCCCACATCCCTCCCCAACATCCTGTCCTCACCTTGGACTCCCACTCCATGCCAGCCAGGGAGATGGCCAGCAGCACAGTGACGGTGACCACGCCAACGATGCGGATGTCGTTGGTGGGGTCCACGATGGGTGAGCCGTACTCCTGGGGGAGGTGACAGGCTAGGCTGCGTGCTGCCTCTGAACAGCCCACCCCACCCCCCAGGCTCCTCCACCGTGATTTACCTCATTTATGGTTGCCCTCTCATAGGAAAACACAAACTCAAACCCCTCCCCTGCCCACAAGTCCTCCAAAGCAGCTACTGCATGGGTCTGGATAATTTGGCCCTAAAGGCAACACGCAACCCTGAAGGAGACTTCTGGGGACGGTCTTTATTTGAAGAGATCATCAGAGTCACCCACAATGATCGGACTGTGGCTTTGGTCCCTAAAGGCCAAATTGGGTAGAGGGGCAGGAAGGCCAGGCCCAGAAGGTGTGGAGGAGAATGTGGCAGGCGGCCGGGGCTCTGTCTGCCCGGGGTCCAGCCCCTACCTCACCTGGAGCAAGTCCTGCACGGTCTCTGCGAAGCCCACAGTGTGCATGGCCACACCCACAGCGTTGGCGAAGGCAAAGATGAGGCCGATGGAGCCCCCTAGCTCTGGGCCAAGACTCCGGGAGATGAGGAAGTAGGTGCCGCCTATTGGGGACAGAGCCAGGAGCCATGAAACCAGAGGAGTCACCTGGCTGGGGTGGACTTGGGGCAGGCAGAGCTGAGGTTGGGAGGGGGTGAGCATGGGGCCCAGGGGGTTCATGGAGCAGGAGACAACCAAGGCCATCCCATCCCATAGGTGTGGAGAGCCTGCCCGAAGCCTACAACTGGAATCAACAGGGGCAGCCTGGGGTGTCCCTGTCTGGGTGGGGGTGGAGGGTAGGGAGTGGTTCAGAGACCCGTTTCCGGGGTGAATACTCGGGGACCTACACGAGGAGGACCTTGGGGCTGGGGAGGGGCCCACCTGACTTGACCTTGCCGTTGGTGGAGATGGCCGAGATGGAGAGGCCCGTGATGGAGGTCACCGTGACCGAGAGCAGGATGATGATCCAGGTCAGGACTGTGGGGGTGGGGGGGAGGTGATCGCCCCAAAACTCAGTCAGGGCATTTCTCAGAAGGAGCCATTTGAGGAACCTGAATCAGCCAACTGATTCACCACATGACTTAAGTCACTTTCCTTCTCTGAGCCTCACTTTTCTCATCTGAAAAATGGGTCTCTGCCTACCTCCTGGTATATTCTAAATAGCCAGGGAGCTGATAAGCCAACATGTAAAGAATCATTACGTATGGAAGGGTAGGTATCCTCTCTTAATAATAAAAAATAAAGTAATAGTTACTACTTGATGGGCACCTCTGGGTGCCAAACCCTGTGCTGTTTTATGTGCATCAGAGGAACCCCACAATAGATCTGTGAGGTGGGGACAGTTATTGTCCCCATTTAACTGATGAGGAAACCAAAGCTCAGAGAGGTTAAAAACTTGTCCAAGGTCACACAGCATGGTACAGAGCTAGCAGCTGGTCTGTCCACAGTGTGAGTTCCTAACCCAGATGCTCTGCAGAAGAAACTTGGCTCCAAGAGGTTAAGTGACTTACTGAGGGCAAACCGAGCCAGGGAGAGCCCCCAGGCCTGCTGACTCCACGTCCAGTGCTCCTTGGCCACACTGCCCTGACCTCTGTAACCCGTGGGCTCTGTAACCCAAGTTCAAGATTGCTCCCGTGGAGCCTGGGAGGACCAGGACCCGGGCGCACCTTCCCCCTGCCCCCCAGAGGCAGCACTCACCAATGCCTGCCTGGGCGGTAATCCAGGGGAGCCGCAGATAGAGGATCACACCCCAGATATTGAGCATGCAACGGATCTGGGAGGAGAGGGGGGTCAGAGGCCACCTGGGGGGGGCTGAGTACCCCAAGGTCAAGCACATAAGTCCCTGTCCCCAGTGTTGGCATGGCATCGGGCACCTAGGGGACACCTGGGTTCTTTCCTTGCTTCACCCACTTTAGTGGGTGCCCACTTCAGTGCCTCTCTGGTTCTGTGGGGCAGGGAGGGGAGGGGTACCCAGAGACGCCCCTGTCCCTCCCACCACTCTCCTACCCTCCTTCCATCGAGGCCTGAGGATGGGCAGCAAGCATTATCACCCCTCACCCTGCTCCAAGCCCAGGGTCCTGTGTCTGCCAGCCCCATTCATGGCCCAGGGGCCAGCTGTTGGCCCAGAGCCTGGCGTTCAGGGGGAACTCAGCAAACGCCAGCTGAGCCAATGCCCTACATACAAGCAGAAATCAGGGCTCAGGTGGCTTTGACTTCAGCTTCCGAATTTAAAGCAAAGCCAGACGCCACAGCTGAGGCTGGAATCCCATGTGGGAGGGGCTGGTGTGGTCTTTGACCCCAGCCACGTCTTGGGGTGGGGGACATATGGCATTTACAAGCCCAGGGGGATTTCTTTTTTCTTTCTCTTTTCTTTTTCTTTTTTTTTTTTTAAGCCTTTAAAAATTTTTTGAATGTAATTTATTTTAAAAAATTGAGGTATAGTTGATTTACAATATTATATTAGCTTCAGGTATATAACATAGTGATTCAAAATTTTAGGCCTGGGAAATTTCGAAGGCCCTCCATATGCTCTGAGGTACTGAATGGGCCCACACCAGGCTCTGGCCACCACAGTGAGGGAGGGAGACCCAGACTCCGGATTACGGGCCTCTGGAGCTAGAGGGGGGTTGACTGTTCAGATGGAGAAAGAGGCACAGCCAAGCAGGCAGTTGGCAGAACCCAGGCTTCCTGCCTCCCAGAGCGGGAAGCTTTCTCCTAGATCTCATGCGATCCCCTCTGTAAAGTGCCATAATGTCTTCCAAAGCCAAGTACATTAGATTGTTTGCTATCTTGGGGTCTAAAACAGCAAACCTTCTCCTTCCCATCGTGGAGAATGAGAAAACAATGTTGTGGATTTGTGTTTAGTACTGCCCTCTGGTGGCTCTTTGGGGAAACACAGTTTCTCTCAATAACTCCAAGGTGGGCATTCATCCAAGCGCTTTACATCTATTAATTCATTGAATGCTCATCATTTCATAGACGATGAAAGTGAGGCATAGACAGGTTAAGTAACTTGTCTAAGGTCACATGATGACTGAGCAGACAAATAGAGATCTTCCCCACGGTTAGGTCTGAGTCTGGGAGGTAAACGGAGGTCAGGAAGTACAAAAGCAGAGAAAATTTGAGGTCACTAGGCAGATGGGGAAACTGAGGCCCGGGCTGAGTCTTGGGTCTGCCTTGACTACTAAGGCCCGAGAGTCCAAGCTGAGCCTGAATGGAGCTCTGTCACCCTACCCCCATCCCTGAACATCCCATCCACGCCCCACTCACCATCACTCCCTTGACCCAGCCAAAGCGCACAGGCTCCTCAGGGTTCTTCTCGCCGTTGGTACCTGCCTCATCCTCCACCAGCCCATCGGTCATCTCATGGCTGGGCCGGCTGTCAAAGGCCAGGGCATGCAGGTGGCTGCCTTCCTGCTGGGAGCGCAGAGACCGTGGGTCAGGCAGCCAGGGGTCATGACAATCCAGCTCCCCCGCCTCCCCACCCTCCACCGTCCAACCTCCCAAGTAGCAAACCAGCAAGCCCCGTCTCTGCTGCAGACCTTTCTTACCCTCCTCTCCCCATCTCCTTTAGGTGAGTGTAAACTCTGTAAACTTCCACTGACCGGGAGCTCGTTACCTCTCTGGGCAACCCTAGATTGCTTGACTGGGTCGCCAATGACTGGGCAATGAATATTACATGTGCCCAGAGCTTTACAGCTCCCATACCCGCATTCCATGTGGGCCTCTCAACCCATGAGGAAGACACCTGTTTGTCCCCATGACACAGATGACAGAGCCAAGGCTCAGAGAGGTTAGGTAACTGGTCAAGGTCACACAGCAGGAAGGGCCACTCCTCTGGGACGGTGTTTACCTTGAGGAAGGAGTGCAGGTCGGCCAGCGTGGGCCGGGCCTTTCGGGGCTCGCCGGGCAGGGTGCTGTTGGCATAGTGCTCGTAGGCAGGCACCACATCGATAGTGTTGTAGCCAAAGGTGCGCATGTAGAAGGTGCTGCCGTGGGTCAGGTGGCTGGGGTGGCTGCTCTCATAGGCGGCCGGTGGGGGGGGCTCATCGCCCCCCAGCAACGTGCTGATGGTGAAGCGCCCACTGCACAGAGCAGGGTCCCTGGGCATCTCCGACACTGGCAGCTCTGCCATTGTGGCTCTGGGTGTCGGGGGAGGGGGCCAGGGTCGGCGGGTACACGCAGGGTGGCTTTATAGGCTGGGGCCACAGCAGGGAGGAGGCGGAGAGGTTGGCCCAAACCGCCCACAGCTGGCGAGCAAGGTCCCTGGACGGGGTGGGAGGCAGAGCACGTGCCTGATGCTGTCCTACCCACCATCTGATCTTGGAGATAGCAACATGGCCTTGGACTGGGAGCCGGGGCTGGGTCAGCAGAGAAGGGGGGCATGCCCAGCCCCTGGGTCCTAGAGAGGCTCTTCTGAGTTTGGGGGCAGTGGACATCAGCAGCCGGACCCTACGAAGGAGTGTTCACCAAGAGGATCCTTAGGGACCCTACGAGGGTCCCCAGAGACAGCCTGATGGCCTGAGGACCCACTCCACGCAGGTTCAAAAACCTCTTGTTTCAGTATATGGTATTTAGTTTTATATTTTGTTTAGTTAGTATGTTCGAATAGATGAATGGTATGACATTTAAAAAGATACACACACACACATATAAAAGGTTAGTCTCTCTTACTATGAGAGAGGTAGTGTGGTGGCCACCTGATGTGCCACCAGAAAAGAAGGACAACCCCCAGCTGCTGCGAGGGGTCTCAGTGTCAGCTCCTATGGCAATGGCCTTGCCTACGGCTGAGGTCCCCCATGGAGCTCTCATCCAATGATAGGTGCGGGATGCAAAGGCCTGATGCCCTGCCCCCGGATCTGAGGAGCCACCCCACCTCCAGAAGTCCCCAGGGTCAGCTGAGGCTTTGTCTACACAGCAGCCCACTCCTCCCTCTGTCCTGTCCTGCTTCCTTCTCCTCTCGCCAGAGGTACTGACCCCAAGAGCTCTACTGGTGAGTGCCCTGCAGGCTCACCTTTGTCTCAGAGTCTGCTTCCTGGGGGTGGGTGGCCTAAAGCTCACAGGAAAACCACTCATCTCTTTGTTATCCCTGCTGCGTTTTGCATCTTTCAGCCGTTCAACTAACAAACCTTATTGACCATCGACCATGTCATGGGTGGAGACAGGAGGCAGGAACGCAGACGGCGGGCACAGGCCTACGTTCACAGGGCTGCTGAGTTAGTGGGGGAAACGGACCTGGAAAGAGACCAGCCCCGCTGTGTGAAGAGGGCGGCGATGGGAGAGATGCACATGGAGGACGGTCAGGGTGGGGACAACCAGGGACAGGACAGACCCCTGACCGGAGTCTTGGAGGACAAGCTGCTCTTCTGAAGGCAGGGGATGGATGGAGGCCTCAAGGCCACCACCAGCCACAGGCCTCTAAGCTTGGCTTATGCCCAGGCTCTGGCCCTCCTCATGAGGGACACACTTTCTCTACCTCCCTGCCCTGCCTCTCAGACCTGCGCTGGGCTCTCAAAGCTCACCTACGTCCCCAGAGACCAGCTCTGAGATGCTCAGAGCCCCCCGGGGCTCCATGACGTCCATAAGCAAGTCAGCACCAGTGGACTGAGAACTTGCGGGGGGCCTGGCTGGCTTCTGCTGCCCCCTCACTCCTGGTTCAGAGGGGCCCAGGACAGGAGGAAATACTCAGACTGTGTTAGGGTAGCAAGCTGCGTTAGGGAATCACCCCTCTAAGATGATCGTGCTTCAATTGGGGTCCAGGAGCCCCACAAATTTGTAGACAAGTTTTCATACCTAAGTGCATTTTCCTGGAAAGGGGGGCATAAAGTTCATCCAACTTGCTAGAAGACCAGTCCACGGGGGCAGGGATCTGGGCCCATCTTGTTCACTGACATTCCCAAGCAGTTAGAACAGCACAGAGCAGGTCCTCATTAAACGCTTGTTGAATGAGTAACGAAGGGAAGCCAGAACCAAAGAGAGGCTGCCATAGAAACCCTTGGCTGACAGAACTACCCCGGGGGCGGGGATGGGGACAAAGGGTAGATCCTCGGGGTCCTCCCAGCTCAACCAGGCACAGAGGTGAGCTGAGGACGGCTGGTCCTCGATGACAAACCCCAAAGATTATGATCACTGTGCACTGTTTTGCAAAGTTGATATATTTACTATGTGTTCAATTCTTTAAAAGACTCTTCTCGGGGCTCCCCAGACCCCCAGACTTGCCTACTCTCTCTCCAGGACGTCTGGTCCCTCCTTAGAGAGGCTTCTGCAAGAGGGTGTCCCCAAGCCCAAGCCAGCTGCCAGCACGGGGGAAGGCTCCAAGGTGAGGACTCCAGGGCCAGGACCACAGCTGTGGTCAGTTTTCCATCTTCCCTGCAGCGCCCTGCCCCATCTGCCAATTACTCCTTCCCTCCCACGGGGCCTCAGGGTAGAGCTTACAGACCTTATCGCCCTCTCCATCTTTAACTGCCACTTGACTGGTGAAAATCACAGCTGCCCAACACCCCCTTATGCCGTCCCTACATACCCTGTACCCGGAGCAGCTGTGGAAAATTCGTGATTAAGATCTCAAGCGAGGAAGTGGTCAGAGGGACCAAGGCTGGTTTCCAGCAGCACTGGGGCCCCGGCAGAATGAGGGCCCACAGCTTTGCTGGATGACCTTGAGCAAGCCACTTCCTCCCCCTCTACAATCCCAGGCCTGGGTCAGCTCCAAGGTCCCTTCCAGCCCTGGAGGGGAGCATTTGCTTTTTCGAGAAGCCTTTCCTGTGCCCCCCATACCTGTATGTCTCTGGGTGGGGGGATTTAAGCAGGACCCCTCAAAAGGCTTATCAATAGGACAGTTGAAGGGACTGTTGGAACTCCTTGTCCCAAAGCACAGACGCCAAAGAAAGGGGCTTCCTGCCCTTGGATGGAAGTCCATCCCTTTGAGAAATGCTCACAGAGGCATTCTTCTTGATGGGAGCACCATGTGGGTCACACACGACTCCTGCCTTCCAGGGCTTCAGCTGCCGGGTTGCCCAGAGCCTGTCAGGTCTGAGACCAGGAGTGGAAGTTGGAGGAACCCTGAGTGAAACCCTGGGATTTGGCCTCAGGGGCTGTCAGGCTCCCGTCTCAGTTGTCAGTTTCTCCAGGGCTCTGAGCAAGTCGTTCCCTCAGCCCCCTCAGCCCCCACTTAGCAGCCAAATGGAAATGACACCTACATCAGGCTGGCTCTCACTCACTCAAGGGCCCCTGGCTGGGTGACTTAGGGCCCCTGGACTCTCCCGGATCTCGGAGGAGGAAGAATGGGGTATTAAAGGAACAGAAAGACTCAGGAAACTCCCTGGAAGGGAAAACCCCAGGCACAGGGGGCTGAAATGGTGAGGACAGAAGGGCCTGCTGTCTTCACAGCCACTGAGGCACCTAAGCCTTTATGCACCAGGACTGGAACTCACAGCCTAGCCTGGCAGACTAACCAGCAAGGAGATCGCAGCAACTGGCTAGCAGAGGAGGGAGGCTGCCCTGGAGGAGGGGGAGCCTTGAGGGGAGACGTAGGCAAGGATGGAGGGGGCTCTGGGTCATGGGGGCTTGGGAAGGCGCGGTCAGTGGGAGGGACCAGGTGGTGGGACTGGAGCTCACAGTGCCATGGTGGGCGGGGGAGGGAAGAAATGGTGGGAGATGAGGCTGAAAGTGGTCCGATTGTTTCTTCAGTCACTCACATTTATTGAGTGCCTACTGCATACCATACCCTGTGCTAGGTAAGGAAGGCACCACGGGGAACAAGACAAAGGCCCTGCCCTCCTGGAGCTCACATTCTAGTGGAAGAGACAGACAAGCAGTAAACAAGCAATCATCATGGTACATTCAGTGATAAGTGCTATGAAGAAAACAAAGCTTTTTTTTTTTTTTTTTTTTAAAGGAGGGGCATTTAGGCCTCTCTGAGAATGAGAATTTTGAGCTGAGATCCAACAATAAGGAGGAGACACCCATAAGTGAGCAGGTGTGAGCACAGGGGTTCCAGAAAGAGGAGAGAGCATGTGCAAAGGCTCTGGGGTAGGAGTGTGGCTGGGGATTCAAGATGGCAAGGAGGCCAGGATGGCAGGAGCCGAGGGACTGAGGAGATGGGTTTGAGACATGGAAGGGGGGACACCAGGCCTTATAAGCCAGGGTTAGAAGTTGCACGTTCTATTATGTGATGGTCAGATTTATATTTTTCAAAGTTCACTTTGGTCATTGTGTGGAGATTGGATGGAGGGAGGCAAGGGCAAAGCAAGACTAGTGGGGCCACTGTGGGTGCATGAAGGTGGTGGCCGGGCCGGGGAGTAGATGTGGATGGCAGGGTCGTGAGAAGTGTTGGGAGTTGAGATATATTCTGAAGGCAGAGCCGATAGAACCAGCACACGGATTCATGTAGGACAGGAGTTGGAGAGAAGAGGGGAACAGGGAGGACTCTATGGGGGAAATGTGGTGTCATTTCTGAGTAGGGACACCTGGCAAGGAGGGCCTTGAATGCCAGGGTAGGAGACTGGCCTTTGTCCTGGGGAATCAGATCTCATCTGTTTCTGGAAAGCTGGTGGGGAGCATAGTGGGGTGGTGAGCAGTGCCAGGAAAAAAGAACAGGGCCAGGGAGGGCCGGGAGGGGCTCTGGTGACAGTCAGGCAGAACAGACAACTGCACAGCTCTGAGCCCTCGGGCTCATCCCTGACTGCACACAACACTCAACCATCTCACTGGGACCTCTGACAAATGCTGACTCCCCCACTGGAGATGCTATGGGCCTGGGGCCGAAAAGGGGGTGAGGGGCCGGCATCAGTATTCTTAGAAATCTCCCCAGGTGGAACTGGGCTGAGACCCAGTGGGCTAAAGAGAACAATCTTTCACACGCAGACTGCCCACCCCCACACCAACCCCCGCCCCATCCCCACGTCCACATCCGCCCCGGTCCCACGAGGCTCGCCTGGAGAGGATGGGTATGATGCAACCCTGGTGTCGTGAAATAGCCGGGTAAGAGGATGCGCTGCTCGTCGGCCTGATTCACAACACCAGCTGCAGCAACGATACCAGAACTCGGCGAGCTTCCTCCTCTGGATGTGGCTCCGAGGGTTTGAGGCAGTGATGACAAGCCTGGGCAAACATCCTCCCCGACCGATGGCTGCCCTGGGCCAGCACCATGCAGAGGCCCAGGGCTGCAAATGATGGAGGCTGGGTCCCTGCCCACAGGGGGGGCGCACAGACTTGATGGTAGTGAGGAAGTGGGGAGCAGACACAAAACCCTGTATACAGTGTAGGGGGAAGGGCAACAATGGAGGTGTCTGGCACTGGAAAGGTCTGGGAAGCCAGAGGCTGACTGCAACCTCTGCAAGCAACCAGGACCAAGAAAACTGAGATTTCTCTTGAGCCTTGCAAACCACATAAGTGTGTCTATTGCAATCCTGGTCCTTCTATCCGGACAGTGTTACAGCAGTTGAACACTGAAGTACCTTGAAGCTACTGGCAGCTAAAGCAAAAGGGAAACATGTTTGATGATTAAGATATTTTCATTGTTAAAGGAACAACTCCTGGTTCCTTTTTCTTCACGGTTAGACTTGCTTTTTTAAAAAAGTCTTTTTAGCCAACATTCATTCCACAGTAATTGTAGGTAGTAATAATGTATTAGACACAGCCTGGCTGTTTTGGAGGATACACAGAAGGACAGGGCACAATGTCCTCAAGTAGCATATAGTTCCTCAGAGGAGGTAACGACCACAACAGCCACAACCCAAGGCCCAAAGGCAGAAATCCCTGATAAAATGCCACATGGGTTCAGAGAAGGGATGACTTCCTCTGGCTGGGGTAATGATGGAGTGGGATGTATGAAGTAGCACAGTTAGAATAAAGGCAAAAAGAGATAAACAAACATTTAAGGCAGGAGAGTGCCATGTGTTAGCTTGGAGCTTCCTGGCAGCCAAGGCAAAAAGTAGAATTATAATCAGTAGTCACTATCTGATAAAAAGAGATTTCACTTTTTTTCCCCCTCTTCCTCTTCTCATAAAGAAAATAAATCTCCATCAACCCTTGACCCCTCCACCCAAACTTGGAAAAGATCCCAAAACAAGGGTGGCTTGAGTTCATTCCTGCTGCATCAACACAAACTGAAGCAGTGATTCTAACAGAAATTCGGTCCTGTAGTCACAGGCATGACCATGTGCTCTTCACCCTGATGACTCAGCCTATGTGCTCTCCAAGAGACCAAGGAGCCAAACCCATTGTTTCTCCTAGCCCCAGCTTTTCACTTTTAAATACACCTTCAGTTTTTCTAACTTTCCTGTAAACCTTTTTGTCTTTCTTGAAAAAAATAGAGGAAAAACATGGTCATTCTGCTCGATTTTGAACTCCACAGTGCATTCCTAATCAGAATACTCCTTAATGGCAGCTTTTGGAGCTCAGGAGACTCTGACCTGATACTGGAGCTGGGGCCAGGGGACCTAGAATCAACGAACTGCTTTAAAAGCTCAGCTTCCCCCACCCCATCGCCCAAATTGGGTCCAGCCCTAGACACATGGAGGGAGATGGAGGGAGTGGGAAGGATAAGAGTCAAAGGAGGCCTGGACCTGGCTCTGCACCACCTACCTCATGACCTCAGGCCTGTGTGCCTTAGTTTCATCATCTGCCAAATGGATAATTCTTCTCAATGAGTGTTTTGATGATCGAGAGAGGGAACTTGTGGAAGAAGCATTTCAGAGGACATTAATATTGCTCTGCAAATATGTGTGTGTGTGTGTGTGTGTGTGTGTATTCCGCCCCCCACCCTTCCCCCAGCTCTTTAGCTACCAGAAAAGAAAGGTGGGGGTGGGGGAAGAAACCAACTCATTCTTGACTATTTAAGGCAATACTTTTTAGTAAGGGCAGGCACTAAAATTTATTAACAAACAAAAAAAAAAGTTAGGGCATTAGGAGGAGTTGCAGGGAAGGGTTGCTTGGGATCAGAAGGTGGAAACCCAAAGAGAGTTGGATTTGGTCATTTGCATTCATCACAACTCGGGCTTCGACAGGGCAAATGTCCAGAGGATCCCAGAAGCCCAGAGAGAGGGTCTCCCCCATCATCTTGTTGCCCCTTTACCAGACACTTGAAATAAGCTACTGACCTCCTTAATATATATCCCAAACGATCTTCTGCCGGTGGTCACCAAGGGTTCAGCTGCAAGATGACACTTGCCATCCGGAATGCATTTGTGCTAAAGTGGGGAAGGGGCTGGATCCAAAGGGAGTCTGCCCTTCAGACGCGGTCCCTCTGGCTGGGTGCGAGTTCCCAGGGTATGGAGCCCTACAGCAGCAAGTCCGAGGGGCTTCATGTGGAGCGGGAATCGAGTCCTCACTCCCAGCGAGCTTCATTAGCAGCAGCACTGAGTGCTGGAGAGGCTCAGGACAAGCCCGGCAAGGCCTGTACCTGCCAAAGGTGGATGCGGGAAGGCTGGGGGCAGGTGGACACTAGGAAAGAACACCCCTGATGAGGGCCCAGGGATTCGGCCAGAGTTGTCAGATGGTCATTCACGTGTGATTTCCTGGGAAATGGACACTGCGGTCCCTGCCACCCCCCCCTGCCCCCACAGTAATGCATTTCAACTGGTGTCATTTTTACTGATTAACCATCAACATCAAAAACCATCCTAGACAACTAGCTTTGACCTTGGTGGGTACACAATGGGCAAGTTGACCCAATGGGCCCTAAGTAGTTAGAATTTTCATCTTCCTATTTAGTGCATCTCTGACAGTCTATGATTTATTGAAAGTCCCTGTTGAGGAAGGTGGGGGGAGTCCACGTTTAGAGGGGCCTACTTCACTCCCTGCTTCTTCAGAACAATGGTCTTGACCCTGTTCTTGACCCAGGACATGAAAATCACCTGGGGATCTTTAAAAAACCAGTCAGCGCCTAGGCCCCTCCCCAGACCAATTAAGTCAGAAACTCAGGGGGCAGGGGCTTGGAAGCCAGTATTTTTAAGAGCTCCCCAGGTGATCCTAATCGGTATCCAGGGTTGAGAATGGCAGAGCTGGGGCTATAAGCTTGAGAAAGATGTGTTGATTAAGGCTGTGCACAGCACAAAATCTGGCTTTTCTTGATAAAGGTAATGCTGATTTAGGGTTCTTAAAAATAATCTTTCATGTTGTAAAAGGATTTTAAAGAGCTTTTTTATCCTGGGTAGACTCATGAATATATAAGCAGGTTATCAGCCCTTTGCTTGAATTCACTGCCTAAGGCCAACAGACAGCTTTACAGTTATTGATTTGTAAGACAAGTGTGTGTCCCCAAATGAGACCACCCCTCGTCACTCTGCCTGATGGACCACACACCCCAGGTGCAAACCCCACATACTCACCTCTTGGACAAGATGGATGCCCCACAATCAGGTTTCTGCTCAGCCAGGAAGGGCTGCACATGAGGCCTGTGACCTCTGGCAGTTCTCCACCTGGCTCCAGGGCCCCTCAACTCACCTGAGTCCTGCTGTTTCCCCAGCTTCAAGGTCATAGGAGAGATTAACAGCTGCATGAGACTGCTGGGGCCGAGTGGGGAGCTGGAGTGGAGCTCACTGTATCATTCTGGGATGGCTGGGTGGCCACACCCAAACCACGCTGGCCCCCCCACCCCACCCACCCCTCTGCGGTCTGGATCCTCGTCAAGTGCAGATGGTTCCTGCATCCCCCAGTCACAGGAAATCTGATCTTCTTTATCTAGCCCTTTCTTGTGGCATTTCCTAAGGCTTCCTATTTTATTATAGTGTCTGTGCACACTGCTTATCTCTTCTCCCCGCCTACCACACCACACCATGAGCTTACAAAAGCAGGAAATGCAACTAGGTCTCACCTAGGAAGAAGCCCTTTGCTGTTGGTCTCACCTCAGTAAAAGGTAAGCTTCTTGAACGCAGGGATGTCAATTCATTTCACCACTGTGTCCTAGAACAATGCCTGGCACAGGATAGATGCTCAAACATTTGTTGAACTGCATTCTTCAATCAGCGGTCACTGAATCAACAGGAATCACAACTTGAACTTGACATGCCAACGTTGGTCCCCTTGTAGCAAATTTTTGGCTTACTAATTTTAACCTAAATTTGTCTCTTGCAAAAAACAAAAAGATTGCCATCCCTGGGGTGGGGGTAATTGAGTCCACCCTGCACCCATGTGAAAAACCTGTTGTGAAGTGCAGAAGCCAAATGGTAGAGGACATACCTATAGCCCTAGAGACCCATCTAAACAACGCTGGGAGTAGGGTGGCCAAAATTAACCTTTATTGAGGGCCCACAGTATGTCAGGCAATAGGTAGGTGATTTCTATAAATTAACCTCATATTCCCATTAGCCTGATGGAATATGATTGGTATCCCTGCTTTACATCTGAGCAATCTAGTTCTAAGCAGTCAAACGACTTGCCCTCAGTCACATGATTACCAGATGGTGAAATAGGGATTTTAGCCCAACTTTCAGGCCAGCTCCAAGGCTTGTGGTGTCTCTTGAAAATGCCAGGCCCTGAGGCCTGGTGGGCTTGTTCCATTCAGGGCTCTGTGCTTGGAGAGCCTTCAGTCTTGGGCTGGTCCCACAATATTCATTTCCTTTTCCTCCCCCCGACCCCCACTGTTGCTGAGCTCTTTCCTTTCAGAATTTAGTTTTCAAAGAAGTCTCGAATGGGGCTTCCCTGGTGGTGCAGTGGTTGAGAGTCCGCCTGCCGATGCAGGGGACACGGGTTCGTGCCGCGGTCCGGGAAGATCCCACATGCCGCGGACTGGCTGGGCCCGTGAGCCACGGCCGCTGAGCCTGCGCGTCCGGAGCCTGTGCTCCGCAACAGGAGAGGCCACAACAGTGAGAGGCCCACATACCGCAAAAAAAAAAAAAAGAAGTCTCGAAATCTTTCTTAGGCCTTTTGTGCTTTCTAAAGCTAATAATCGCTGCCAGCCACCAGAGGGCCACATCCCAAACATTCATATTTAGGGAATCAAAATGCCCTTTTGGGTTTGGTTTAATTTTCCTAAAAATACAAGCCAGCTGATGTGTGTGGCTGACCAGTATGAAAGCTCACCCAGGGACCCACTCTGAGTGCAAGAGGGTCAGCCGGGTGGTGAGGGTGATGCCTCTGGGCCGGCACTGTTTGGGGGGAGGCATTTGCAGCAACTGGGCAGAGGGGCTCTCCAGCCGACCTCCCTGAGGAAAATGTCTTACCCCAGCAACAGCACCGCCGGCATGCAGCTCTCCTGGGCTCTGGGGCCTCACTGCCCACCATCAGTCCTCATACTTCTCTGTGGCTGTGTGCTTCCCGGGGCTTCTATGGAAATCTGGCTGTTCCAAGGGAATGGCTAAAGCACCCCTCATTTGGGGTGACCAGTGGCCCTAACCTTGTCCTCTTTCCTCGTGGGTGGCATTTTAAAGGTTTTAACTAGGACTCCGCTGAAAAGCTTCTAGCTCTGAGATCCGGGTAAACTTGGCTACGCCTTACTGCACAGCAGCCAGCTCTCCACCTGCCCCCAGCCCCTTGACAGATTCCCCTCTCCAGCCACCGGCTCTTGCCAGCCCCTGCTCCAGGAGGTGCTGCAGAGCGTGGAAGAGACCACTAAGCCCTACATGGGGTGGGCCCTACATGGGCACTTGTCTGAGGCCCAGATTTCCAGGTGATTCATCAGGAAGTGGCCTCACATAGGTCGCAGGGGCCAAAACAAGCTGAGGGCCCCCAGGCAAAGGGAATGGGCTGAAGCTCTTCCATGTGGCTCCTTCAAGGAAAGAGTATCCTGCCACCAGGCAGCTAGAGCCTGTCTCTTCGTTAGGGCCAGGTCTCCCAGGTGGAGAGAAATGAAGACCCCCTACCTCCTCAGCCATTTGCACATCCCCAGGCAGAAGCCCAAACCCCAGACCCTGAAAACCCTTCCTGGTCAGAAACACAGGCAGATACTGCCCAAGAGAGCAGGGGACAACTGTCCTGTGACCAGGCCCAAGTCTCTCCCACCATTGAAACAATCTTGCATCCCCTTCCCAAGGCCAATAACTGGCTATTGACCCCCATTTAAAATGCTTTCCACTGAGAGCCCAGTGTCAATGGTCACAGAGCTCCAACAGCTCCTAGCCCCAGAATGTATGCCACATGCTGGGTCACCATCAAAATACTCTGGATCTATTGTCCCACCACACCTCCAGCCAGTCCGACCTCCCTCAGATCCCTAGCCAGGGGACTGAACTCTGAGGCTGGTGAGGGGAGAGCAAGACTTCGGAGCTGGGATGGGAGTCCTGTACTTACAGAAACCTGTGGGGACTTCGAGGACCCAGGGGCTCGGCAGGCCTTAGCCTTCCTTGCAGGGAGTGGAGAAGGGGCCAGGCCCAGTCACCCCCAGAGGCTGGGAAGAGGCACTTCTGCTGCCTTCCAAGGAGCCCCAGGCTGTGCCTCAGTTAAGGACATTCCCAGGAAAGGAGGCCTGAGAGAGGTTTCTGCTCCACTGAAGGACTGAACAAAGGGGGCACATGACACTTAAGGAGAACATTCCGGAAATTTACTGGCTACGGACAGGGGTGGTGGTGAAGGAACCATCCTAAACAGAGTAAATGCAGAAGTTACTGTACAGGAAGGAACGTGAGAAAACATATACCGACTCTCTCCCACCCTGCCCCTTCTCCCCACAAATAGCACACAGAGCGACAACGTCAGCAAAGCAAAGATGAAAGGAAAATAATCAGTCAACCAAACAAAGCAAAGAATTCTCCCCCCCCCACATCTCTAATCAAAGTTACTGATCAAGTGAGAAAAGGCTGTACTTTGCTTCCTTGCTCTCTTTATAAGATACACATTTGAAATTCCTGACGGAAAAATACCCAGTAGAAGCTAGCAGCTGAGGTCAACGGGGGTCCACACTCATGCAACTCAGTCAGCCTGCCTGGCTCTTCAGAACTGAATTCCCCTTCCTGCCCTCTCTCCAGTGACTTCATATCTCACTGTCATTTCCGCTGCCCACAGAGGCACAAACAGTGCAACAAATCAGGGTAATCCAATGTAGCTGGAGAGCTACTGGCAGCCTGTACCAAGCCTGGAAGCCTCTACGCAGCAGATGCCAGCAGAGGCCAGCCTGAATAAGGCAGTCAGAAAAAACTGGGACAAACTTATACTAAGAACTTATTCACTGTTTATCTGAAATTCAAATTTAACCAGGTGTCCTGTACTTTTATTTGCTAAATCTGGGGCAGATGAAGGGGCCTTAGCTGCAGGCCGTGCCAGCCCTGGATGCCACCTGAGAGCCTGCCTAGGTCAGCTCTGCTGCGGCCAGCCAAGAGGCTACAGTATGTCTGTTTCTCTGTTAGAAGTCGCCTCTGGGATCACGGGCTCCCCTCTTTCCTGTTCAAACAGAAGCTACTGTCTGAGGCAAACTCTTTTGCCCTCCCCATCCTAAGAAACAGATTCTCAAGGACCCCAAGGGCAAAGGCAACAGGGCATATAGAGTATGCCAATATGCAATGCTGGGCTTCTGCCAGCCCCTCAACCTTTTATTTATTTTTTTAAAGGTCTGGCCTTTATCATTGTTAACAGTAAATCAAATGTCCACCCCTTCTTCTCAATGTTTCCCTACAGACTGTGCAGCTCTGCAAGTTTCCTTCTTTGAAGGATCAGCCCTGTTTTATCTAACCCCAGGAGACACTCCCCTCTACCTTCTTTCAGACTGAATGCCTGTTAAAGGCCCCTAAGTCTGAATCCAGGCATGTGGAGCTGGTACAGAGGACGTGGGGAGGGGGCTGGCACAGGAGGCTGAAGCAAAGAATCTGCTCATTCAAACCTTTGCTGAGCGAGCCATCGTGGGCTAAATACCTAGGAGAGGGCACACGGAAGCTATTTCAAAAATTGAGATTAGGACAAAGAATTTTCCTCCCTTCCTGGGTTAGCCACTTATAACCAACAGTATTTCCACTTAGATGATCCTGGCAAAAAAAGGAAAGAAAGAGCCCACTTAGACATCTGAACAACTCTGGGATGGGGACTTGATGACCTGGCTATCCCCAGCTACCTAGCACAGCCCAGCACATGCAGGACTGTAACTGCTGAACTGAACTTAGGCTGACACATCAACACACAGGCCTGTTTAGGCAGGCCCTCCCTGAGCTATAGCCAGTCACAACAGTTACATGTATAACAAGGCAAGGAGAAGCACAGATCACTTGAAAATAATTTTGGAAACATTTTAGTTAGTGGTTTTAAGCTTTTTCCACCAACCCTTTTTAGTTAGAAACAAGTGGCAAGACATTTATTTCCCTCCTGTCCCTCTCCTGTGAGGGATACTAGTATACTATGAAGCTGTCAAAAGATGGGCCGGAGATAGGTGACTTCTGAATTCAACCTACAAAGGATGAAGAACAGGGGACCATCCAGGACCTCAAAACAGCCTCATTTTCCTGCAGGGAGCTACACAATTTCCGCTTAATGAGTTGCTGACTTCCTCCTGATATTCCTGAAATGCAGGCACAAAAGCCTTTTTTTTACTGATATAAAATGAGCATCTTGAACAATACCATAAAGTGCACATCTCCATTAGGAATTTTATAACGTTTTCTCCCAATTTGCTGGACACAGGGCTCAGTCAATCTCTATGACTGACTGAGGCTAAGTGAGAGTCCAGGCAGGCTGGTGACTGCCAGCACTCTGGTGGGCCTGGGACAATGCCCCAGCTTGGGGTTTTATTCAGCGTTTGGCATGCCCGAGTCACTTTCTGAGTGACATAATGGAAATGTGGCAGTGATGTGAACTACCTAATGAGCTAGACAAAGGTTCAGATGCCTAATGGAGAAACAATGATTGTGGGGATCAGTGTAAAGCAGTAGGACGTTGGCACATCTGCACGTTATAGTTAAATTAAGTATTAAAGCTTTGGCCAAAACAGTTCACTCAAACAGAGCGGGCAGGGGTGAGAATCCAAAGAGTAAATGCTCCTCAATTTTTTTCCCCTCTATATCAGCAAGTGCGGGATTCTGTGGGAAAGTCTATAGTACTGTTCTTCAAGTAACCTAAACGCTAGAATTTAAATGATTCATCAAAAGAATAACAATAGTGGCTGCTCTACTGCCATTACAAGTCCCTAATTAGACTGTAAGTTATTGGAGGGCAGGAGCAGGGCCTACATTCTGGCTTCAGTGTGCGTGGGCATCTCCTGCTCTTTGATGAACGCGTCCAGCTCAGGAGTGATAAAACCAAAGGATTCGCGCTCTGAGAGCTCACTAGTTCCACTTGTTTTCCCTTAGAAGTTAGGCGGCCACGGTTGTTTAAAAAAAAAAAAAAAAAAATCAAAGGAACAGAGTCCATGCAATCAAATCCCTAGGCCTCTGAAAGGGACTCAGATCAAGTCAGTACATCCCTCTGAGTGTCTCAGTGAGTTTATTATGAGCCACTCGGAGGCAGGCACTGACCCTGTCAGCCTCCAAGTACCCTTGATTTTGTTAGAAAGATTGGAATCTCATCCTGGGAAGATGAAAGACTACCAGGACCACTTTCTCTCAGTTTCTCTGGGTAAATGGTGAAATCATGGACCAGTATCAAGGGAAAGGATTTAGCTCCCTGACCGAGTGAGCTAAGGATGACTTTTAACCTAATAATCTATCACAGGACCATGATTTCTGGCCACAAGCTGTAACCATGAGTACACGGGAACCTGTTAGATGCTGTGGCCTTCTAAACTCTGCCTCATGTCTCCTGCATCTCTGCACCCAGCAGGCCTTGCTTTACCACAGAATCCGTCGACAGGACAAGCCCTGGGTTTGCTCCATGAGCCTGGTCCAGCCCTTCTGGTATGAACCAAGTTACCTTATTTCTCCTATAAATGTCTCTCGCTACGCAAGTTCTCAAATGCCAACCAGGGACTGCATTCCTCTCAACTCCACCCAGCTCCCCCTTCAGGGCAGCTTTCCTCTCCCTTCTGTCCAAGGGTAGAGGACCTCATCCCCCTCTGCAGGGCTCACGTGCAGCTCTCCTATTTGGAGCTGGCAGAACTGCATGACGCAAGGAAAGGCAAATTCACAATTAATTCTCACAATGAGAATGATGAACAAGAGGTGAGCCAGGGAGCAAATACATATTTAAACACCTTGCGCCTTCTCTCCTTTATGACACTGTTATATTTCTATCTACAAGACCTAGTATCAAAAAAGAAAAGAACCCTAAATCAAACTTTATGAAAAGTCCTCAGAATACTCTTTTTAAGGCACTGTTAAAGCAAATTGTTTGCTTTGTTTAAAATATAATCAACACATATAAATTGGGCACAACTTGCTAAATCAAGTCCCCTGCCGTGCTTGCGTTCTGAGACTTTCTTAGTAAAGCCCAATCGAAGGTGAATAGATGGGACTAGAGGAGGGAGACAGCCCCTTAGGCTACATCCTTGATAGATATAAGGGGACCCAACTGATGAACAGCAGATGGCCCCATTATCTATCTATTAGCTCTTTACTACAAGGAAAGGCAACAATTAGTATTTTTATAACCAGAGGATTGTGAGGGTAACCATGCCCTGTGACAAGAGAGAGTTTCCTCCCTAGAAGCAAAAAAGTACCTTTGGAGACTCTGGGGATCTTAACATCCTCCTGGGAGAGCCCGCCTCAGGAGCAGTCCATAAAACCGGTAGAGCCAACCATACCCAATTTCTCGTACCCCCAGCTGGTCCATTCAGGAACAAACACTCGTCCTCACGTCCTCTCTAGTTTAGTCCAAGGCTTCGGGAGAAACAGGGCCAATGATGGGGGACAACCTCTGCTCAGGGACCACACATCCACGGTGCTGATGCCCAATGTAATGAGACCCATGAGCCGGCCCGGCCCACTGGCTTCATGAGTGGGAAAGGGAAGGAGAGGGGAAGCTGTCCAAGCAGAAGAACCAAGCACCAGAGAAGGGAAAAGAGGGGCTTAGGAGTCCTCTTGAAGAGGAGAGCACACAAGGCCAAGCAGTCGCCTCGCAGTGCTGCAGCTACAGAGGGCTCCCAGGTTTGCCCTCCCTTGAGCTCCAGCTGAGACCCCGGCAAGGTTCATTTACTAGGCTATCGTTTCCTAGGCCTATGTTTTCATCTCCAGTGGGATTTCAACAGAACAGCAAACCAAATAATTTGGAGGATGGTCTTGGACCCCCGGACGCCAAGGCCCACCTTGGTGAGGTAAGAGGGAAGAGGACATGGAGTGCTTGGTATTTCACACACAAATCTTAACTTACCAAGGCTGAGACTGGCTTTCACATTCAAATAAAAATGTGAAAAGCAAACTGTGACCCTGCTACAGGGAATGTTATATCTAAATAAAAGCAACTCCCAAAGGCTTCATTTCCTTGCTCATTTTGGGTGAATTTTTAATCATTTAAGGTCAACTTTAACCAAATCACAGATGCCTATATAAGCCTATAATTTTCTGGCCCAAGCACTAGTGAAGACATTTCCTCCCACACAAATAAAAATTTGAACAAAATTTCAAAGGAAAAACAAAACAAAACAATGAAAATAAAAGAATGTGAAAAGAAATACAAATCAAAGAAATTTATTGGTGTTGACAAATATACATAATACAAAAAAACAAAACAAAACTAACACAACAGAAACAAAACCAGAAACTCCCCCCACCCTGGCAGGCCCACAGGCCTGAGGTACTGACAGCGAGCAGCCCCAGGAGCCCCTTGGAGCATCGCACTTAATTCATGAGGACCTCCATCTGCACCAGCCTCGCGTTGGTGTCCCCAGATGTCCGGTAGGGTATCATCCCAGCAAAGGTAATCAGGGCTCGGGCTTGGCTGCGGAGTTGCTGAGAGAAAGGGGAAGAAGAGAAGAAATCCAGTTAACTTCTGGGTCAGGGCACTGTCCTGAGAACCACCACCCCGGCCTTCCATTTTCTACCCCTTGGGGTCAGGGCAGATTCCCGGTGGGTGGATGACAGTCTCACCCTCCACCATCATGTTCCTCCAGCATGGTGCAGAGTTAGCAAAGCTCGGCTGCTGGGGCCTCAGTTCCAAAGCCCTTCTGCTTAACAAAAGATGGATGGGTGTGCCGGGCAAGCTGCCTCACCTGACACGTCTGACCAGCTGCTGACACGGCCCTGTGCTTCAGACTGCCTGCTCTACTTCTCTGAGCCTCTCTCTCTCTCCTGGCTGGTTTCTGTCCAACTGTTACCATGGGGTCCTGAGTTTCTTTCTAGGACCCTCGTGAAGCACCTGCGCTACCAGAGGCAACAGTCGTGCATAAGTGAGGCCCATTCCAGCTCTTTCCTCTCCTGCATCTTCCCCTTTCCTTCCTTTCACTCCTTACATTCCTTCCTTCCTGACAGAAGTGCTTGGTCCTCTTTTCTCAGGCAACAATATTTATGAGATTCCTGGATTGCTCCAGGAAGGAAAAAGATTTAAACTCAGGTGTTTCCAACAACAAAAATAGGAACCTTCACTCCAATTTCCAACTGATAAATTACTGAATAAAGAAACGTAAGAGAACAGCTTCAGGTTGCCCCACATTGAGGTGTGTTGGATGCTTATACCAGCAGGAAAGGAAACCATATCTGGAATAGAAAAGGAGGGTCTACACACATCTTTTGGATCAGTAATGAGATTTTTAAGAAAAATTCAAGGGTCACTTACTAGGCTTCTTAAGGACCATTCAAGAAGAAAACTGAAAGGTAAGTGCCTTTTACCTGATATGTGAAGTAAATTGGCAAGTAAAGGTCCTAATGAATGTCCAAACCAAAAGAAATTTACTTTATGATGAGAGTATCCATCAGATTTTCTTTAAAAGTGCAAAAATGTGCATGGGTTCTCCTGCCTAACTTGCAGCTACTTTACGTAAGCTCTAGGGGTATGCAGGCCAAGCGACCCATCCACTCCCTGGCAACACTGCAGCTTAAACCATGAGGCCAATTCTTGGGCAGGCAGCTTTTACACGTAAGTCTTTCCTCGACTCCACCCATCCCTTCCTGTCATTACAAAGGAGAGCGGTGGGTAAAAGGAAGACAGGAGAATGGCTTTATCCATCATATGTAAAAACTAAGTGCCTAAAAAAGAGAGACTAAAACACACAGCGTGTGAGTCCAGCTAGTCTTAAATCAGTTCCCTTCAGATGTGGAAAATGGACCTGCCAGGCCACCAGCTCTGCTCTCTGTGAGCAAGCCCTGCTCTGACCTGTAAGCAGTAGAGAGTATCAGAAACGCCCACCACTTCAGTAGTTGTATTCACAACAGCACTGCTGCCAAGGCCCCAGCACAGCGAGCCCACTGCTGGCACATCTCCTATGTAGGCTCTTGCCTGTCCAAGGGCAGATGGCAGACCTGCAGCTGCCTCTCATGCACACACGGATGGGCCTACCACGTCAGAGGACCACTTCTGAGCACTGCTATGTATGCTGCTAAAGGTGAAAATTCCCACCGTCACTCACGAGGCAGAGGTTCTGACAGTGACAATGCCTGTAGGGGTCATAGCAGAGAGAGCCCTCAGATATCCATGGAGGCGGGAGATAGATTTTCAAGGCTCTAGTTTCTTGATTGCCAAAATCAGGTATGGCTGTTGTACACCATACTGAGAGACTCACCAAACATTAAGTGGAAATGTTAAGGGAAAGGTAATTCTAAAACACTGCCTGTTTTAATGGTTTAATTGGAAGTCCAATGCGCTATCCATTGCGCGACGGAATTAATGGTTTAATTGGGTCAAACACCTTTCTTTCCCCTTTTGTCAAATCAACTGTACACCATACACTGTTGGAATCCCAGGGTTCTATCTACCTGGACTCTGCGTGACCCAAGCAATGCTGGAGGCCCCACAGGCAATGGAAAGGGCACTGGCCTTGGTATCAGACAGACCCGGCTTCCAGACGTGGCTCCTTCACTTACCACCTGAGGGGCCCACAAAAGCAAGACACCTCCTGACCCAGGCCTCAGATCCCTCAACTGTAAAATGGGGATAACGACTGTCCTAGGTACCTCTCTGGAGTCACTGTGAGATGACAGCAGAAACAAGGTTTGCATCAAATTGTTGACCAAAAGTAAGTATGGTTTTCATGAAAGTGCTGAACTGAGACTCATAAAATGACCTTCTATTTAAAAATATTTAAAAAAATATATATTTTAAAAAAAAGGGCTGGAATTCTTGTGGAATCCGTATAAATTAGCATTTTGATTTTTTAAAAGGTGATATTCGCTGACTTAGCACATCTTTGTTTTTTAGCTTGAGAAGAGTAGCAACCCCATTAATGTTCGATTTCTTCCGGGAGCCCCTGACACAAGCTTTACCCAGCTGCCAGGTAGTAAAGAAACGAGCAATTTAGGGTCATGAGCAGTGGTCTCATGAGGTGCAATGGACAGCAAACCAGAAAGGTGGTTCTCAGCGATGGCTCTGGCCAACCATCTGGCTGGGATCTTACAGAATCACGGTCCTCGATGACTCGCTGGGGCCTGGATGCCGATGATGGACTTGTCCCCTTGAGCCTCTTAAACTGTGTGAACAAGATGTTCATGGTGGCGAGAAGCACTTCTGAGAGGTTGTGCCTGACCTGCACAAAGGGACACACATGAAGTAAGGAGAAAGAACCAAGCCCTGGGGCCAACCACAGGTTGGGGAAGGGGGGAGCAGTGCTCCAGGAATGCCTGGTCACATCACATCTCCACAGCTGCCAGGTGGAGCGCCACACAGCCACCAAAAAGGAGCTGATGGCATTGAAATGTCAAGCGTGAAAGCAAAGCTCAGGCAATGCTACTCAGAAGGTCAGGTAGGTCACTCTTCTGATCCCTTGTTTATGCCAGTCCTCCTAGGCAGGGGCAGTGAGCAAAACGCATGCCCACTACGTCTGGCCAGCAAGAGTGATTAGCAAAAGCCTGCATTTGAATGTCAGCAGGCAGGGACGCATACACTGGTTCTCCAGTCCCTACCACTCCCCACTGTCTCAGACCCACCAGACTGTCTCCATGGGACCAGCACAGCCCGAGCAGAGTCCTTGGGAGTGTCTATGAGGACAGGCCCTGGTACAACACTTCAGTCCATGAAACACTGAATGATGTAACCAGGGGAGGGCAAGAATCAACAGAAGGAGTGGCTAGGGGTAGAACTGCAGCAGGTGTGAAGGGATGGTCGGCAAGAGGTAAGACCTCCTGAACTGTGTGTACCACAGCAGGCAGCTGCCTCACCACATGTGCAGAAGCCGGCCTTTCTTCTTCCTCTAGAACAGAAACATGCTTTCATAAAAGGAATGTGCTTACTAATGGTTTTAAATTGAAACACTGTTAGGAACATCCTGGAACCAGGCAGCTGGCCCTCAGTGCCTGTGGTTCTAGAGAAGAGTCTTACCCTTAGCTGCACATGGGAATAACCAGGGGAGTTCTGGGCTGCAGCTCAGATCAGGGAAACCAGAATTTCTGGGCCTGGGCACACAGATTTTTTTAAAGGTCTCCTAGCAATTCCAGTGTGCAGCCCAGTTGAGCACCCTTGGGCTAAGCAGTGGCAACATGCTAGAAACCCTGCAGAGAGACAGTAGCTCTGGGGCTCGTGGGCTGATAACTGAGTCCGTGGTCACTGCATCTGCTTCTTGAGACAAAATGGTTCAGAGAAGGGAAAGAAGGATGTGAATCATGATGCATATTTCATGTACCCAATGGAACTACTTAGACAAGATCAGAGTTAAGCACTGACACACCCTCTAGAACAAGTGCATAATAAAGAATCAAACCAGATCCCACAGATCAACAAGAAACCTGTTTCTCCCAAGAATATGTCTGGTCTCTAAAGCGAGTGTATTTTCTGAGTCAGGAACTCAGACTATAATCTGATGGGGATATGTGTACTCACAGAAAAACCAGCCCAGGATACCTGAAATTGGACTTGTCTTAGAAAACTCAGTCTGGATGGTGACTGTAGTAGGACTGTTAAAGTTATTGGCTATGTTAAAACAAAAGCTTTCAGTTAGAAGTGGGGGAAAAAAGAATTTTATAATTCAGGAAGAAAAGGACTCACCTCATCACTGAAATTTCTGAAGGCAGCCACTCTCTCTTCCACACTTTCCTGATTCAGGGGCACCAGCTTCAACCGATCAATTATCTATTTAAAACAAAACCCATCGGTCCCATATGATACAACCATCACAGTCATTTCATCTCCTCAAACACATAGTCAGCATCTAACACATTCATAGTGGGCTTCTTAATAGGAAATGCTAATCCCCTCATTCAAAGGCTTTGATTCTAACTTGCTGACTGACTCAATTCCTATCCTCGTTTTCTGAGGCAGTTTTACAATTCAGAGATTTCAAATTACTCTGAGAAACCTCTCTGTTTTTAGACTAAAGAAGAAAGGAAGAGAAAAAGGAAAAAAAGAGCAACACAGAAATCCCTTTTATATTCACAGGATCATACTTGTCCTTCTTCACTTAACAGGCATACTGGTGACACTTCCTTTGTTTTAAATGAATCTCACGAAGTGTTTTGATTTTTCAAGGGCATACATTAACCTGCACTTCAAACACCCCTCCTGAAACTTACATCAAAGGCTCTGTCAATATGCCCACTGTGATACTCGTCAAAAAAGGTGATCAAGTCCAACAGAAGATAGAACGTGGAGTCCACAAATTTATTTGCACTGATTCCCTGAGCCCTATACCTGAAGGACAAAAAAGAAGTAAGGGGGGTATATTAGGAATTTCTGTGCAATCTATAACTTGAGGATAGCGTCTAAAAAATGTCAAACAAAACCTCTTAAACTCTCTAGATGAAGTGAACTAAGGAGTGGAAAATAGTGTTTCTTTTGAAATGGCCAAGCATTTGATGGCGGGTTTGACAGAAATCCACCTATAAATGTTCTGTGTGAAGCACAGTTCTCTTGCCTCAGCCCCCATCTCAGCAAGCATCTCCAACCCAGTTTTCACTGGGTCACTTTATTGGGCGTATCTGCAGAGGGCACAGAAAGTGACAACTATTGCCCCAGTCTGGGAGTTACACTGGTTAAAGTATGATAACTCCTCGAACTCATGGGGAGGAAGGTAGCTTCTGAAACACTGGCCACTACATCTCTAAGAATTCCCCATCCATCCATCCATCACTAGCTTTGTTCCAAAATGTCTTTGAGATGGCTGCTAATGACATATAGATGAGTATAATGCCTAGAATTAAACCTCATGTACAGGATTAAAATGTTGAGATACCCTTTCATACCCTTCCTTTTCGCAAGAATGTTTACCAAGTGACAGTGCCAAGTGACAGTTGGTTATGACGTGGGGGAACAGGAACTGTCAAACTGTCAGTGCTGGTGGGAGGGTGAGTGAGTAGAGCCATGCTGGGGAACTCTTTGATGCTACGGTAAAGCTGCAGATGCGTCTGGGTGGGCGCTGGGAGCCCCGGGACCCCCCGGAGCCAGCCCCGGCCTTACCGCTCCGCGACGGAGAGCGCCATGTTCTTCAGCCTCTCCTTGTTGGACTGCGGGGCACTGATCTGGGGGACGACAGGGCTGAGCAGTTTGTTCATCAGCTCCAGCACCTTGTCAGCATTCTGTTCGGTTTTTTAAATTAAGAAAGGAATCAATTAAAAATAATCAATAAGAGGAAAAAAACTAAATAACCGAAACCAAAGAGGTAACTTTTGTTCTGTATCTTGATCTGGGTGGTGATGACACAGATACATACCTGTGGGAAACTCATCAAGCTGTTCACTGAATATGTGTACATTTTTCTACTTTTTAATTAGACCTCAATCAGAACACTTTTAAATGAAAGGAAAAATGAATTATAACCCTCTTTTTGCCCACGTTGGTCAGCTGATAAAAGGAGAGAATGTACTCTTCTTCAGGCCCTAACAGTCATCGGTATTCCCCACATGTTCTCACAACGAGCTACTTCCTCCAGTTCTCTCAGAACCCCTCAGCTGTGGTTTTGTTCCCTGACACACACCGGTCAGTGTTTGTGCGGCTGCCCGGAGGGTGAGCACCAGGCATCTTCACCAGCAGCTTCACCACCCAAGCATGATGGGCGCTTCCTCTGCTGCCAAGGGAGGCTTTGCTCAGTGCCCGTGGGACAGCCTTTCAATATGTCACTCTTGTTTGGCCAGAAAGACCTTATGGGCAGAAATAATTCTGTAAAATGGGAATTTCACCCTGACTGGACTATTAACTGCCTAAGCACTAGGAGAAAATGCCTCAGCAGGGAGAGGGGTACAACAATGGCACCATCGAAATGTTTGTGCATTTAACGCCAAAAGGCCGATGACAGATCTATTAAGTGCAGAAGAAAGAAAAGAGCACATTTTACCTTGGCAAGGTCATAAAGCTTTGCTGCTTCTTCAAACAGTCCTTTATTTTCTGCCACGGAAGCAACTTTGTTGATAATAGGCTTTGTGTCACTAGTAAACTTATCTATGACTCCAGGCTGACAAGACAAATCATGGAGGGGAGGAAGAGAGAAATGGGGGGACAGAGCTGTTATTTTAAACACAGAGAAGCAACTGAGATCCGAAAACTACTTTAACTGAAAATACTTGCCCTGGGCAATGCACATATTTCACCAGCTAGACTCTGGCTTTCTTGAAGATATACGGTCGTACTAAACATATGAAAAGGACCAAGGAAACTACTCATGAAGAGGCAGACTCAAAGGCAGCACAGGAGTCACCAGTAAGACTGTGCTTTCTAATTTTCCAAAATGACCTAGAGAATCGGTGAAATCATCAATGATTTTAATTTTGCTGATGAGTAGGCACTAGGGGGAAAAAAACCAGGAGGCTCAGAGAAAGTATCTGAAAGATTCTGAATTTGTTTTCTAAGACAGATGGCAAAAGAAATCCAGTCCTGAAAAAATACATGGCAAGTGGTGTCAGGATACTAAAAACAAACAAAAAAAATCTGCATCATCACTCAACAGCAACCAAATGGTCAAGAAAGTATGGGAGAGGCCTGAGGTACCGTGAAGAGAGAGGGCAGACTATGTGACGTCTGACTGGCCATCTGATTCTCCATCAGCCCTGGACCAAGTCGGGTGACCTGCTCCGCCACCCTGGCAGCACAGGAGATCAGTGAAGAGCATGGGCTCTGGGGTCAAGAAGGACTGGGCTCAAATTCCAGCTCACTTCCTTACTAGCTGTGTGATCTTGAGGAAAATAACCTCTCTTGTCTCCACTTCCTCCCTTGAAAAACAGATGACGGTTCCCACTGTGTTGGGTTCTTGTGATGACTAAGTGAGAAAATACATGTCAAGCATTCAGCACAGGGGCCTGGCAGTTGTCACTGCTCCATAAGCATGGCCACTGTCACCAGCACTGCCACTGTTCTTCTTCTGGATGGTGTGAGCAGTGGGAGGTCATCTTGAGACTGCTGTCTCTAAATCACCCATTTTTACAGATGAGGAAAGTGAGTCCCTAAGAGAGGCATGTGGAGAGTGCCCGAGTGGGTCAGGAGGGGTCTCTGACACTAGGGCCTCTGCCCCTTCTACATTGCCCAATAGCCATGATGGGTCTTAGGGAACTGCTAAGGCTCATGGAAGCAGCTGCATCTCTGGGGTCAGTGTAGAGTTCTGAGCCCTCAAAAACTATCTTTGGAGAGAGGTCAAGTACATTTGTAATTTTCCCCTCTGGGGAGAGTAAGTGCAGTAACCAATTTCTTTCTTGCATATTTTCTGAGCCAAGAATGGCAGAAATGTAGCCTTCTCAGCTGAAAATATGGCAGGTGTGAACAGATGAGTATTCTGAACATAATAAAAAAACTATCTAACCACAAATTTACATATTTTAAGGAGAAATGTAAATGTATGTAAAATCAAGGTCATCATTTGGGGCCTGTAATTTTCATTCTTTGTTTTTAAAACTAAGCAACTTCATTCAGATTTGCATCTTCAGTACCTTGAATCCTAAAATCTAACTGTATTCTTTGGACAATTATAAATCCCCAACTGCAAACTAACACACCTCTGGGGTGCACTTAACCCACCTTTCTACTTCCATCGTTCTCTAGTTTCCCAAGAATCATATCGAACTGCAGAGACAAAAAAAAGTTTACTCAGTTGATTGGACGAGGATATATACATAATCCACAATTCTTTGAAGACAAGAGAGGAATAGGGGAGGTGGGAGAAGTCTTGCACAAACTAGAGAACAGTGAGACTGAATCAACGTTTTCATTGTCAGAAACCAAAGAAAACTCTAACACCCCCCTGCCCCCAGCCACATCCACCAAACTCATATTGAGGTGACCATCCAGTATCACATCAGCATGAGAACTTGTACACTGGAAATCATGGGGGCGTGGAGAAAAGTTAACAGACATACCTCTCGACTTTCTATCACCAGCTCGCTCACACAACGCAGAAACATGTTTTCTCCTTGACTGTCTTTCTCGTCTCTAAAAGGGGACAAAATCAACCCGGTTTCTGGTGTGGCCCCAAGGTCTCTGTCATTCTCACAGTGGCAGAAATCAAAACCAGATGAAGTAAATGGTCAAAAGCCAGTCTAACCTGAGGAAGTAGAAGTATTGGAGGGCCTCTCTCGGGTCCGTGGATTCAAACTTCCGGGTGTAGAGAATGAGTAGCCGCACGAAGTTCAGCCTCCGCATGCAGGGAGGGTCGCCAGGCTCATGGCTGACTGCACCGACGGGGACAGAACTGGTCACAACCACACTGCCCTTCTGACCCATGCAACGGAGAGCTATGGGAACTGAGTCCAAAGACCCAGTGGTGGCACCTACTCCTGCAGCCCAGCCAATGTTTGCCACTGTGAGCTTAGGCCAATCGCCTTCACCACCCTGTCCTCAATTTCGTCCCAAGTACAGATTGGAGAAAGTGGCATTTTTAGTAAATCACTAGGTATGCTGGTCTCTGAGTGAAAAGATGGTGACAACTGACCATTACGGCATGTGCTCTGGAGTGAGTCTGCTGTGCTACTAAGGAAGCTGCAGCCATTCATGCACAGGTATCTTCTCTCCCTCCCCGGACTCCCACCCGATGCAGGTAGGCACACAAGATGGCTGGCTGTGCCTTCCAATGTCTCCAGTTAGAGCCCTAATGGGAACCAGTCTCACGACTCTAGGGACTGTTTCTCCTGCACCACCCTCCAGGCGACCTGACTCACTGGCCACAAAACTAGCACTTAGCACAGCATTTTATCTATTAAACACCTCAGGGAATACTAATGGAGGCGGGAAAGGCAAGAACCCTCATACTAATCATCTCATAAGCCCAACCGCCTACAACACTCTAAAATGATTGGTACCACTTGCCCAAATCCCTGCTGGCTGCAGCTATGTGTCCACTGCCATCTGATGGGGGGATGTGTTATGGATGTGCCACTGCCAACAAATACTCACGGAGCTGAGCGCTCTGTCCCGAGGATTTTAAAAGCAGCTTTAGCTCAAAGAGCACTAGCGCCACGTGGACAGCATGGCAGCGTAGCCGCTCCATGCGGAAGAGAAAGGCAATGGCAGCTTCGAACTGCGCGGTCAGGAACAGCACTTGGAAGTAGAGGAAGGGCTGATGGTTCACTGTGAAGTGGGACTCGCCTGTCCAGGAAGAGGAGGTCAAGCTGACTCAGAAGGAGCCGGCCTCTGCCGGCAGCCCCGAGCCCAGAAGAAGCCCTATGTGCTCAAAGGACTTGCTGGGCGGGACAAAAGCACCAGCCTGAGCCTGAACGGATGCGGGGGCTCTGGACACAGTGGACGCCACTCCAGCCGTGGCCTGTTTCCACAGCCTCCGGACCTCACAAAACAACTGGCGAGCGGGGGCTGTGTTGTAAAACCCAAACTGCTTGCATTAGTTGGGAGAGAAACAGAGCACAGGACCTTGAAACGGAATACAAAAGGGGCTGTTTCTCTCCTTTATCCTGATAAAAGTCACTCAATAAGGACAGGAATGATTTCAAAGCTTCGGTATACTCAGATTCACAGATATCTGCGTTCAACACTGCGGACCACTAGTTGGAATCTCCTTTTCTTCCCCCAATTTTTAAACAGTGAGAGAAAGAAAAAATTAAAAGCTATTTCTCCCTTGTTTGTGCTCAGATATAGTCACTGCGAGGTCTCTGAGGAAGCAGTAACCAAGTCCTCTTATGTCTCTCCCTGAGCCAGTGTCTGCCAGAGCAGTTCAAAGAACTAGTGGAGTTTACTGTCAACGACCATGTAAGTCACATACTCTGTTTACGGCAACGTGCGTGGCCTCTACCCAAATTTGAACTCATTGTTTTGTTGTGTTTTGAAGATCCAGAGGGTTCTGAAGGAGAGACAGAGTTCAGAGATGGATTTTCCCAGAAAAAAGCTAAGCAGTGACCTTAGGTGGACAAGAGAGGAAAGGTAGTTATGTTCTGGGTATCTTACCGTAGTCTTCCAACAACTGTTTCTGGAACTGAGAGAGAGTGAGCCTGTCTTGTGGGGAGCTGGTGCCGTCATCATCGAAACACACCTGGTTCAACTAAACGCCCAAGAGAAATACAGGCATTGGTACAAGCTACTTCCTGTGCCGTGTGCGGACTTGTAGCTGATTAGCTGCCATGCTCAAGGCTACGCTAATGGCTGTGTTACTGGTTGCGAATATTACACAATAAAAAATGGGCCAGGAGACAGGAAATCCACTAGTCCAGTCACCCTATTGGCATTATACATTAAGCAGTAACATCTGTGTGCAGTGTGTGAGCAGGGGGAAGGGGAGAATGCCCTACTGGGCAAGGGAAGCAGCGCCTGCCTTCAGCCACAGGTAGTCCTCAGTTTTGTCGGCCACCTCGCTCTGGTTGTCAGTGATGTCACATCTGCCAATGATACAGTACACAGCCCGTTTGTAGGGGTCCGTGTTGTTCCTGAGGGCCCTGCGGTAATGCAGTCGGAGCTTGTTCTCCGTAGCTGGGGACAATCTAGAGACACAAGGGAACACACAGACACATATGCTAAAGACCCTCACGGGCATCTGAAAGTACCCAGGTCCCAACCACACAGCAAAGTCACAAAGCCTTCCTTCATGGAGGGTAACACTGTCCCACCCATACCCACGGGCACCATCACTTTAACCAGACTTGCAGCTACCAACACCTGCGTCTCCACCCACTGGCTTCCTCAAGTAGTGGCTGTCAAGAGGCACGTGAGAAGGTCTGGGGAATTAATCCTCCACCCACCTCCCTGGCAGCCCTCAAGCAGTGATGGGCAAGATAGAGTCAGTCCCTTAAGTGCCTCAGCCCCGCTCTGGCTTCTCCACTCCCTTATCCCTGTGAGATCACCTCCCAAATAAACTCCATGCACTCAAACCCTTGCATCTGGGGGAAGAGTCTGCATCTGGGGGAACCCTAAAACACTGTCCCTACTTTACACTCTCTAACATGAGCAAGACAGGGCTTATGGTTTAAGACAATCTCTGGACACGGCATTATTGACACTGCCAAAAAGGTAACCCTGGTTTTCCACATGTATAACTGGGGTAACCACCATTATTTCTTCTACATACATGTCTGTATATTGAAACTGGGTTTGAATATGAACTTAAGTCCTATTACATTAACAAAAACCAGAGAAAAATGAATGCTTAGCAGTTCCTGAATGCAAGAGAACTAAAAAAAAAAAAAACTTACTGAATTAATTCAATGATTATATCTCAAGTTTGCTAACTTCTAACTCTGGCCTTTGAGTATGAAGCGTATATTGTCATTTGGGTCAACCGGAAAAGCACTAAATGTGAACAAGTGAAGTGTAATACAACAAAGTTTCATTTACTAAAGCATCCTTGATGTGCCTGGGACTTTGTAAGTGTACACATGGTGTTGGAATGGGGCTCTTTTAATGTTCTCAACTGTTATTCTACAGAGTTCTACTTGCTTTCTAAACTTCATTTTTCTCCCAAGCAGAAACTTATTTGGAGCCACGCACAAGGAAAAGAGAGCAACGCCAGTGGGGGCCACCCTGCTGATTCCACGTGGCTTCTTCTGGATGCACCATCTCATTCACTGTACCTTCTGTCCTTGCTGTTCATGTACTCCTGGAACCAAGTTTTAAACTCTCCCAGCTGGTGCTGGGCTCGGTTGACCACCTGTGAAGCGGCAAGCAGGTCTCCACAGCGCAGGCAGTAATAAATTAACGCCCACACAGGATGGCCTTCCACCTCTCCATCCTAAAAGAGGAAAGGTTTAACTGACGACTTTTGATGTGCTGGCCCTCAGCTAAGCCCTCTTCTTGTATTAAGTCACTTAATCTCACAACTCCACTAGGCAGGGACCGTGAATGGCCTCCTCCTCTCTGTTTTACAAACTAGGAACCTGAGGCATGGGGATGTTAAATAATTTTTCCAAGGTAAGCTGGTAAGCGGCAGTCTGGCTCGAGAGCCTTTCCTCTACAGCACTGTGTACACAGGCTTCAAAGACAGCCAGTGGGTTCTCCGTGGAACCCCAGTACCCACAGCAATCAGGTGACATGTTCTTCTGTGATAATTTACAGATGTGCACTCAGGCTAAGGACGTTCACTGACCAATAAGAGACTATCATATTTGAGTTTATAAAATGTTAACCATTAATGATCAGCTAAATGGATTCTGGCACTTCCATTCACCTGTTAGTTGTTCACTCACTTAGTATCTTTGTTTTGGACACCGTGCTTCGTTATGCACTGGGGAATCTAGGAAAGCAGCTCTGTTCCCACTCTCCCAGCACTAGAGCTTCTCTCTCCTAAAAGTGGCTTTGTCATCACCTGCGCAGCAGCCCTGTGGTTACTCCTCTCTCTCCTTCCCCAACTCCTCCAGAAAAGTGGACCTCAGACTTCCTTTCTTGGCCCCTCCACCCTTCCCTCGGCAGGACTCTTTCTTAAGTCCAGATCTGATCGTGTCACTTCCTCACTTAAACCCCTTTGAGCAATTTACATCCTAAGTGCTTAGCCTGGTGCTCAAGGCCGTCACCAGCTGGCCCCAAGCTGGTCCAGGCCTACCACACACCCGATACACCAGATACTCTTTCCTGCCTCCACGCGTTTGTTCACGCTCCTCCCTCCTCCTGGAATACCCTTTTCCCAGACCCCTGGCTGGCAAGCCCCTACTCTTTAAGCACAAATGTGGGCCTCACCTCCTGTATGAAGCCAGGAGCCTGCAGCCCACCACCCTTGGTACACAGCTCCGGTTCAGCACTTTGCACAGGGTCTGTATCTGACTGTAACTAGACTGTGAGCTGAGAAGAAAGGCACGTTCTAGGACCCATATCTAACTCTGTTCTTCCAGCTGTTTGAGCCAACAATCTCAGAAGTCAGCCCTGACTCTGCCACATCCAAGTTCTTCCACAGTCCTACTGGGTCTACTTTCAAAACATGTCCAGAACCCAATGACATCATCCCCCTGCACCCTCCTCCACCCTAAGCTGAGCGACCACCATTATCACCTGGACTCCTGCACCACCAGTCTCCCAAGGTCTCCTAGCTTCTCTCCCTGCCCCCTCTGGTCTCTTCTCCATATAGTAGGTCCCACACATAACCTCATTTAAACTGAAAACGCCTATCCGAGAGAGACTGCTCTGGGAAGGTAACTCACATAGAGAAAGATGCCAATACCTGAAGTCCAGGCAAGGGAGCCGGAAGTTTAATGTTCAGGAAACTTCGAACCAACTGGTAAGTCCCAGGCACCCCGCCCAGCTGGGCCTGATGCAAGTTGCCAAAGACAGTCACAAGGGTATAATTCTTATAACTGGAAAAAATTTAAAGGCAAAAAAAGGGAGGTTGAAAACACATATTACATGTATCTATGTCCATACCCACAAACATTAGACTGTGAACTCCACAGGGAAGGGCCTGGATTTCAACCTAACATAGAAGAGGAAACAGTGCATGCTTAATGAAGCAAACTACATTATTTATTCATTGGGCAGTGGACCACTGTGAAGATTTCTCATCACTGCGGATACTCAAAAGAATCCCTTGAGCAATATAATAGTGGACTTCAAATGCATTAAGGGCTAATGTGCAGAATAATAACTGCTCCAGCTCACAGCCTAATGCTCTAGTGGGATCTTTTCAAATTTTTCATTTCAAAAAATTTTAAACCTAAAAAAATGAATAGTCCAAAGAATGCTCATATATCCTTTACTTAGATTCGCCAATTGTTAATATTTGTATGATTTTTTTTCTCTCTATATATACGTAGATATACACACATATACAAACACACATACTTTTTTTCTGAACCATTTGAAAATGTTATAGAAATATAGAAATCAGTGGCTACCTCATCTGTAAATACTTCACTGACCTTTTAAAAAGAATCCAGGCTACTAGCTACCTGGTAAAATGTCCCACAAGCTGAATAGTTTCTCATGACTTGATTCAGGTTCAACTTTTTTGCCAAGAACCCTACCTACACAGCACCACAATGAGGCAGGTAATACCATTTTGCCCTTCTTGGTAACATTTAATTTGATCACTTGGTTAAAGGTGTTGTCCACCAGATTTCACCACTGTAAAAGCACCTCCTTCCCCCTTTGTAATTAATAAGTACTCTATGGGGTAATACTTGGAGGTCATGTGAATAATCTGTTCACCAATAATCTTTCACCCAATAGTTTCCACTGGTGGTCCTTGCTGAACCCATTGTCACACTGGTGGTTGCAAATGATTTTCTATCATTTCCTGTTTATTTATTTGCTAGCAGGTTTCTTAAAATCCTTTACAGTGTTTTAAAATTGCTTTTATATTAAGATTAAATGGTTCAAGTTATAGATACCCAAACATGGGGTTAATACATTGAAGAACTTTCTAAATATGTTTCTTGTCCAAAACAAAACAGACTGCCTCAAAAAGTCAGGTGCTTCATATGTTCAACCACATAATAATATTAATATTATACCACATTAAGTATAATAACCAACTGAGAGAGACAGAGTGAGAGTGAGAGAGAGAAAAAGAGAGACACACACAGAGAAAAACACCTAACTGTCAATTACAGAAAACAGACTCAATGGAAATTGATGTAGTCATAAAAAATGATACTGACAAAAAATTTTAAAAGCAAACTATATAAAACCATATATTGTACACATTTGGATCATAAGCTGTGTAAAAGATACATATCAAACAAAATATTCATATGTCCAAAAAGGCGGCAGGGGTGGTGTGGGGGTAAGGAAATACAACAAGGTGCCAGGGGCCTCTGGGCGGGGGAGAGGGGACTGCTCCCTTTTTCAGGTCCTCTTTTTGGCATCTTCCAAAATTTCTGTAACAGTCATGTAGTATTTTCATAATGAAAAATGAACACAATTCAATTTAGCAAAATGAGTTCGCCATCACTGGAAGTAGTTAAAAGCAGAGGTTGGAAAAGAGATTACAGAACAGTCCTGGAGCAACCAGGACAAACAGATGCTCTCTTCAAACTCGAATGAAGACAACTCACATGCTGGAAAGGGCCTCAGAGCCTAAATTCCTTGAGAGCTAAGAAATGTGTACCTCGCTTCAAATTTGGAATATGGCAGGAAACAAAACAATGCTATGTTTTCTCAACATTTTCAGCCTTATACCCCAAAAATAATTTGGGACCAGGTCTACTTTGCCACCTGGTGTATTATATCACTTGAAATACTGTACGTACGTTACACTGTCGGTGGATTAGCATTAGAAAAAAAATTTTTTTAGTGAGTACAATTATCTGAAATATTCCCTTTATCAAAAGGGACAACAAATCTTAAAAAGGATGCCATCCGAGAGTGATGCTACTAGAGTGAAAAAGAAAATAAGCATACAATAGTTGTTCACAGGAAACTCCCAAATAGCTCCAAGTGCTGCTAAAGGAATTAATGGAACAACATAATTCCAAAAAAACTAAATGAAAAGAATAATAAAAGAAATGGGATAGCTTACATATATAAAACCAAAAACTGCAGCCTGGTACCACTGGTGAAGTCAAGCAACAACGTTAAGGATGAGGTTTACTGAAGAAAAAGCAGTCACGAGCAGTCATATATGTACACACGTTAAAAACTAAAATCCTCATGTTTTTTATATACTGTAATAACTTCTGACTCATATTTTGCTGACTTGTAGCAAATAAATACCACTATATACATTAGGTTCTTTATGGCTGAAGACTTAGAAATTTACATTACAAAAATTTAGTGAAAGCCTGATATAATACTTTATGAACTCTTTGTGCCCTGTGCTAGAAGCAATAAAAAACCATTTGGAGTTCCAGATTTTTCTTAACAACAGAATGGAGGCTAGCGGGTTTAATATGTCTGATGGTGTTCATCTCGTGTAGCCATTATATAATTAATTTAGTATTTGGTATAAAAACCTGTTCTCTCTGTGCTGTACCAGGTCTGAATTACCTTGACTTCCTAATGAACTATTATTTTGTTGACAGAGGGTGACCACACTACAAGGCCATTGGCAGCTGCATGGGCTCAGCAGCAAAGAACTGCAATTGAGCAAGTATATTCAGCTTGGCTTTCTCTTCTCGAGCTAACAGAGAGAGGCCCAGCACCCTGCCTCTGAAATAAAGAGGGTCTGTTGCACGCTCACGACAACCCCTGCTGGCCAATTCAGAAGAAGAAGTGTCCACAGGGAGTGGATGAATGGCACGGGCCCTACCAACGAGGGGGACAATAGTTAGGGCACAAGGGCACAGCCACAAACCCCTTGGTGACCAACTCCAATTAGTGAGGAGATGGCAAAAAAACCCCAGGCACAAATCAGAGGCAGCCGGGAAGGATCTGGACTCACAAGGATTAACCAAGTAGAGCCAGAAGGAAAACAAAGGATCAAGGGGCCTTCCTAAGGTTTGAAGGTGGTAATGCTGGGTGGGAAAATTAAAATGCCTAGAGAAAACAAAGAGCCTAAGCAGTAATGGCTGAACCACAGGAGGGACAAGGATCCTGACCCAAGGCATCGTGCTCTAATAATCATGACTCTGTACTGAGGGACAGAGAGTGGACAAAGAGAAAAAGAAAAGCCTAACAGTGCTCAATGCTCCCACTCAAAATGATTTTATATCGGTGCATAAATAGTTCTGGTAGAGAAGTGTTTCTGAAAACAGCCTAACACCTCTCAGACTTGCTCAACCTTGTTTAAATTATACCAGCTACACAGCACTTAGCTTGAGGACTACTTGAAACCCAAGAATGGCTGCCTTCGGGGGATTTTAAAGCCAGCCTCTGTGCTGCCGTTGCCTTACCTCTGCTCGAGGTATCCCAAGGCCTGCCTGACGAACTCCATGCGCACTTCCACGCTGTTGCGGCTCTTCAGGGCATCAGTCGCGGGTGTCAACAACACGTCTGTCATTTGTTTTACCATGGTCCACATGTCAGAGATGTTCTGCACATAAATGAGACTGCATGTGACAATGCTGTGGGGCCGGGGAAATTGCCTCGTTCTTCACGGCAATCTGACTCAAAGGCAGGCGGGACATGGAGAGGGAAGAGGTTAACGTCCTGTCTGAGGTCCTCAGGCTCAAGCCCAGCACAGAAGACGCACCTCTTCCCAGCCAGCTGCCAGCTCCCGTCTTCCCTGCGAGCAGCCCCCGTCTCGAGCTGGTTTTCAGATCAATTACTATTCCAGGTCTGACATAACCACCTACATAACTAAGACCACATAAAACTAACAAGAACACTGAATCTCAGTGGGTTATCCCTTAAGAGAGAGTGAATACATTTATAATCATCCAAAGCTCTAGGAGTTTAAACTCAAGTAGCTGCATTTCAGTCCTTACAAGGTCACTGGAGTTTTTTAAGGCTTAAAATAAGAGTTTAACCTAAATAATACAGGTTCTGTCCTCCCAGAGGCTCTCCAGGGTCCACTGCTCTTACCCCACCGTGTGAGTGGCACAGCCTCCTTTTCTCCTGCCTATTCACTCCCTTCAAAAGATGGCTTCCTGTGGCCTCCCAGGAAAGGCACTGGTGATCTCTCCTGTGTGTTACCACCACACAGCTGGACTCCCTCTTCCCAGAATCCTCCTGGCTGTAAACCTCTCCTAAAAATGTGTTCCCTGAATGCTTTGCAAAATATAAAGAATCCTTGGAAGACAGCAGCGATTAGAGAAAAAGCAGGTTTACACCTTTTCCAAAGGAAAAGAGAAAATCCTGTTTTCACTGTTTCCCTCAAAAATTAAAAACTGTAGAAAATCCACCCTAAATGTGACCCTTTTTAGGTGGTGAGATGGTAAATTCTTGTTTTCTTTAGATGGGTTTGTATTGCCTTATATTTACTATTAAAAAAAAATAAAGCATTTTTGAAGGAAAAAAAAAGTGTGTACGAGTGCTTGCTTCCGTTACAGCCTTTCCTCCTTTCTCCCCTCCTCCTGGCCACCTACCAATCTATCCATCCCCTTTTTAATTTTTTTCCCCCAGCAGGAGAAAATTGGCCAAGGATAAGAACTGAGGGACAGGAATAAAGATGGGGAGTCAGAGAGGAACAGAACCAAGTGGCTTTTAAAGACCCCACCTGAGTCAAGTTCAAGGGGCTCACTGGTGTGAAAACCGCATCACCTTTACAATTCACATCTCATGAAAGAGCCTGTTAGTCTGTCTAAGGAGGGAAACTGGCAGGGAGGAGCTGGAGCCTGACAGAACTTCAAAGCAAACACAGCTTTGCTGGGCCTTTTGCAGATGCATAAAGATACATATATCTATATATCTATATATATAGGATCATCATCAAAAAACCACCCCAAGGGCTTCCCTGGTGGTGCAGTGGTTGGGAGTCTGCCTGCCGATGCAGGGGACGCGGGTTCGTGCCCCGGTCCAGGAGGATCCCACATGCCGCGGAGCGGCTGGGCCCGTGAGCCATGGCCGCTGAGGCTGTGCGTCTGGAGCCTGTGCCCAGCAACGGGGGAGGCCACGGCAGTGAGAGGCCCGCGTACCGCAAAAAACAAAAACAAAAACAAAAACACCACCCCAAAATTATTTAAAATAAAACTCTGAAGAACAGTTAACATCTTCTTCCAGGGCATAGAGTTTCTCTTCAGCACATTTCTGCCAAGTCAGCAAGCTGCTAATCCCATTGGAACACCAGACCCCACATGTCTCCTCGGGTCAGCTCTGGGCGCTACCTTATCATCCAGCTCTGTGACGGAAGCACAGAGGTCCACAAGGTTAGGCTGCAGGTGTCCGTTGACAATCTTCTCGTTATAGATATAAATCTGAAAGGAAAAGCAAAGTAAATCGCACAAATTCTATTTTCACCTTTTCTTTTTAGAACCCCTTGAAGCAGTTCTGAAACCAGCTTCTGCCCAATGGTCAGAAGCTTTCCTTCCTCAGAGTGGCTGAGCTATCCACACTGCCTGGAGGGCAAGGCCTCCGGCCAGCTTCCCAGTTCTGTGCCTAAGCTTCAGAAAGCAGCATCGACACCCACGAAAGCTGGCCGCTAGACCAGCCTTCCTAACATCTGCGGAGTGGGAGCAGGGTGGTCCCGGGGGTGGGGGGGGAGTCCCACGGGCAGGTCTGCATTGCTCTGCCCAGCAGACCATCAGTCCCAGAGAGCAAGGACCAAAGTGGAAGGTCTCCTGCTGCTGCTTCCTAGGAACCCAGGGAAACATTTGGTAATCTTTCTGGCAAAAGGACTGAATGGCCCCAGGCCCAGGGCTTGTGGACTTAGTAAGGACTGTCAGGTCGCAGCCCTCCACGTGTTTTATAAGAGCAGTTGCTGCCCATCTGCAGTACCCGTTTCTCGGGAAAGAATCCCAGCTCCTTAGTAAAATTTTCTCAAGAAAAAGGAACTATGTGACGTTCAACAAATGGAAAAGCCAATATTACTTTGGATTTTATTTTTTAAAAACCAACATAATGATGGTAAAAACTATTAAGTTCTACTCTTTGCATCTGAAGTCCTTGCTCTACCGAGGACTGAACAAGGTAGTGACGTTAGACAAGTCAGGACCCTGTCAAACCTTACCTCCCTCTACTCTAAATGGGGGAGAGCATCATGCAGCCTCCAGGAGTGTTATAAAGATTAAATGAAACGGTTTTTAAACCAGAACGTGGTGTTTATTCACTCATGAGCATTTATGAGGAGCCTTCCCTGGGGTACTGTGTTCAACATGGGATATAAAGATTCGCTCTCCACTGGAGGGGATAGCCATGTAAACAGATACATGACATTCCAGTGTCCTGAGTGCTAGTAAACCTTAGTTTTATGAAGTTTTAGTCTTCACAGACACAGAAGATACATGGTTTCTCTCCTCAAAAGCTTGTAATTTCATTAGGCCTGAATTCTGACGGTGCCATTGGCAATGGAAGTCAGTCACATAATGAAAGTGAAATTTAAAAAAATGTAGATGTAGTGTGGGAGAAAAAGAAGATCTAAAAACTGAAGAAAAAATAAATGAAGGCCCAGCAGTAAAACATGAGGGAGTTGGAAGGAGGGGGACTTATGTGAGGGAAGCTGATGTGGCTGGTTTCAGATGCCTAGAGTTAGAACTGGCAGTGGTACGCTGAAGGAGAGAGGCTTAAAAAGAGCATTTAGAACATTTTTCTCAACAAGGGGTACAAGAAGGATCTCTGATAATACCATCAGCTCACCAAATAATTCAGTTACGGCATCCCTCTGTCAAAGGCACAGGGTCTAGCAGTTTCTCCCCTCCCCCTGTTCACCTCTATAGCCACCACGTGTTTTTGTCTCCACCTACCCCACCCCACCCCAGCCCAGGTTGGACGGAAGAAAGGAATTGGGTGATGCTGAGGGCCACAGTGGCACCGATTGCGGGAGGGCTTCCCTGGTGGCGCAGTGGTTAAGAATCCGCCTGCCAGTGCAGGGGACAAGGGTTTGATCCCTGGCCCGGGAAGATTCCACATGCTGTGGAGCAACTAAGCCCGTGCGTCACAACTACTGAGCCTGCGCTCTAGAGCTTGTGCTCCGCAACAAGAGAAGCCACCGCAATGAGAAGCCCGTGCACTGCAAGAAGAGTAGCCCCTGCTTGCCTCAACTAGAGAAAGCCATGCACAGCAATGAAGACCCAATACAGCCAAAATAAAAAAATAAAAAACAAATGAATAAATAAATTTATTAAAAAAGAAAAAGAATCGTGGGAGTTGGTCACGACAGAACAGATGTTCCTTGGTCACTGCTGGTGCAGGACAATTTAAAGGGGATGGAAGCCCACCACCCTCAATTCAAGAAACAAGACTGTTTCCCCTTCTTGATACTTTGTGCAGCAAAGCAGCAAATTAGAATAAAATACACAGGTGGCCAGCACTGCTTTATTCAAAAAGTCAATTCCAGGTATGTACTGTCCTAAGGGCAGTTTCAGTCAACAGAGTCCCAGAGCTTTACCACAAAGTGTCTCAATCCATACTCAAACTATCGCATGGTCATGATATACCACAACCCCCCAAATATCATAAGCTTCTCCAGGACAGTAATATCAGGTAATGGTGAGTACATTATGCTTACCAAGGCAGAAAAGCATTCAGAAAATTTCTCTCTACAACGGGGTGAAGAAGCATTTCTGATAATACCATTCACCGACCAGGTGATAGTTAATACAGAACTCCATTTACTTAGCAGTGCAGTTACTCAAAGCTTTACTGTACATGGGCTGTTGCCAAATGCAAAATGAGATGCCTTGGTCAGTGTGTGAGGCAGATTTCAATTTCCTTAAATCAAACCTGAGTCATTCTATTACCCAATTTGATAGACTTCTCCAGGGACCTAGATGGTAAAATATTAACGCATCCTCTGAATGAAAACCCAACTTGTTTTCAGGGCTGGACTTTCACATGAAGTCTGTGTTCTCTTTTACTTCCCAGCGGGCTCATAGAGGATTTTCCTGGATTCGATCTTCCTTGAGAACACACTCACCTGCCGGGCATAGGCCATCTCAATGCTGTCCAGAGAGCTTCGACCAGGGGGTCCCGCCTCACTGATGTAACTTGGCTGTACAGAAATACACATTCAGAATTGGTTCAGAACAGCATTCAGTCATGTAAAGAAAAAAAAAAAAACTATAAACATATGTTTGTCTTTAACAAAGCTGTTTCTGTTTCCTAGTCAGACTTCCTCAAAACGATGATTTTTAGGGGCTTCAACAGAAGGCAACTCTCTTACCATGATCACATGAGAAGGGAGCAGGCATGGGACTCAACTCAAAAATAACAGGAGGCTGGAGAAGCTGTAAGGATATCTCAGTAACTGTTTCTGGAAAGGCACCTCTTTGTAACATTCGGTTTCAATCCCCCAGTCCACCTCATCTTCCCCCTCCATGTCTTTACACCAGTGAGGCTGTGGTGTATGTGGGTCTCCTGTTTCCATCACTCAGATCAGATAGCTGACGAAATGGAGTTTATAGGGTCACAATACCAGGATTCAGACATTTCCTATCTAGAGTCCACACTAAGACAACAGCTACTGATGAACTTTATGCATCTGAAGATATGAAGCCAGCCTAAGTTGGGCATTCATTCATTCAGCAAACATCTGCCAAGTGTCTGCCTGCCACATGCACAGTGTGTACACATCTATCCCCACAGGATGACAAGACAGCCCACAGAGGCTGTTCCCAAAGAGCTTACCATCTGATGGGGAGAGTTAGACACCAACATATGGAAAAAATTATTAGTCTTTTTTAAGAAAGACTAAAGATAATTTTTAGCTAAGTTTATTCCCTACTGTAAAAAAATATGGACCAAAATCAGGTATGTTCCAATTAGGTATATTAGGCATATTCTTAAATTTCCAATATTAGTTTGTACTGTACTGCAGCAAAGATCAAATTCTTCAAGCTTCTCTCATTTAAAAAAAAAAAAAAAAGCAATGCTCTATTCTCTAAAATCTAAAACAAAGCAGTTTAAAGTAGGTTTCCTGGGAGACACATGACAGATAGCAGCAAAACTTCCTAGCACCACCAAAGCTGGTAAAAGGGATACCAACACGAGCATGCACTGGGGCAGGACAGAGAATAGGAAGAAGCAGGAAGCAGAAAGGTGGGCTGTAAACCCTCAGGTTCTAGAATGAACACTGGATTGTCAGGACACCTGGGTTCCAGGAGGACTGCTCCACTCCCTTGCTTTGGCGTCTGGGCAAAGCACATATCCTTGGAGCCTCAGGTTCCCTTTGGCTGATGAAGGGGCTGTCCTAGACAATCTCGAGAGGTCCTCCCCAGCTCTGATTTTCTGCAATCATTGGTATTAAAAGAGCTTTAAACAGTTTACTGTTCAAAATATCGAATTTGATCTCACTACAGTACAGTAAAAACCAATGTATTGGAAATTTAAGAATATAACTAATATACCTAGTAGAATACACCTAATTTTGATCCATACTTGTTTATAGTAGGGAATAAGCTTAGCTAAAGGTTAACTTTAGTCTTTCTAAAAAATGGACTAATAAACTTTTCCATATGTTGGCATCTTACTCTCTCCATCAAATGGTAAGCTTGGAAGATGCTGCTGCTTGGCTGACCCAATGACCATTTCACATCCCTACCTCTCACTTCTACTCACTGCCACTTCCCACTCTGGCATATGGAGTTAAATATATCCAATGGTGTGCTGGTAAATGTTTAACAACTGGCTTGGGAAAGGGAACTTGACTTGTAGCGTTTGCTGGTTTCTGGTGTAAATATTCCCACCATGGCAGAAATCAAGCTATTCCAAGTAGTATCAACTAGATGGCAAATTTTCTGAAACTCTAACAATAGGTCCTCATCAGCTGACCCCTACACACTACCCTTTCCCAGCCTCTACTGCAGCTAGGAGTGGCCATGAACCCTGGTTCTAGCCAACCGGATGAAAGCACAAGCCTGGTAGTACATTCTGGCTTAGTGCAGTTTCTGCTTTTCCTGATAAAGGGAGAAAAAAGAGCCTGGCATGGCCTTTCAGCTTTCTCCCCTGAATGCAAACAGGCTGTCTAGAGCTGCAGCAATCAGCTTGTGAGCCCAAAGTAAGTGTCCGTGCTAAAAATGGTGGTATACAGAGACAAGGAGGTGCCTCTGATGGCACTGCAGAGCTACTGAATTAAGGCCCATACTCTCCACATCTGCAGACTTGTTAGGTGAGAAAAATAAATCGCTATTCAACCTACAGAAACTCAAGTTTTCTGTTACTCACAGCTGAAAGCATTCCTATCTGAAATGATTGAAAACCATCAGGTTATAGTAACAACAGACACGCTTACTGAGCAACTACTATATGCCAAGCACTGTCTTAATTTCTGTGTATTAACTCCACAACCCTATGAGATACATACTTTTATTATAACAATTTTACAGATGAAGACACCAAAGCGCACAGAAAGCACCTTGCCAGAGGTCACTCTAATAGGAAGTAGTGGAGCCGTGGTTTGTGCCCACAGCCTGGGGCCACACTGCCAGCCAGGGCAGCCTGGGGCAACTGTCCAAGGATGGCCATCGAAGAACAAGAGAGAGTAGCAGTTAGAAATCCTGGCTCCACTACTCACTAGCTATGTGATCTTGATTGAGTATATTGCTTCTTTTGAGCCTGGGTTTCTTTAGCTGTAACACAGGTGCAGCAATGGTATCTCCCTCATAGATTTGTGAAATAATCTTAAATTAACTGGGAAGAAAACAGTACTTATTTCACAAGGAGTAAGTAGGAATAAGTAGAAAGAGCTCACTGTCCAACATTTGACCAGTAAATGCTAGCTGTTACCACTTTTTAAATAAAAAATAAACCATAATGAACATGGGACTAAATCAGATGTTGAACAGTGGATAGATATAGACACTACAGAAACATAATCTAAGATATTTTCTTTGTGCTGGCTGGAAATTCTCATCTCACTCCTCTACAATGAAAACACATTCCTTGTAGGAAAAGAATCCCCCAGCAGCTCATTTTCTATTTCTGGACTAATTCTGAGTGTTCCCAGTAACACTGCATTTTGAGGACTGTTCTATAATGTGGCCATCTTTCTGGAACAGAACTCTCTGAAAGTTGATGATCCCCGAGTCTCTTGAAAGAACAGAGCACTAAGCCTGTTAATTCCAGTAACCTAACTGGGGGGAATAAATGGGGAGGAGAGGGGGAATGGCGCTAAACACTTCTGCAAGGACACAGTTGTTTCAGCTAAATATACATAAACAGCCTTGAGAAATATTTTCCAGTACTACTAAAAACCTAATTTTAAAAAGTAGTTGGTTTTTCGGCCTTCAAATTTCCATTTAAATTAATTTTGCCTAATGCCCTTGTTTTCAAACGTACCTTTCCTTCATTTGCCCTTGGCTGAGCCTCTATTTCACCACACACAAAGTCAGTTATCCATCAACAGGATGTGTACATGCACATTCCTGAGCAGAGGAACCAGCAAACATTCAATGGAATTTCAAAGCCAGGAGCTGCTAGAGGGCGGGGAAAGGAGACGCCGGTATGCTGTGTGGGAATAACATTCCAAACTCTTCAGGTTTTCTCTGTATTGGGGCCTGATCGGAGCACAGTGGGGATAACAGAAGCACAGAATCAGAGACCAGAAAGGCAGGGAAGATGGGTAGGCAGGGCCAGAGAGAACAACAAGGGGCTCACCCAGGAGTCTGGAGATAATGTGAAGAAACAGCAGTCTCTGGGAGCACAGACATGAGAAGGGTCTTCTCAGTGTACCTGGTGTTCCCCAAACAGCCATTTTCTAAGTGAACATTCCTGAACAGGCAGGATGTGGTTGGAGAGTGGCAGGAGGGAACTGCAAGCTTTTATCAAGCAATACTTTTGTACATAACATATCCAGGGATGAATAAATCTCTTTTCCCAAGGAGAGCACATTCCAGGCAGGGAAAAATGAATGTAGCACTCACTTCTAGCAAAACAAGTACAGAGTAAAAAGAAAATGTGATGATACTACAGAAGAAAGAGAGTTTTTAATTTCCAAGTGGAATGTTTTGGCTTTATGTAAGCAAAACAGAACCAAAGTAATTAATGTACAATAGTTGGCTACAGTATCTGTACACAGAAGCCCAGTACTACCAGAAAAAACACTGACTGGGCACCAGAAGACCCAGGTTCTAAACGCAACCCAACTGTGTGACCTTGGGTAATGACATCTAACTTTTCTGGAGCATCATTCTCCATGGAGAAAACGGACAGAATACTTGGGTCATTTATACAATGAAATCTATTACGGCCACTAAAAAATGACAGACACCTACATGTACTAACCTAGAAAAAGCTCCAAAATAAGTTAAAAAAAATCAAAACATAATGCTAAGTAGAATCATTTATTATATAAAATGGTGCCGTTTATGGAGTAAATTGATAATAAACTGATCAGATGGACATATACGTATAAATGTGCACATAAATACCTGAGAGGGAATTGGAAGGATAGAATGTCAGAGGTTATGTTTGGGTTGGGGGTAGAGGAGAGCAGCTGAATTTTCACAATCTCTATCTCTATCTCTACCAGTAGAACGCTGTGCAAGAAGAAGGTGTTCATGTGATATATCCTGATGTCAAAATGAAGGGCCCGTTGAGTTGTGTTCTTTAAACTTCTTTTTTAAAGAGCAGCTGAGCACTTTCTATACTTGAAATCCTACTCAAATTCCAATACATGAAACAAATTAGGAAACTACCAGGGAGCCATAAAATACAGCTTGGAATCATCTAGTCTGGGGTTTTCAAACTCATACTGTCAGTCTATATTTTTACTGTATTCCATCAAATCTAATACACCATCAACTGCAAGGCATCATGTTATTTATGTACCATTAGGAAAGAAAAATGCGGACAAACTATGACACACCACTGAATTTAAGGTGTATCCTGATTTCAGAGATGTTAAAATATAGAAAAGATGTGTAACTGGGAATTGGTGAAATATGGTATTAAGTCAGTGATCAAAATTAGAGACTACATTCAACACACACTGTTCACACATCACATCATTATCTGTAATGACTAAGCTACAATTTAGCTTCTCTACTGAGCCTATTGCTTGCTAGGCTGAGCCATTTTCCAGACAACACATTAAAGCAATACATTAAAGCAACGTCCACTGACTATGTCTAATATCAGTACAGCCACGACACACTGAGGCTAGGTAAAAATTTACTTTTAAATGTTGCCTAAGATATATCAAGGATTCTCAACGATGCTCAAAGCCCGTAGTGTCATGCAAGGAGCACAGACGGGGGGTGTTCTTCCCCACAGGCCAGACGCAAGGACTAGGGTATGGGAGTTCTTAGCCAGGAGTCTCTTTCTTGCTTCAAAGCACATCATTTTTATTCAGACTACAACCTGGAAAGTTATTAACAATCTTTCGATTCCTACCTTTCTTTAAAAATTATACCTTTTTCTTCAATGATATCCTAAGGAAATTAACTTCCCAAATTGAATTTATGCTACTGAAGCATCATTTCCCTTATTAAAACTTGCCAGGAATAGATATTACTAACGTGTTGTTGCTCTTCTGTTATTGGAAGGCTTGGGGGAAAAATGATTCAGGAACCACCATCTCCTACTTCATTTTTGCTTAAAAATAAAAGCCTCAAGCCTCTCTTCATATTAAATTAACCAAATTTGGACATTTTCCTTCAAATATAAGGTCAGCTCAAAATGACTGGAAGCCTCTTTCCTAGCTAATGACTCTTTGGATTCCAACAACCTTATTCTTGACAATAAAGTGCCCAGGAAAGAATGGTTTAGATGGCAAGTCATGCTTTAATTATTTCTTCTACTTATGTCCTGAGATTTTTTTTCATTCCTAGTGACTTTATAGGTCAAGGGACACTTAAAAAGGGATAGATCCATATTAAAATGATAAAAATAAACTTAATAGTGTGTAGCTTACCAAATACCAGCCACCACCATAAAGAGTGCTGCGATATGCTGAGCGTGCACTCTATATCAGCTCTGGGCCAGGCACCTTACACACGTTCTACGTTCCTTCCAACGGTTCTTCAAGAGAGGCCTTTTACAATGAGGATGAGAACAGGGAGGTTCCCGGGAGAGCCCCGGGAACTTAGGCCTGCAGAATTCCAAAGCCTGTCTCAGGCCTTCACACTCTGCGGTTTCTTACAAAGAGGGCAGAGAAGGTGCCTGCCCAAGTGGAGATAATACCACCTTTCCATCATTTTGAAGAAAATTACACGGAAAAAACCTGTAAAAACATGGTTCTTCCACATATCCACCAGAACGGTTGAACTGAAAAAGACAAAAAATACCAAGTGTGGCAAAGGTATGGAACAAAGAGAATTCTCATAGTGCTGGTGGGAGGGTACACTAAGAAACTGTTTTGGAACAGTGTTGAACATATGTGTACCCTCTGTCCCAGCAATTGCCCGCTTAGATGTGCCCAATGGATGTGCAAACGTATGTTCACCAAAAGACAGGTACAAGAATGCTCTCAATAGCACTCTTTATAAAAGCTAAGAACTGGTAACTATCCAAATGTCCATCAACATCAGAATGGATAAACAGATTGCAGTCATACTATTCGGCCATGAGAATGAATAGTCTTCAACTACCATGTAACAATATACAGAATGTTAAGCAAAAGCCAGAAACAAGAGTACATACCATATGACTCCATTTACACAGAGTTTAAAAACAGGCAAAAATCTATGACATCAGAAGTTAGGACAGTGTTTCTTTTGGTGGTGGTGGTGAGGGGTGGTGAATGAAAAGGCACAGAACAGGGGATGCTGGGATGCCAACAATGTTGTTTCTTCATCTGGGTGTGTTCCCTTTTGGTATACTCATTGAGCTGTATACTTAAGAAGTGCATACTTTTCTGTATATATGTTATACTTCAGGAAAAAAGTTCAAAACAGCAACAAACAACAAAACCTACAAGGTTCCAGAAATGGCAGTTCCCTGGATTATCTGAAGAACCATCTGCATCATTTGCCAGCTTTTTCAGCAAAGCTATCCACTCCGCTAGGTGTCACAACAGACAACAGCAAAAGCATCAATAACTCCCTTCCAAGAGGGAGGACTCGAGGTCAAGGAAGCAGAGTCTACTAAATAGATTAGTCTATTTTAAGACAAGAGCAATCAAGAAAGAATATCTCATTAGCAGCTTATAATTACTTCCAAATCCCAATACAGACTACAACCTATTAACACAATTTTAAAAAATGAAGTTTATAAAACCATGAGCTGTTCTACTTATCTGCCCAGACTCACAAGAAATTGAGAAAGAAACATTAGGCTAGCCAAGGATTTTATACATTAGCTCTTTTTTCCCAAAGACTCTACTCTTCTTTGAAATCTTTGAGTCTAAGAAATGTGGAACAGGGTCATTAATGAGTAATTTCCTAAGATAAATGACTTTAGCATCTATTTATTTGGGGGGCTAATTTAATAGAAAAACTGGGTTTTTAAATCAGGAGCAAATTTGTAGATACAGGATGTGTGAAGTTACCCTGCAGGCACGACACACTGCCAAGCTACCCACCTTTGACCCAGACTTCAACAGAACGATGGCCTAGAAGCCAATAGTCCTGGATCTCACCAGCATATTACACATCTCTCTGAGCCTTAGTTGTCCTATCTCCCATGAGAAAAGAATGCTAGCTAGTTAAGAAACAACTTCTGGTAAAAAGATTTATCAGGAAGCACTGGCAATATTACTTGAAATGTCTTAACGCTATAATTTTTGTGACATTATAATTTTTAACTTGCACCTCCAAATTATCTGAAACTACTTACTTTAAAACAATAGTAAGGGACGCCCATTATGAGTCAGGTGCTTTATGTTATCACTAATCTTCCCAATAATCCCATTTCACCAATGAAGACATTAAATGTCTGCAGGATTAAATAACTTGGATGAGGTCTCAGAACTAGTCAGTGGTGAAGCTAGGATCTGAACCCCAGGGCTGTTCTCTCCCCAGCACCAGCGTGGTAAATGTGTGGTTAAGTCACAGCTCCCACTGGCACAAGGGCAGACATCACTAATCAAGCACGACACACTTTCCTGCTGATCCCAAGATGCAGCCTCAAATCCCTCTCAGGAAAGATCTCCAGGATAAATAAGTGAAAAAAACATGATATAGAACAGAGCATATAGTAAAATAACTTTTGTTTAAGAAGGAGGGAAGATAATATATTGCCTTGTATTCATATAAAGAGACTCGAAATATTACACAAGAAAGTAATAATAGTGATTACTTCCAGGGAGAGGCAAAGTGAGGAGGGAATGAGCTTCTGGGGACAGGGTTCTTTAGTTCTTGAGTCATATGAATACATTGCCTTTAAAAAAATTAGATTTTAGGGCTTCCCTGGTGGCGCAGTGGTTAAGAATCTGCCTGCCAATGCAGGGAACACAGGTTCGAGCCCTGGTCTGGGAAGATCCCACATGCCGTGGAGCAACTAAGCCCTACTTAGTTGGGCTTAAGCCCAACTACTGAGTCACAACTACTGAGCCTGCACATCTGGAGCCTGTGCTCTGCAACAGGAGAAGCCGCGACAGTGAGAGGCCCACGCACCGCGATGAAGAGTGGGTCCCGCTCACTGCAACTGGAGAAAGCCCTCGCACAGAAATGAACACCCAACACAGCCAAAAAATAAATAAATAAATAAATTTATTTTTAAAAAAAAGAATTCGATTTTAAAGAGGAGAAACCCCTCAACTTAGCACCACCACCAATCAATGAACACTGGCAATTAAAATAAACCCTATTAAACATACCCACTCTAAAATCACACTGTTTCAACATATCCCTAATACTCTGGTTAGCACAAAGTTAGCTAAGGCCAAATGATTTATTCAACAAATATTTCTAGAGCATCTAATATGTTCCAGGGACTCTTCTAGGCACTGGAGATATGAGTAAACACAACAAACAAAAATCCTTACCTTCATGAAGCTTACATTCTACTGTGAGAAACAGACAGTAAGCAATACAAAGACATAAAACACATACAATGGTTTAAAGTGAAGAAGTGCTAAAAAGAAAAATATAGGGCTTCCCTGGTGGCGCACTGGTTGAGAGTCCGCCTGCCGATGCAGGGGACGCGGGTTCGTGCCCCGGTCCGGGAAGATCGCACCTGCCGCGAAGCAGCTGGGCCCATGAGCCATGGCCGCTGAGCCTGCGCATGTGGAGCCTGTGCTCCGCAACGGGAGAGGCCACAGCAGTGAGAGGCCCGCGTACCACAAAAAAAAAAAAAAAAGAAAAGAAAAAAGAAAAATATAGCAAGAAAAGGGGATATAGAAAGTGCTGAATGGGGAAAGGTTGGTTTGGATTTCAGATATCAAGGCCCTGGAAGGCCTCACTGAGATGGCACTGGGTAATATGTGAAGAAAGTGAGGGAGACAGCCATGCAGTTATTTGGGGGAAGAGCCTTCTAGGCACAAGCAACAGGAAGCCCAGAGGACCTGAGGCAGAAGCAAGCCTACCCGGTTCGTTCAAGGAACCTGCAACGAGCTTCTTTGGCTGGAGCAGCAAGAGCAACAGGGAGAGCAGAATAACTTGAGCTGCGAGAGGCAACAAGACCAGGTCAGGTAGGGACTTAGAGATCATGGTAAAGACTCTGGCTTTCACTCCAAGTGAGATGGGTGTCACTGGAGGATCCCGAACGGAGGAGTGACACGATCTAGCCTGTGTCTTAATAGCGTCACTCTGGCTGTTGTGTTGAAAAGACTGTACAAGGGCAAAAGCAGGGAGACCAGTGTGGCTGACAACCTCTAAGATGGCTCCCAATAATCCCCACTTCCTGGGATCCGAGCCCTCGTTTAATCCTCTCTCCTTGAGCACAGGCTGAATTTAGTGACTTACCTTGATCAAAGCAAAGCGACAGGATATTACTTTCAAGATTAAGTCACGGAAAGACCGTGGTTTCTGTCTTGGGGGCCCTTTAGCTCTTCCTTGGATCCCTCACTCTTGCTCCAGGGGAAGCAAACTACCATGCTGTGAGCAACACAAGAGAGACCCACATGACAAGGAACTGACGTCCCTAGCCAAGAGCCAGAGGGGACCTGAGGCTTGCCAAGAGGAATGTGAGTGAGCCTGGGAGTGGATCCTCCCCGAGTTTAGCCCTGCAATGAGTGTTGCCTCAGCCAACATCTTGACCACAGCCTCAAGAGACCCTGAACTATTTCTGGTAAATGCAGCTAAGCTAAATGATTGTTTTCAGCCACTACGGTTTGGAGTGATTGGTTACATAGCAATAGATAATGGAAAAACCAGTTAGGAGGTTAGTCCAATAATGTGAACAAGAGATGATGGTGACTTGGACCAGAGTGCTAACAGCAGAGGTGGTAAGAAGTGGTTGGATTCTGGGTATATTTTGAGAGCAGGGTTAAGTAAATTTGCCAACATGTAAGAGAGTCTAGGTGAGAGAAAGGGAGGACAAAAATGAATCTGAGGTGTTTGATCTGAGCAAGTGAAAAACTGCAACTGCCCTTTATGAAGAGGATAAACTCTGAGAAAAGAAGGTTGATGCCAGGAGGGAGTTGAGGGCAGTTGCTACCATGACTCAATTCTAAACATGTTTAGCTTGATGGCTCTGAGACATCTGAGTACAGCCAAGAAGGCCACTAGAAAAATGAGTCTGGGGGTGTTTGGGGCTGTGATATAAATTTAAGTCTTCAAGTACATAGATGGTATTTAATACCACAAGCCCAGATGAGATCAATGGGGCAGTGACTGAGGAAGAAACAAGAACAGGTCAAGGACTGAGTCCTGGGACACACAAACACCTAGGAGTCAAGGAATTTGAGGAAAATTCAGCAAAAGAGGCTGAGCAGAAGCAGCCAGACATGTTGGAGGAAATCCAGGCAAATGTGGGCATCTGGAAGGCAATGAAAAGAGGGTTTCAAGGAGGAGACAGTGATCAACCGTGCCAGGACTGTCAGTAGTCAAGCAGACAAGCATTCTCTGACCTCACAGTTTTCATCGTGGTTTACCTTCTGGACTCAACCTACCTCGCTTTCTTGAGTAAAGTCAAGGGCATCTTCTCCCGATGCCAGCAGGGTGTGGAGAATCCGCTGTTTCACTTGCTCCCACTCAACCAGCATTGACTCTCGATGGTACTCCTCAGCCATGCCAAAGGTCTGTTGGAGAGGAGCAGAGAGAGATGACCCAAATGAGAAGACAAAGAACACGGTTTCCCTTGAAGCGCAACAGAAATCCAAAGCCCTCCAGATCTGCCATCTTTCCATAAGTGGAGCAAAAGCAATCTATTTTAAATTATCCTTAAAGAATTTACTGACAACTGTTTGCAACATGCCCTATTTCATCAAGTCTAACACATTACATTTTTTTTTAATTGTGGCAAAATGCACTTAACAATAAAACTTACCATGTTAACCCTTTTTAAGTGTACAGTTCAGTGGTATTAAGTTCATTCACACGGCTGTGCAAACATCACCACCATACATCTCCAGAACTCTTTTCATCGTGCAAAAATGAAATTCTGCACCCATTAAACAATATCTTCATTCCCACCCTCCCCCAGTAACAGGCAACCACCATTCTACTTCTGTCTCTATGATTTTGACCACTTCTAGGTACCTCATGGAAGTGCAATCATACAGTATTTGTCTTCTTATGTCTGGCTTATTTCACTTAGCAAAATGTCCTCAAGATTCATCCATGTTATAGCATATACAGTCTCGTTCCTTTTTCAGGCTGAATAATACTCCACCGTATGTACACACCACATTTTGTTTATCCATTCATCTATCCATGGACACTTGAGTTGCTTCCAATTTTTGGTAATTGTGAATCGTGCTACTGTGAACATGGGTGTACAAATATCTCTTCAAATTCCCGCTTTCAATTCTTTGGGATACATACCCAGAAATGGAATTGCTGGATCAGATGGTCATACTGTTTAATTTTTTGAGCGATTGCATAATGTTTCCAAAGAGGCTGTACCATTTTTCATTCTCATCAACAGTGCACAAAGGTTCCAATTTCTCTACATCCTCTCCAATACTCACTATTCTCTGGGTTTTTTTGATTGCAGCCATGCTAATGGGTGTGAGGTGATAACTCATGGTTTTGATTTGCATTTCTCTAATAAGTAGTGATGCTGAACATCTTTTCATGTGCTTATTAAGATAAATATCTTCTTCAAACCTCTGAAATTAGGCTACATATTACAATTGATAGCATGTCAAAAGCTTAAATTGAAGTACTTTTTCTTTGTAGTACATAAAATAATGACGGATTATAAAGTCAATGGTATCTTAAGATTTAACGAGCCTCTAAGATAAGACAAAAAGTAAGATTCTCCCAGTGTCTATTTTTTTAAGAAACAGTAATATCTTCATATGAGGAAGCAAATCAGTAAAAGAAAAAACAGAGCCTTTTGCAATTAGGTTTCCTATCAGTCTTCTCAAAGTCACTATTGAAATGTCTGGCAAACCTCACTTCTATCTGCTGGTGACACAGCAGGTTGCCAAAACAAAGGCACTCAGAAGGAAAAGAAAAAAAGAGAAAGAAGGAAAACAAAGAAAAGAGGAAGGGGGGCTTCCCTGGTGGTGCAGTGGTTAGGAATCTGCCTGCCAATGCAGGGGATATGGGTTCAAGCGCTGGTCCGGGAAGATCTCCCATGCCTAGGAGCAACTAAGCCTGTGCACCACAACTACTGAGCCTGTACTCTAGAGCCTGCGTGCCACAACTACTGAAGCCCATGTGCCTAGAGCCCGTGCTCCATAACAAGAGAAGCCACTGCAGTGAGAAGCCCGTGCACCGCAACGAAGAGTAGCCCTGCTCACCACAACTAGAGAAAGCCCTCCGTTACACGCAGCAACAAAGACCCAACACAGCCAAAAATAACTAAAAAAAAAAAAAAAATCTAGGAGAGTGGTTAAAGAAAAGAGGAAGGGAAGAAGGAAGGCAGAAAATACACACACACACACACACACACACACACACACACACCCCCCAAAAAAACAGGAAAAAAAAAAAACCCCAAACAAAAGCAAAACCAAAACCCCTCTGAGGAGATTAAAGCAACTTATAGAGACATACTGAATCATAACCATTCTTAGCCTATTATTCTTCAATTGGCAGACCAGGTTTCCCATCAGCTTAAGCCCACTTCTCAAAAAGCCATTTCATTTACAATCAGATTGGCATCTAATTAGGCAGCACCAAGAGTATGAGTATTAGTAATGCCTGCTTTATTTTGACAATGCAGATAATTTATACTGATAATATTCATATATATGAGCTCTGGGAAACTATCAGAAAAATCATATACCCTTTCTACAAATGGGATGTTTGAGTGTGGACCAATATTTATTAAAATGTGAAAAAGAGAACAGAAACCCACAAAAATGATTAGGAAGAAGGTTGGCACATCTTGCAAAGAAACCCACAAAAATGATTAGGAAGAAGGTTGGCACATCTTGCAAATTTGGTCCATCTATCAATGGATCTCTTTTCTAACATGTATTGTAAAGACAAAAAAAGAAATGGCTATCAAAAACTTTAAAAACAGTCTTTCATCTGGTTTTCTTCCCACTGAAGGTCAGGCAGAATGGACCACTCCAAGTCGCCTGGATTGAAAAATATACCCGGAGAAAAATCATTTTCTCTTGCTACATTAGTGACCTTAAACATGAAAGCTATGCATTTTGAACAGAGAAAAGTATGCTGGAATAGAGAGGTGGGGTAGAGGTGAGGGGAAAAGGTAGTTTCCCTAGAAGCTATCCAGAAATAGTGCACATGTTGAACCACATTTCTTCTAAAACTCTTCCATTTAGTGGGCATCCACCTCCTTAACCTTGAACCTGTCCCAGAAAGGGAAAATAAGAGGGTCATGGGGCAGGAGGACCAGGGAGGGCTGAAATAAGGAGGTGGAGGGCTGGCATACCATACAGCTTTGCAAACTTGTAATAGGAAGTGAGGCACTGACTAAGCGCTGCCACTGACCCAGGACACCACAGTGTCACAAGAATTTTTCTTAAGGGTAAGTCCTCTGGCTGATAAAGAATAGCAGAGCACTAAAGGCAATTGAAGAAAACACAATCTGTCTCAGAGACACTGTTGATGAGGATGGCAGGGGCAGACTTCCAGCATCACGTAAGGGTCAGGGCGACAACAGTGGGAATTAACCATCCCCTGTTAATCAAGCTGCCCACCTGTGTGCCAAGAGCTCCTGCTTCAAGAACACAGGAAATACTCTGAAAACTGGCAGCTTTCTGGGCTCAAATCCTCAGATGTATCTGAGAAATATGCCAGGCTACTCATTTAGAAACGGCTCCACAACCTGAACAAACGGCACTGTCGTTCCATTCATCATTAGTGTGATAAGGAGCTTCAAATAAAAATAAATGGCCCAACATTAAAATTCTCTTCCCATCACCATGCCACCCCCAGCTTATCTTAATTACATTAGAGATAATGGAACATCCAATTTGTGGGCTAATCAGGGATGATCAGCCACCCATCTGCCCTCTTCCAGTCTATTCCCTTTAGACCCACATCTGAACCACCAGATCAGGTGCAAAGGAGAATGTCAACCAGAGGAGTTAATGAGAGAGAATCAACAGAGCTACTCAAAAGAGCTAAGAACTAAGAGAAAAGGAGGACAGTGAGGGTCTGAGACAAGGTGAGAGACAGGAATAGCAGGGATAAGGAAAGACAAACCACAGAAAATGACAAAGCAGTGGAGAAACTATTATAAATTAAATCCGGGGACTTCCCTGGTGGCACAGTGGTAAAGACTCTGTGCTCCCAATTCAGGGGGTCCCGGTTCGATCCCTGGTCAGGGAACTAGATCCCACAGGCATGCTGCAACTAAGAGTTTGCATACCACAACTAAGACCCAGTGCAACCAAAAAAAAAAAAAAAAAAATTGTCATTGTCAAGACAGGCAGACCTCAGATATATTAAAAAAAAAAATTAAATCCGAATCTTTCAAGTTATGTGGGGAACTATACCTCTTTGAACATAGTTAAGAAAGGAAGGCAGGGAAAGAACTGGGCAACTGAATTAAGAACAGGTGGGGAGCACTCGAACCCCATTTTCATAAAGGGAAGAGGGCAACCTGCTTTCACTTCACACCCACTTATTATTGAGCTGTTGCTGGCGTTTAGAAACTCTACATATGTTCTGATAATGTTGTTCTGTTTTTGCTAGGATGCACCAAATGGGAAAAGATAGTACACATTTGTGGTTTTGTAGCTTGTTTTCTTGGCATTTCAGCAGGATATTGGCAACTTATTCAAACGTGAAATTACCACCAATAATGCCAAAAAGCTGCTCACCTTTTTGTTTGAAAATGATTCTTGTTCAGCAGCAGCCTCTGGTGTCCAGACAGGTAAAAGGTTCCCCACCAGGGCCAGCTCCCAACACCGGAACATCTCCCTCACAAACACATATGCACACATTTTGCACTGTGGTATGTCACTTAAATGTTTTGGCTGGCTGCACATTCAGCCTCAATATGGCAAAACGTTCAGAGACTGCCAATTTCAGAAACACATTCCGCAGGGTAAATGGATTAATAAGGCTCGGTGGCATTCGACAATCCTAATTTAATTTCATCAGTCCTTTACAGTAGGAGAATCAATGTTGGTGAGTAACTCACTCCAAGTGTGAACCAAAAAAAACCTTAAAAAAAATATTTTCAGATCTGGATCAAGTGAATTTCTCTATTTCTAGGAATAAGTACTATTGCCAAAAATATAATTAATTAAATTTTAGGGAATTTTACTCTGATAATTAAACATATCAGTCATTTAAATAATGTCTCTGAAACATATTCTTATAAATTAGAGCTGGCAAGCCCCCCTGAGGCCCTATCTCACTCATATCAGCCCTACTTAGACACTTCCACCTGTATGGAATATTTTAATAAAGCACACTGAGAAGCAGCATTTTTTTTTTTTTACTTTCTTATTTTTTGAACCACTTAAATAATACACAAATACATTTCATTTGATCTAAGGCTTACATAAGTAAACAGCAAAACAGAGATTCCCTTCACCCCTACTCCCTTGCAGAGACAGCTACTGCTTCTAGACTAATGTGAACCCTCTAGCCTCCTTCCTGGGAAAAGCTGCATTTTTAGAACCAACTCCACATGACCACTAACCTTCCTCCTCCCTCCCTCCCCAAAAGACCCCCAGGGCCTGAAAATCTTACTCCATAATGGAATGTATTCTAAAGGTTTTGATCTTTTAGTCCTTGTCAAACAAATGGAGATAACTCACGTTAGTAAAGTAAATGATCTTTGACTATCTTGAGGGAATGCTTGCTGTGAAATATTGCTGCACATGTAATGGCTGTTCTGGCTGACTTATTTACTATCCTCTCAAATATCAAGATGTTTTTTGTTTGTTTGTTTCAAAGAGCTTGGAGAAATTGTTAATTTAAAAGGTGGTGTAGAAAGTCAAATTGTGTGATAAAAGGAAAAGAAATTGAGGAAAATTATCAATATCATAATTGCTTTTCTGAACTGCTGATTCAGTAGAAACCAAAATACCATTTATACTGTAACAATGAAACCAAAGAATTGTCTGGCCCTTCCATTTTATGATTAACTGAATAATTAACTGACCAGCCCAGTGTTTCAGATGCAGTCACTAAATACACGTAGAGTTACGAGCATGGTATTTTCCTCAAAAATGGTTCCTGTAGAACTCCCTCTGGTGAACTATCAAGAGAGCTGGGCCTGGAACACAGAATCCAGTTTCTAGAACCTCCACGCCCCAGTATACACTGCTGCTCTCACAACAGTATACATATACATTTGGGTTCATTTCTTACCCTCTTCCGGGACTCTTCGATGGCAGACAGCAGGGCATTGTCCTTTTCATTCTTTAGGAAGCCCTAGGAAGGAGGAGAGAAATGACACAATTTAGGTTAAAATTAACAAAATTAACCTTCAAATAATCAAAAACACACTGTAGGAAAAAGAAGAAAACACCCGTAAGGATAACTGCTACCCTGCCTACCTTCACCCTCACAAAACTCTCTCAAGTTGAATATGGCCCATGTTATAGATACACCTTTGGCTATGCAGCCAGTCACAGTGCCTGTAACTGTTCCTCAGTCTATATTTCTCTGTTGTTTTCAGTTAATTCTTCAATTTCTTACTAACACTGAGGAAGGCATCAGCCATCCCTTTGTTTGGGTGTTTTTCACTTGTTTGTCAATGGCTGGGATACCTGAAAAATCATTTATTTATGCTTTTCTTCTGGGGTTGTGCTACGTGCACTCCCTATTTCAGGCCTGATGACACCTGCTGCTTATTTAATACAGGTGGGGTGAAGAGGAACTGGCCCACAAGGCTGGTTTAATACATACAGGGTTAAATGTCTGCAAAATGCAACTTCATGATAACACAACAGACCTAGTTTTACATCATGGTCCCCCATTTACTACTTGCATGGGTGACGATTTTAGACAAGTCACCCAGATTCTCTAAACCTTAGTTTATTCATATGTAAAATGAATATTAAATGAGACAATGTAATCAAGTGCTTGGCCCAAGGCTCAATACATGTAGCTCTAGCATTAGTATTGATTAGATCTAGATCTGTTGGCGACATTAAAGAAAGATGCCCAGGGTGACTTCCTAGTTGCTATTCATTGTCCTAATTGCTCAACCTGAGATCCTGGGGAGGAGGACAAGGGACAGATGCAGACAGAGTGGGCTTCCATGCTGATGCCTTGCCATTCACACAGGGGTGAAGCTTTCTCCCCACAGCCTGGGATGTGGGGGCCAAGTAGGAAAGGAAGATGATCCATTAACTAATAAGTAGAGATCAAACTCTTGGTTGTAATACAAAAGATTCTGAGTCACCCTATACATTAGATCCACCTACACTATGGAATGCAAGGTACCTGCATGTCAAGCACACTATGGGTGTATTTATACATGCCCCAAATCATCTGTTTTTTCAGAATCATGTTTTTGCTCTTTTTCTTTTAGGAACTCTTTGGGAGAATATAATACAAAGTAGAATTAAGCTAAAGTTTTTTTTTTGTTTGTTTTCTTTGGGTTTTTTTTGCGGTACGCAGGCCTCTCACTGTTGTGGCCTCTCCCGTTGTGGAGCACAGGCTCCGGACACGCAGGCTCAGCCGCCATGGCTCACGGGCCCAGCCGCTCCGCGGCATGTGGGATCCTCCTGGACCGGGGCACGAACCCGTGTCCCCTGCATCGGCAGGCGGACTCTCAACCACTGCGCCACCAGGGAAGCCCCTAAGCTAAAGTTTATAAAGTGACATGCTAAATTTTAAAACATCTGACAGTTTTCTTGAAAGCTTACTTTCATGGTTAATTAATTTATGGATCACTTATTTATATTTCAACAATTGTAACATTTTAGTGTATTTTGTTCAAACAGTCGCAGATATAAGTCTGTGATTCTTAAAACAAAACAAAACAAAACAGGAGTAGGGGGCTGGATAAGAGTGGGGACATATATTTAAATAAAATATTACTAATCTTCACAGGATTCTCCACATCTGTTGTTACATCCCAACCTGGGCAGTGCACTGGAATGGACAGAGACAATGGCCAGCAGCTCGGGGAACAGTTCCCTCATCGGCTCCTCCAGGGCAGTCCCTGAGGCAGCTCTCAGGCAGCTCTGAGGACACGACTCAGAGGCTGCTCCAAACACCTCTACTGATATTCGGTGGTGGGGACGCGGGGGTGGAGGGAAGCATCGGCCACTTGCTTCTAAAATAATGGCCTCAATAAACCAGAGCACATAAAGCTAGGACCCCACGTAATCCAATCAGAAGGGGGCAGCTTCTCACCACGTGCCTGTTTCTGGCCATTGCAAGGGAGCCAGACACGAAATCATGGGAAGGATTTTAATGGACCTTGTTCATACCCTTCTCAGCAAATGATTACATCAAGTCAACAAATCTTTATTATGATTTCCCTTTTCTTGAGCGGGTCTTCAGTGGCTAAAGCTAAAGGCAGTTTACAGTGTCACAGTTTATAAACAAAGCTATAGAACTTTTATCTTCAACTGCTGTCCCTGAACAAAGGGCATAGATTGTGCTTTGTTGCACCCTTTCATGGCTGCTGCTGATGGCCAGAGTGGTGGTAATAACCACTGCCTGACAAGGCCTGGTCTCATTTTTTTCTTTTTGGCTGGGGTGGCAAGGAGTGTGCCAAGTGCCCCACCCCCTCTCTGGGCTTCTCTGCTCGTCCCAGTGACCAGCCCATCCCATTCTTTTAACTGCATCCGTGTCGGCGTATAACCCATACACACATAAACACAATTCAAACACAAATGCAAAGCAATAATCAGACACATTTGTTTAAAAGCAACATAATATTCTGTAAGAAACACAATTTCGAAATTTCTAAGAAATGAAATTTCAAGTAGTGGTTAAGAAAGAAAAAGAAGAAAAAAAGGCACTGCTTTGGGGGGCAGATTACTCTCTTCTTTATAAACCTACTTTCCAAAAATCTCACTTAATAAATTAAATGAAGCATTTGTGCATGAGAATCAAATTACAGACATCACCTACGTATGAACAAAGATCATGAGCCACTATGCACCTCTACAACTGGGCTTTCTCTATAGCACAAACCAAGCCCACAAAATATATAGATTTTGAATTTTAATTTTTCATCCTTTGTTCCTTCTTTCATCGTTTATTGCTTATGTAACCTATGTAAAATAGTCCCCTCCTATCATATTTTGTTTTTAAAAACAACGTATTAGTGACCTATCTTTTGAAAAGAATCTTAAATAATATACAGTCAGAATAGTGCTGGGATCCGTGTGCCATCTAGTGGCAGTTAGTTTCTTGTAAAGAATATATACCTTAAGGAAGAACAACAAATTAAAGAACTAATAAGTCGGGCAAGAAAATACCTGCCTCAGCCCAAGTTTCCCATGGATCTCTTCTACTTCCCTTTTCCATGTGTGTGTTTCCTTTCCTTCCAGCTCCTCCTGTGAGGCACCTCTCAGCCCCCTCATCTCAGAGATATATTTTTATAGTTTATCAGAAAATGGGTTTTCTACAGCGGTGAGCTGGGGTGTGAACAGTGTACTAGGAGGTGCCCTCACTCATTGGGTGGGGCTCCCTGCCACACTGAAGACTCTTGGTCAAAGCAAAGGCCCAACAGCTCACTTCCTACTTGGAGATGCCAGCCATCTAACTGACCCTCAGAGACACTCATCATTAATATCTCCTCTTTTTGCCAACAAGTGCTCCCACCCAGCCCTTCTACTGCTGGCCCACTCAATAAAGAACATTCCATAAACATCTGCAGGCCTGCTAAGTAAGATAACTACCCCTGACTTACCATCTGTATACTGCTCCTCTCTGCCAGAGTCCTGGAAACAGACCCTCTTCTAACTGACTCCTTGAATGGGTTTTGGTTTCAAGCTCTCTGTAACATATAATAGCTCCCATTCGAGAAGCAATCAAGGGTCAGACATTGCTCCAAGCAATTGAAAGACATTATTGCTAATCTTTTAACAATATGAAAGAGTAGACATGATCACTCCCTTCTCCTCCCTCCCCCGCCAATCCCACTTTACAGGTAAGAAACAGATTTCAGCATTCAACTAACATGACAAGAGTTTCTGACCAGGAAGAGGCAGAGGCAGAATTCAGCTCTAACTCTCAAAAGACCAACTGTTTCTGAAATACTTAGGGAATAGTAAACTTCTAAATTTAGAAAATAAACATAAATTTCCTTTTATCTCTAAAAGGATGGGAGTCCAGGAGGGGAGCAAAATATCCTTAAACTTGTTTTCTTCATCAGTTATTAGTTCCCCTTTAGTTATTAGTTTATGATGAAGTTGAAGGCTCAGAGAATACTAATTCTTATATCAGTACTAGTAAGAGCTAACACTTATATGGATATGGTGATTACTTTGTGCTAAGTGTGTTACACACATTTGGTTCATTGGCTTGCTTTTAACCCAATGCTAAACTCTCTCTCAATAGTACTTAACTGGATGATCCTTTAAAGTATGTTCTTAAAGGGCTGTGTGAGATGGTTTCCAGAGCTTCTATCAACCCTAAAACACTGTGGTTTCATATTAAGACCACCTGGTTCGTAAGTAGCCAAGTTCAGACTTAGAATACAAATTTTCTGACCCCTTTTCTACCTTTTTCCACTCTACCGTGCAAGTCAAGATGAGCCAGACAGCTATTTTACGCTTGCATATTTATTCCTTTCCTCCCCTACTTCACATAGGTGAGGAATGAAACAAGTTTGGGGCATTCCTTTAGAATGGTGTTTTTCAAAATGTGTGCCAGAACCCATAATTGGGTTATGAAATCAACCAGCATTTTCTAAATGAAATAAAATGTAATACAGATATGTGGTATGGGTAAATATTGTTTTGTGAAACTTTCTTTCAATTATATATACTTATTTGTATGTATGAAGTGGGTCATGGTGTTAAATGTATTTCTTACTATGGATCACAGACAAAAAAGCTGGAGAAATCACTGTTCTAGCCTGCCAACTCTATAGTGTTCCAAAATATTATTATTATTTATTGCTGTGGAACAATAAACACTGTACTCCTGCACAAGTAATATCTCCAGCCACATGTTCCATCTTTAACAGAGGAAGTGGGCTGCCTTGCAATGTATGCAGTCTGAGAATAACCCAGAATGTAACTGCAAGGTAAGCCAAGTCTCCTATCAAAACTGTAGTCACATCTCAGGGACCAAACTGGCTTTTAAATGGCTCGGGTTTAGAAAGACAAGTATGAAAAACTGCCTTATTTTAATCACCATGAAGACTCTGGGTTTCAGAATATAAATGACTGTAGAAAAAGTGAGTGGGCAAAGGATGTTTGTTTTTGTCAAATGGCCAAATTCTCTTCACTTATTTGCCTTCCAAAAGTGAAAGCTGTAAGAAAGAAGGGTCTCTGTGAGAAAAATTTTAGTATCCACTTTAGCTAGGAAAGTATGATGGCAAAAAGAGCCTGCATTGATTCTTTCACAGTTCTTTGCTTTCCACCAACAACAAATAAGTGATTTATTGAACAGTTACGTAAACAGTTTGAATTGAAGCATACAGACTTCCTAACCATTAAAAAATAAAACAAAAAAGATAAAATAATTAGTCTAAGTTGTCCCCACAAAACAAAAGCCATATTTTACATGGCCCTCAAAACACAAAAGACCGTTCTAGGTCTCTTCCCCTTCAACAGACCAACTGGCAATCCACCCTATCAAAATTTAAAGTGAGGCAGCCATAGTAGGCCTGACTTTCTATCAGAAGGTATCTGACATGAGACAAAAACACATGGTGAGTGCTATAAAAAATCTTGTCTCTTCTCTCATTTAATATATAAAATATATACAAATTTATAGGCAGTCAATAACCAACATTCCAAATCCAAATAATATTAACACAAGTAAGCAGTGACCGTAGTTAATGGTCACTGTGGTTTGAAAAAACATTGCCAAGACACAAGCAGGAGCTAGGAGGGCAGTGAAAAAGGAAAGAAAAATAAGCAGGGCAAAAAATAAACTTAAAAAACAGAATAATCAAGAGGGTCTGTTCCAAGATGAAACAAGAATTCCAATAAGCATTACAAGTATTCCTTAGAACTTTAGATAGTGAAATGGAGAAGTGTCCGCTTTCTGTCAAGACAGGAATATGAGCTGTAGCCATTATTTTGCTCGAGCTCATTCTGAATAAAATACCACTCCCTTAACCTCTCCCAAACCTTCTTCCCAATTTCTGAACGAATGACCTCTTCTGAAGTCTTCTCTTGGGTAAAATTTTTACAAAGGTAAAACTACTACTAAAGGAGAAAGTGAGGAAGGACAAAGCAAGATACTGTTTTCAGATGAGCACAACAGAAATCCTGCCAGCACTTGAGCTGCTGGGCTTATCAGATGGTGTGGACATGCTTTTCATTAGCTCCCTTTGTGGTGCCTACAGAGAACCCTCAAGGAATTTTTCAGGTGCAAAGAGATATTCTTTACTGAAAGCCCAAAAGATGAACAGAGAAATTTAAAATTTGGGGCATTTTCAAAATTTGGGGAACATTCAAATGGTTTTATAGCATGCCTGGTTATTTTATTAGATCAATATTTAATGCATTAAAATAAGAGTATATAAAACATCAGCTTAAAAGGCCCAAGAGAGACTGAATCTCCCTTTGTAAGAAATACAGACTAAATAGCAAATCCAAGCTTTATTCTCCAACTCAGATATTCAGAATAAGTTCTACTGCTTGTTTTCTACCAAAATTTTAATATTTTAAATTGTTTGTTCACAGATTGCATTAAATATTTTTTCAGACTGCATTAAATTAAAAAATACATATCTCTTTAAAATTTAATTTTATATATATATATATATATATATCTCTTCAAAAAATACCCCTGCAGAAAGCAGTGCTAAGCTGGTAGATCTGACATTGTCAATTGTAATACATTTTTAATGCTATTGTACGATTTCTCACTGTGCATTTATGCAAAAGCCTAGCCACCCTCATTCAGCAGGTGGCAGCAGACGCTGCAAGAGTGGCTGTGGAGTTTGTCCCATCATTTGCCAGTTCAGCAGACCCATTGGCCTACAGGCAGCTCTGGAGTCACAGGTGGCAGACCTTGGTGCTGTGTGAACACCAGGCCATCTGTCACTGTTAGGCTGCAGGGTCCCATTTCATACATGGTTTCTGCTACTGGCCTAAACAAAGGGTCACACAATTACATGATGGATTTGGGCCCATTAAGGCAAAGCAAATCACTTGCTCCCATATAATCCAAATTGGTTTACAAGATGGTCTACAAATTCTCACAGGCTGAAGAGAACTCAACGTGTGCAAAGAGATTCTAAACCCAAGAATACAGAGCTCTGAGCAGTGCTTCCTCCTGGGCCCACCTAGGACCTTACCGGCAGCATTCCGACTCAAGTGTATTGGCTTGCCTGATCTCTTGCAGCCATGCCAACACAACTGTGACACAATTCCATCTCCCCTGTGCCTTCTGGAAAAGCCACAAGCCTTCGAGAGAGCCACTCATGTAAGTCCGTCTAATAGCCTTTGTGGATCCCTACCTATTATCCTCTCCATCCCACAAAAGAACAAAAAGAAGGGGGAGGAGTGGAGAGGGAGAGAGAAGAGGAAGGGGAGTTGGGAGAGGAAAAGGAGCAAGGACCTCAGGCCTACAGCTTCAAGAATTAGCCTTCCCATCTTAGGAGAGGGAGAGGGGGAGATGGGGGAGGAGGGAAAATGGAGGAGGGGGAAGAGGAGGAAGGGGAGGAAGAGAAGGGGAGGTGGGGGAGGAAAGAAAGGGGAAGGGAAGGAGGAGGAGGGGGAGGGAAGGGGAGGAGGAAATAACTATCATATAACAAACACCCAAACTTCCAAGATTTTCATCACTGGGTAAAGAAAGAATATAAGAAGTAGGACTCACTATGACCCAGAAGGAGAAGGTCAGCTTTGAGAATGCCCTACATGTCATTTCTGTAGGGCACTGGTGAGGGGTGCAAGGATGTGCAGCACACCTCCCCTGCCAACACAATGTAGGCATATAACTACTAGATGCCTCTTCCTACTCCTACACCAAGGCATCAAACTGGGGCTGCTTAGCACATCTGGTTGCTGCACTTGGAGAATAAGGCCAAGGTTAAGGTCTGCAATCCTGTGAGGGCCATTTAAGTCTCTTGTACTGCAAAGCCAGTTCTGTATCTTTTAGAGGGCCCAGGGCATCCCTGCTATCTATCTCTGGCCATCAAAGAAAGGAAAGCATCTGTCCAGCTCAGTTATTGGGAGACTCTATGGAGAGGGGGAGCAAGTAGTAAGGGCATAATATAAATGAGTAAAATAAAAAATGATGGCCATTTAGTCAACTAGGGAGGGAAAATGCTTTTCAGCAGAAATGCCCCCTCCTCTCAAATCCAGCAGAGCCCTTCAATAACCTTTCAGGGTTGTGTAAGCAACTTTTCCCTGCTGGTCACAAGAGGTCTGGGGAGGATGTGACTTGCTCAGCACTGATACCTCACCACTTCCAGAAAACTAGCCAGAGCCTGCACCCTAGTGATGCAGCAGGATGTGCCATGCTGCAGTCGCTGGACCTCTGCTGGCCATCCTCTCTCTCCACTCCTGGGAAGGGGGGGCAGAGGAGCAAGAAAACTAGAAACCAAGAGAGGGAGGGAGAGAGGGAGGGAGAGCAGCCAGCCAACTGCTCTCAGAATGCTGAGGTGGCCCCACAGGAGAAAGCAAGGACAGCAACTCTGAGCATTTTATCTCCTCTCCCTGCCCCCCAAACCCGTACCCCTGCCCCACCCTGCCCCAAACTAGCATACTTGCTAGAGCCACCCTTTGGGGACACAAGAACAGGGAGGATTCTGAAGAGAAAACTTTTCAATCTAGCTTTGCAAATGGAATAAACAGTGTGCCAAAGTATGTGTGGCTTCAAAAATCAGCTGAAGAACCCTGTCCTTACCCAAAGGTATGAACAGATCTAAAAAATATTAAACCCATAGCCACTCTTAGGTGATGGAAAGATAAGGAGGATACATTAAGGGATGATAAAATGTTTTAATATGTCTTTGGGGAACTGATTTCCATCTTGGAGATGAATTAGTCCACATTCAAAGAACTTTGAGTACTAAAACCACACTGCAATATAAAATGGGAATGCATCAATCACGGCCCTTATCATGGCCAAAGCCCCCTCCCACTGCCCCCAAAAACCACTCTAAAAGAACTTATTAAAAGAACCCCATGTTATTTAAAAAAATATATAGGTTGCCTGCTTTGTCAGATCTAGTGTCTTTTCCCTTTGGAAACAGGAGACAAAAGCATGATTTGGGGGCCATGAGAAAGACAGACAGCAGAGTGTGTGTCTCTGAGGCACTCAGGTGGGAGCTGAGTGGTTTTTGCCAGGCTGGTTTCCACAGCACTCAGATTAAGCCTGAGTTCTACTTAGCAAGCATAAGGAACGCGGTTAGTCAAGACAATGTTTGGGAACCACGTGTCATATTAATTCCCTGCTGGTACACGGTGTCAGTCATTTACACTGCAGTCGAAAATCACAGCTCCTCCCGCTATGCAGCACTGTTTATGCTGATGGGATTGGAGCACTGATCATCATGGCTGTCACAGAAAACGGAGCTTTGGTTTTGCTGCAGTTTCTTCTTATTCAGAAATTGTTTTTCAAAAATTCATTTGTCTGGAGACCACTAAAACAACAGACTTTCTCTTTTATAACTTCCCGTTGCCTTAAATGGAATCTGTCATGGTACCCCTTTGCTAACAGTACTTGGGATTTCACACTCTCTTAATTAAGTTTGGAAGCGTTTTGACTTTGCCTTGTCAGAGCTGAGGGAATACTGCAGGATGCACTACCACTGTCACCACGGGTACAGAAAACATAAAACACTGCTTAGCTAAAATGGCAAATACAAGCAACAGGAAAGGAGAGGGCAAGACCACTTTTCAAACACAAATTGCCCCAAACTTACAGGGAGCTAAAACCTTTCACCCAGCTCATGCACACTCGGAGGAGAAGGGGCAACCCTGCACTGTGGGACCGAGAGATAAAGGAGTGATCTGCTGGGAGGACATGTCAGAATGCCTGTGCCCATCCCGGAAGACAAGCACTTAGCCCTTCATGTGGAGCAACACAGTGAACCTAAAAAGCTTGACTTGCAGGATATATCTTGTTTTAATTGTTTGGTTATAAATGCATATCATCTACAACAAAGGACCAG